>NC_083586.1:33776949-34098616 GCF_027579695.1 Neoarius graeffei
CTAATCAATCAGAGCCATCATGGAACATGTAATTTAGCTCTTTTCATGATTCCCCTTGTTTAGATAGTGGCCATAAAAAATGCATTATGTCCAAAGATATACACTCACCGGCCTCTTTAATAGGAACTTGTTCTTGATTCTAAGATTCCTGTTCTTGGCTGCAGGACTGGAACCCAATGTGGTCTCCTGCTGTTGCCTGCTGAGATGCTTTTCTGCTCGCCACAGTTGTAAAGAGCGATTCTATGAGTTACTATATCCTTCCTGGCAGCTTGAACCAATCTGGCCATTTTCCTCTGAGCTCTCTTATCAACAAGGCATTTCCACCCACAGAACTGTCTCTCACTCAGTGTTTTTTTGTTTTTCGCACCATTCTGTGTAAACTCTAGAAACCATTGTGTGTGAAAACCCCAGGAGATCAGCAGTTTCTGAAATACTCAAACCAGTCCATCTGGCTCAAACCAACACCCATGCCACAGTTACCCCTTTTCCACCAAATCAGTTCCAGGGCTGGTTCGGGGTAGCCTGGGCCCACCCATCCTAAGTGTGACGCAACACGGGGGGCTGTTGCGAACTTAGTCTGGCAAGGCAAGCTAGCTCCAGCTCTTCCAAGCTCCTGAAAAATCGGGAGCCAATCAACTTTGAGCATCTCCAACGGCCCTGGGTAGAGGCGTGTTCAAGGCAGTGACGTAGTAGAACTGCGACCGGAAGCCATAGATTGTTTACAGAATCTATGCCGGAAGCGCTTCATTCACTAGAAACATTACGAACATGGAGCAGCGGCAAGCCTTTAACACAGCGGTAGATGCTGTATTGAAAGCATTCAACGGGAAGTTCTCATTGAAAACGGAGCAAAGAACAGCCCTGGAGGTATTTATTGAAAGGAAGGACGTTTTCGCCTTGCTCCTGACCGGCTTCGGTAAGAGTTTAATCTACCAGTTAGCCCCGCTGGTAGCCAAATCAATGGGGCTCAGCGAGAATCCTATTGTTGTGGTCGTCTCGCCTTTGATCGCGCTATTATCGTCCTCTTCCTCTTCAGCTCCTCCTTCTTCTTCCTGTTACTCAAGCAGTTTCCGTCACGTCACATACGTCAGAGGAAAGAGTGATGTGATTGGTTTAAGCTTCATCGCAGCCTTTTCTGGCTTCGACCAGTAGCAAACTGAGGCATTTCAGGGAGGCGGGTCAACCACGCGCTTTGGGAAACGTTTGGGCTTAATATATTTGCCAGACCAATGCTCGCAGAGCTTTGAAGTTGCATTAGCCAGACTAGGTTCGGGGCCAGTGCTGGTGCTGGTTCACAACTCGTTCAACTTGCGAGCCAGCTGAGAACCAGTTTGCTTTTCCATAGCTCGCGGTGCTAAGGGAAGTCACGTTATTACGTCACTGTATACATCAGTTACGTCATTGTACAGTGGTGCTTGAAAGTTTGTGAACCCTTTAGAATTTTCTATATTTCTGCATAAATACCGTATGACCTAAAACATCATCAGATTTTCACACAAGTCCTAAAAGTAGATAAACAGAACCCAGTTAAACAAATGAGACAAAAATATTATACTTGGTCATTTATTTATTGAGGAAAATGATCCAATATTACATATCTGTGAGTGGCAAAAGTATGTGAACCTCTAGGATTAGCAGTTAATTTGAAGGTGAAATTAGAGTCAGGTGTTTTCAATCAATGGGATGACAATCAGGTGTGAGTGAGCACCCTGTTTTATTTAAAGAACAGGGATCTATCAAAGTCTGATCTTCACAACACATGTTTGTGGAAGTGTATCATGGCACGAACAAAGGAGATTTCTGAGGACCTCAGATAGAGCATTGTTGATGCTCATCAGGCTGGAAAAGGTTACAAAACCATCTCTAAAGAGTTTGGACTCCACCAATCCACAGTCAGACAGATTGTGTACAAATGGGGGAAATTCAAGACCATTGTTACCCTCCCCAGGAGTTGTCAACCAACAAAGATCACTCCGAGAGCAAGGCATGTAATAGTCGGCGAGGTCACAAAGGACCCCAGGGGAACCTCTAAGCAACTGAAGGCCTCTCTCACATTGGCTAATGTTAATGTTCATGAGTCCACCATCAGGAGAACACTGAACAACAATGGTGTGCATGGCAGGGCTGCAAGGAGAAAGCCACTGCTCTCCAAAAAGAACACTGCTGCTTGTCTGCAGTTTGCTAAAGATCATGTGGACAAGCCAGAAGGCTATTGGAAAAATGTTTTGTGGATGGATGAGACCAAAATAGAACTTTTTGGTTTAAATGAGAAGCATTATGTTTGGAGAAAGGAAAACACTGCATTCCAGCATAAGAACCTTATCCCATCTGTGAAACATGGTGGTGGTAGTATCATGGTTTGGGCCTGTTTTGCTGCATCTGGGCCAGGACGGCTTGCCATCATTGATGGAACAATGAATTCTGAATTATACCAGCGAATTCTAAAGGAAAATGTCAGGACATCTGTACATGAACTGAATCTCAAGAGAAGGTGGGTCATGCAGCAAGACAACGACCCTAAGCACACAAGTTGTTCTACCAAAGAATGGATAAAGAAGAATAAAGTTAATGTTTTGGAATGGCCAAGTCAAAGTCCTGACCTTAATCCAATCGAAATGTTGTGGAAGGACCTGAAGCGAGCAGTTCATGTGAGGAAACCCACCAACATCCCAGAGTTGAAGCTGTTCTGTACGGAGGAATGGGCTAAAATTCCTCCAAGCCGGTGTCCAGGACTGATCAACAGTTACCGCAAACGTTTAGTTGCAGTTATTGCTGCACAAGGGGGTGACACCAGATACTGAAAGCAAAGGTTCACATACTTTTGCCACTCACAGATATGTAATATTGGGTCATTTTCCTCAATAAATAAATGACCAAGTATAATATTTTTTGTCTCATTTGTTTAACTGGGTTCTCTTTATCTACTTTTAGGACGTGTGAAAATCTGATGATGTTTTAGGTCATATTCATCTCATCTCATCTCATCTCATTATCTCTAGCCGCTTTATCCTTCTACAGGGTCGCAGGCAAGCTGGAGCCTATCCCAGCTGACTACAGGCGAAAGGCGGGGTACTCCCTGGACAAGTCGCCAGGTCATCACAGGGCTGACACATAGACACAGACAACCATTCACATTCACACCTACGGTCAATTTAGAGTCACCAGTTAACCTAACCTGCATGTCTTTGGACTGTGGGGGAAACCGGAGCACCCGGAGGAAACCCACGCGGACACGGGGAGAACATGCAAACTCCACACAGAAAGGCCCTCACCGGCCCCAGGGCTCGAACCCAGGACCTTCTTGCTGTGAGGCGACAGCGCTAACCACTACACCACCGTGCCGCCCTAGGTCATATTTATGCAGAAATATAGAAAATTCTAAAGGGTTCACAAACTTTCAAGCACCACTGTATATGTCAGTTACGTCACTACGTTTGTATAAACCTTGGCGCGAATATCGAAGCAAAAACAACACAGAAGCAGCAGCAGCAGCAACAGCAACAACAATAATAATAATAATAATGGATGACTTCACGTTTGTACAGCTGCTGCTTCTCGTCACTTAAAAATGGCGATCTTTTGCGGTCTTGTTATTGTTGTTGGTCTTAACAACTCCGCCCCCCCGCTGACATAAGCGGTTCTTTCCTCTGGCCCAGCAGAGAGTTGGTGCTAGCCTGGAACCGGTGTTTCTGGCCCCAGAGCCAGTTCTTTGTCAGTGGAAACAGAAAACCCGGTTCCAAACTAAGCACTGGCCCCGAACCAGCCCTGGAACTGCTTTGGTGGAAAAGGGGTAAGTGAAAGTCACACTTTGCGATCACAATTTTTTCCCGTTCTGATGTTTTAAGTGAACATGAACTGAAGCTCTTGATTTGTATCTGCATGATTGTATGCATTGTGCTGCTGTCAAGGGATTGGCTGATTAGAGAACTGCATAAAACAGCAGGTAGATGGGTGTTCCTAAGAAAGTGGCCAGTGAGTGTATACTACTAGGCCCATTGTTTATATCGATAGTGAGGTGATTTTAAATGAACTGCTTTAGCTACTCTAGCTGCATTAGTTATCTTGGTTTGAGTAGGGTTGCACGGAATGTTGCCTGTGCAGCTTTAAGTAAAATATATTTTAATGTCTCCATTGTGTTGAGACCCCTTGCCTTCAGTTATTTATAGTATATGATCATCAAGAACAACATGCTGAGTAAAAGCTGGTATTTTCACTATCTCATGGTGGTCTGTAGACATCTTTGAGGTTTGAGTTTTTCGGCAACTGTTGATCTCCTGGAATTTTAACACATAACAGTCTGTAGATTTTACACAGAAAGAGTGTGATAACCAAAAGAGTGGTGTAGTGGTTAGCACTGTTGCTTCACAGCAAAAGGGTTCCAGGTTTGAACCTCATGGCCGACGGGGGCCTTTCTGTGTAGAGTTTGCATGTTCTCCCTATGTCTCTGTAGGTTTCCTCCAGGCGCTCCGCTTTCCCCCACAGTTCAAAGACATGTAGATTAGGTAAAATACCCAGCCACTGGGGTTGCACAAGACAGTGCATACTTAGTGCCGGTCCCGAGATTGAGGAGGGTTGTGTCAGGAAGGGCATCCGGTGTAAAACCTATGCCAAATCAAATACGTGGAACGGAACCGCTGCTGCTCCCTAATGAGCAGCCGAAAGAAGAAGTATGATAACCAAAAAACATCCAGTCAGCAGCAGTTCTGCTTTATGGAAATGTCTTGTTGATACGAGAAGTGAGAGGAGAACGGCTAGACTGGTTTGAAGTGTCAGAAAGTCTATCCATCTATTATCTATAACCGCTTATCCTGTGCAGGGTCGCGAGCGAGCTGGAGCCTGTCCCAGCTGACTATGGGCGAGAGGCGGGGTACATCCTCGACAAGTCGCCAGGTCATCACAGGGCTGACACATAGACACAAACAACCATTCACACTCACATTCACACCTACGGTCAATTTAGAGTCACCAGTTAACCTAACCTGCATGTCTTTGGACTGTGGGGGAAACCGGAGCACCCGGAGGAAACCCATGCGGACACGGGGAGAACATGCAAACTCCGCACAGAAAGGCCCCCGTTGGCTACTGGGCTTGAACCCAGAACCTTCTTGCTGTGAGGTGACAGTGCTAACCACTACACCACCGTGCCACTGTCAGAAAGTCTATAGTAGTGCAAATAACCACTCTTCACAACCACAGTGAGCAGAAAAGCATCCGCAAATGCACAACACACTGAACCTTGAGGTGAAAGGGTTCAAGAGCTGAAGATATAATCGGGTTTCAGTCCTATCAGTCATGGACAGGTATCTGAAACTACAGTGGGCACAGGCTCACTGAAACTGGGAAATTGAAGATAATAAAATGCTACATGGTATCGGATTTTGGTATCATAGAATTTGAACAATTCTGAGTAAAGGAGCGTGTATCCCTAATTTAAGCCTTTCCTAAATGAGTGTAACCTAACTTAATGCAGGCTTGGGCTGTTTTGTTGGAGCACAGAAAGCAAGACATCTTGCATCTTTGCAAACCCAAAGGTATAATGAATCGCATGTGTATTTGGATTTCCACAGGAAGATGAGGTTATGCCTGCCAAGTTTGAAGAAGACTCTCTAATCTGGGTTGCAGCTGATCAGCCTCTGAAAGACAGCAGCTTCCTCAGTGCCAAAATTTTGGACCTCTGCAAAGATGTGCCCATCTTCTGGCTGCATCCTACTTACCCCAACAGTAGAACTGCCTCTTATTGCTTTTCCTGTTTGTCTGACATTTTATCAGCAATTTTTTTTTTTGAGTAAAAAGACAGCACTGCTGAAAAAACAAAGCTCATAAAATATATATTAAAAAAGGACATCCATTAATGCTAATATTAATTCTGATAGTGATACAAGTAGTGGGCGGCACGGTGGTGTAGTGGTTAGCGCTGTCGCCTCACAGCAAGAAGGTCCTGGGTTCGAGCCCCGTGGCCGGCGAAGGCCTTTTTGTGCGGAGTTTGCATGTTCTCCCCGTGTCCGCGTGGGTTTCCTCCGGGTGCTCCGGTTTCCCCCACAGTCCAAAGACATGCAGGTTAGGTTAACTGGTGACTCTAAATTGACCGTGAGTGTGAATGGTTGTCTGTGTCTATGTGTCAGCCCTGTGATGACCTGGCGACTTGTCCAGGGTGTACCCCGCCTTTCGCCCGTAGTCAGCTGGGATAGGCTCCAGCTTGCCTGCGACCCTGTAGAAGGATAAAGCGGCTAGAGATAATGAGATGAGATGAGATGAGTTTTGCCTGGTAAAAGATTGCTTTGACTCATTTCAAGCAACTCTTCAGGGTGTTATATATATATATATATATATATATATATATATATATATATATATATATATCAGTACAGCATAACATTAATTAGATATTTAAGCTTCCCTTGAAATGCTGCAGTGTCATAACATCATATGTTTCTTTCAGGGTGTGCAATAAACTGAAATTTCCAAAATAAATGATTGAGGACACTAAATCACAGGACCTTCCATTTTGCAGAAAAAGTGCCTGTAGAACACGTGTGAGAACTCTGGATTGGAGTTGAGAAACTATAAGGTCACAAAAATTACAAGACAACAGTCCCTTTAGTCATCATCATGAGGCATAATTGACAACGGGACATTAATCATGCCAAGTTGCTGGTATATTGTGCTTTCATTTCACATAATGTAGAAATATGATGACATTAAGCCACTGAAGTGGTAGGTCAAGTAGCAGATTGTTTGGCTAAAGAAAGTGCGAGAACATTTCTCAGACTGTTACGATACTATATTATAGAACAGAACCCACTAGAGAAAGGATAACATTAGAATGAGTATATCCATATGATTTGTCTTGAAGCAGAGCCATGGTATAATTAAATAATATTGGCTTGCATCGAGTGGTATATCAGATATATTCCATTCAGCTAGCATGATATTGAATGAGTTGAAGACAAGTACACTACCGTTCAAAAGTTTGGGGTCACTTTGAAATGTCCTTATTTCTGAAAGAAAAGCACTGTTCTTTTCAATGACGATCACTTTAAACTAATCAGAAATCCACTCTATACATTGCTAATGTGCTAAATGACTATTCTAGCTGCAAATGTCTGGTTTTTGGTGCAATATCTATATAGGTGTATAGAGGCCCATTTCCAGCAACTCTCACTCCAGTGTTCTAATGGTACAATGTGTTTGCTCATTGCCTCAGAAGGCTAATGGATGATTAGAAAACCCTTGTACAATCATGTTAGCACAGCTGAAAACAGTTGAGCTCTTTACAGAAGCTATAAAACTGACCTTCCTTTGAGCAGATTGAGTTTCTGGAGCATCACATTTGTGGGGTCGATTAAATGCTCAAAATGGGCAGAAAAATGGCTTGACTAGATTTTCTATTCATTTTACAACTTATGGTGGTAAATAAAAGTGTGACTTTTCACGGAAAACACAAAATTGTCTGGGTGACCCCAAACTTTTGAACGGTAGTGTACATACACACTTTTCCAGTTTTTCGATGTCCGTTGGTATGTTTTTCTCTTGTAAATATGCGTGAAGAATATCTAATGAAGTTTTGATAGCCTTTCAAATGTTCAATGTGTCTTTCTCTTTCCTGGCGAACAAAGAAATGCTTCTACGCACGCGCAGCAGAAATCTCTCTCATTGAATATCCATATCAGCTCTGACGTGTGATGTCATGTTGTCTTGACAACCATGCAATATCGTAAGCCATATTCAATGCTCATTCTTCATTGGGTAGAGTGACATAATACATGTAGGATAAGGGACATGCTAACAATATTGAATGCTATCAAACCAAATTAATGGAACCCGCTAAAAGGGAATAGAATGCATGTTTTTATTCCATTGAAAAAGTGTCCTGTACGTATAATAATTAAATAATATTAACTGACTTTTTTTCATGGTATATCAGATATATTTCATTCAGCTAGCATGATATTGAAATACTCGAAGACGAGTTCAATATCATGGTAGCTGAATGGAATATATCTAATATACCATGATAAAAAAAAAGCCAGCCAATAATATTATTATACATACGCATCCCTTTCAGGTGTTCACTACAGTTTTCGCTTTCAAAATTCTCTCAAAATCTTCTGTATTTAACAAAGCAAACCTGGCAGCCATGTTTGTTTACAAATTGTCGTGGTCACTCATTAGCGCGGAAGTTTTACACCTCTGGCGTGTGACGTCATGGTGTCTTGACAGCCATGCAATATCATAAGCCATATTCAACACTCATTCTCCACTGGGTAGAGTGACGTAATACATGTAGGATAAGCGATATGCTAACAATATTGCATGCTCATCTCATCTCATCTCATTATCTCTAGCCGCTTTATCCTGTTCTACAGGGTCGCAGGCAAGCTGGAGCCTATCCCAGCTGACTACGGGCGAAAGGCGGGGTACACCCTGGACAAGTCGCCAGGTCATCACAGGGCTTACACATAGTCACAGACAACCATTCACACTCACATTCACACCTACGGTCAATTTAGGCTACGTTTACATTAGACCGTATCTGTCTCGTTTTCTTCGCGGATGCACTGTCCGTTTACATTAAACCACCTGGAAAAGCCGGGAAACGGGAATCCGCCAGCGTCCACGTATTCAATCTAGATCGTATCTGATCCGGTGCTGTGTAAACATTGAGATACGCGAATACGCTGTGCTGAGCTCTAGCTGGCGTCCTCATTGGACAACGTCACTGTGACATCCACCTTCCTGATTCGCTGGCGTTGGTCATGTGACGCGACTGCTGAAAAACGGCGCGGACTTCCGCCTTGTATCACCTTTCATTAAAGAGTATAAAAGTATGAAAATACTGCAAATACTGATGCAAATACTGCCCATTGTGTAGTTATGATTGTCTTTAGGCTTGCCATCCTTCCACTTGCAAGTAGTAAGTGATATGCACTGGGATCACACACACAGCGGCTCAGTCCCGAATCGTGGCTTGTTCACTACACTCGCGCGCTGTGTGAGCTGCGCAGGGCCGGAGTGCGCACCCTCCAGAGGGCACTCGCTGTTCAGGGCGGAGTGATTTGGAGCGCAGGATGCCTGCGGAGCCGAGCGTATCCGCGTATTGGTGTTGCTGTGTGCACGGCTAACGGTTTTAGTGTAAACGCGAATCGTTCTAAGAACGTTAATCTGATGATCCGCTGATTCGACGTAATGTAAACGTAGCCTTAGAGTCACCAGTTAACCTAACCTGCATGTCTTTGGGCTGTGGGGGAAACCGGAGCACCCGGAGGAAACCCACGCGGACACGGGGAGAACATGCAAACTCTGCACAGAAAGGCCCTCGCCGGCCATGGGGCTCGAACCCGGACCTTCTTGCTGTGAGGCGACAGCGCTAACCACTACACCACCGTGCCGCCCCAATATTGCATGCTATCAAACCAAATGAATGAAAGCTTCTAGAAGGGAATAGAATACATGTTTTTATTCCATCAAAAAAAGTGTCCTGTATGCATAATAATATTTCCTATCATAGTATCCCAGTATATCATCACACTTTGAATTAACAATGACTCAAAAAAGATGGTTCAACTGTACAATCAGCATGCACAATATTCTTCAAATTAAAGAACAAAAATGTGATCAATTTAATTGCTGTTTTGCATGAATCATGTTCGCTGTCCATTCCAGGAGAGCAAAAGAAACCGGTTCCAAGGGCCAGACGACAGGCTCCTGAAGACAATGATGACAGCGTTCCATTCAACCCTAACAACCCTTACCATGTGAGTGCCATTTGGCTTGAAATGTTTTCCACATGATGGTTGTATGTGTAAGGATGAACCAGAGGGAGAGGGAGCGAAAGATATAAATCTGAATTAACATGCAGAAGTCACATTGGATTTCAAAAAGCGACCCCTGCATGATTGACAGCTTTGATGTAATGGTAGTTGTACCGCCTGCAGCCATACTTAACATGGCAGTAATTTCAATAAAATGTGAACATCCATTTGGCAAAAATGTCCATCCCAGTTGTCATCACTCTGATGCTCGAGGCCAGACAGCAGCGCAGCAATATTTCAGGAGTGTCAATTCAGAGCTCACCAGTCGATACTTGTCTACATCAGTTGTGGACCACTGATCATGCTATTTTTATTTTGGGCCAATTTTTGGCCTATAGTTGTTTAACCCTTTCTTCAGCAAAGAAAACAACAATATAATGCTGAGGATTGTTCTATTTGATTTTTTCCCTCCCATAACTGTCTATATATAAACCAAAATTATTTGGTGTATGGCGGCACGGTGGTGTAGTGGTTAGCTCGCCTCACAGCAAGAAGGTCCTGGGTTCGAGCCCCGGGGCCGGCAAGGGCCTTTCTGTGTGGAGTTTGCATGTTCTCCCCGTGTCCGCGTGGGTTTCCTCCGGGTGCTCCGGTTTCCCCCACAGTCCAAAGACATGCAGGTTAGGTTAACTGGTGACTCTAAATTGACCGTAGGTGTGAATGTGAGTGTGAATGGTTGTCTGTGTCTATGCGTCAGCCCTGTGATGACCTGGCGACTTGTCCAGGGTGTACCCCGCCTTTCGCCCGTAGTCAGCTGGGATAGGCTCCAGCTTGCCTGCGACCCTGTAGAAGGATAAAGCGGCTTGAGATAATGAGATGAGATGAGATGAGATAAACCAAAATTATTTGGTGTATGGCGGCACGGTGGTGTAGTGGTTAGCGCTGTCGCCTCACAGCAAGAAGGTCCGGGTTCGAGCCCCGTGGCCGGCGAGGGCCTTTCTGTGCGGAGTTTGCATGTTCTCCCCGTGTCCGCGTGGGTTTCCTCCGGGTGCTCCGGTTTCCCCCACAGTCCAAAGACATGCAGGTAAGTTTAACTGGTGACTCTAAATTGTAGGTGTGAATGTGAGTGTGAATGGTTGTCTGTGTCTGTGTGTCAGCCCTATAATGACCTGGCGACTTGTCCAGGGTGTACCCCGCCTTTCGCCCGTAGTCAGCTGGGATAGGCTCCAGCTTGCCTGTGACCCTGTAGAAGGATAAAGCGGCTAGAGATAATGAGAATGGGATGTATTTGGTGTATTATTGTGTCACAGAATATGCATGTACCATTAGGGTGCCACTCAAAAATGAAGTTTCTAATTTTCATTATCCCACCCCCTAAATGTGTTCATAATGTGAAAAGAAAAAATGTGACAAAGTGTGGATGTATTATATTAATATCTACTGGTAGCTCTAGTCTGGCTAACGCAACTTCAAAGCTCTGCGAGCATTTGGTCTGGCAAATATATTAAGCCCAACCGTTTCCCAAAGCGTGTGGTTGACCCGCCTCCCTGAAATGCCTCAGTTTGCTAATGGTCGAAGCCAGAAAAGGCTGTGACGAAGCTTAAACCAATCACATCACTCTTTCCTCTGACGTATGTGACGCGACGGAAACTGCTTGAGTAACAGGAAGAAGATAAATACCTCCAGGGCTGCTCTTTGCTCCGTTTTCAATGAGAACTTCCCGTTCAATGCTTTCAATACAGCATCTACCGCTGTGTCAAAGGCTTGCCGCTGCTCCATGTTCGTAACGTTTCTAGTGAATGAAGCGCTTCCGGCATAGATTCTGTAAACAATCTATGGCTTCCGGTCGCAGTTCTACTACGTCACTGCCTTGAACACGCCTCTACCCAGGGCCGCTGGAGATGCTCAAAGTTGATTGGCTCCCGATTTTTCGGGAGCTTGGAAGAGCTGGAGATAGCTTGCCTTGCCAGACTAAGCTCGCAACAGACCCTCGTGTTGCGTCACACTTAGGATGGGTGGGCCCAAGCTATGGTAGCTCAACAGTTCCAAAGTTATACAATATGTGTAATTTTCCGAAAAATTCTGATATAATCATATAATGTTAAATTTAACATAAAAAACCAGAATACTGCAGAAATCATGAATATCAAACAGTTACTAGCAGTTACTTCAAAAGTCAACAAATGATTTTTGAACACAAACAGATTAACACAAACAGTGACCAAAATGTCAAATGAGTTGTCTGCAATTTAGTTGTCAACAGCAGCTGCAGTGAGTGCAGTCAAGGTGGATTTGTTACTGTTTGGAAAGTCATGGCGGTGTTTCTCCACGACTTGCAACAAGAACTGTTTTTGTTCTTCTTGATTGGTCAGGACTCCATTGAACGCCTGAATCAAGGCCACCCCTTGCTCGGCTGCATCGTTGACGACTTTCAGACTTCTCACTTTCTGTTGGCCAACAATGTAATCATTGTCACTGCTCCATGTATCTGGACTGTTCATGAGGAATTTCTGCGGTATGTTAAAAGCTGTGAAAAGCTGCTTGGTGTGTTGTGATACAAAGTCAAACAACTGCTTCTGAGATACTGTGGGGTTGAAGGCAATGCGTCGAGGACGATATGTTGTTTTCTTGTCAAGGGCTTTCACCATGGCTGACTTCACCTCAGCTGACACTGCAGAGTCAAAGAATGCTAAACCGACCAGGATTTCACTTAGTACCACAAGTGTCCAGAGAATGATTTTATTGCAGCTTTAGCAACAGCCGCCAATCATTCTGCGGAGCAGATTTTGCACATGCGCATGTGAACTAGGCTTTTAGGTAGACCTTTATCACAAACGTGTTGAATAAGAGTGTTAATACACGCATGCAACAGCTACTGAATAGTTACTCTATGAAAACATTTCAGCCCATTGAGCTACCAAAAAATATGCATATATTTGTATGAAACTTGGAATAATTACTATGCTTCATAAAAGGAACAAAATGAGAGGGTGGGACCTGGAAAACATTGAAAAAAAAATGTTGGCCATTAGACTCAGTGGCACCCTAATGTACCATCTTGTAACTGGACCCTCCTATTGTTATAAATTAGAAGGCAATATGCACAGATGTGAGAGCATGGACAGATGTTAGGGTCACTGTAGGAGGCCATGCCTGTCACCCAGCATCTAATCTAACAGACCTTTCTACAGAACCAGAATCCTTCTGTTGACCCTCTCCTCCTCTTTCTTCCAAAAATCGCTCTCTTCAGTCCATTTCCACAAAACTGAAAAACCATTTGAGAAAAAAGCCCGCAGATACAGCTTTACTTTTTAGTACATGCGTATCGACTCAGTCTTAGAATGCTTTTTTTGTTTGTTTTTAATGATAATAGACCTCAGCTTTTGGCATCCAGATGATGCACGGTTGCATGATATTATTGTAGAAACTTGTGGAAAGACTTTGTACATTTGTACTGAATTTATCCTGTACCCACTAACTTTCAAATCTGCAATAATCTTTTCACCTCTGATTCACTTCGGTGCATTCACATATGCAATGTTTAACCCATTTGAATCAAACCCTTAGTGTGGGTTGTACAAGCAGGTGAGAACACAGCCGTTGCACTCAGATATCAGTCTGACAGCCTCTAAGTGAGGTTGTCTCACTCAGTGCGTTTACATGCACATAGAGAAAATCGAATTTCTGCCGTTGCTCGACTGAAATCGAAGTTCTAAATGCCATGGAAACACCTTAGCTCGGCTGAAATTGAACCGAACTTGATTTCTCGTAATCGAGCTACACAACCTAGATTATGCGATTTTTGCCGAGCTACTTAGTGCATGTAAACCCTATCGAGCTACGTAGTCCAGCTACTTACTTCAGCACTGCCCCTTCCGGAAGTGACGAGTGACGAGACCACAAGCGGGAAACACAACAGCCTCGGTCGGCATGACAACAGTAGTACCGAGCAGCAGAAGAGGTCAGGAGGAACAAACGAAGAAGAGAAAATGGCGAGCAGAAACATGCACTTCTGGAGCAATGAGGAGACAGAGTTCATGCTCATTCAGCTTAAGGAGTTGAATATATTAAAATTCATGGACGGGAGAAAAACGCGCAATGGAGAACACGGAACTGATAACTTTGTTTACACTCTTGAATAGCTCTTCTTCATGACGACAACCGGAAGTGTACCAACACGATGGGGCGTGTAGCGCCACCTGTGGCTCGGGTGCACAATGTACCTCACACAATAGCTCGATTTCCTTGTGTGCATGTAGGATTGGATTTCTCTGGCACCCTGCTGGGACCCTTAGCTCGATTACCGACAGTAGCTTGATTTGGATGTGCATGTAAACGTACTGACTGTTCCAAATCAACTGCAGTGAGAAAGTGATTCAACTCTGAATTAACCCAAACACAGGAAGTTAACCAAACACACCATGTAACCTTGACTTGCAAGTGACGTCAAAGCAAAATAGAAACCTGGATGTCGGCCATGTTGGTGGATATACAAATACGGGGTCAAGCGACATTCCATACAAAACATAGTCACGTATGCGCAACTCTATTTGTTTTTCCACTGCTTTACGCATTCTTTTAGCTATGCCATATATTTGTGCTGTATATGGTTGTACACAACAGTACTCGTGACCGTGGCATGTTCCGATTTTTTAGAATTCCATCCGTGATTCGGAAAGAGGGCGAGGAAACTCCCAGGCTTAGTACGGAGAGGAGACGAGGGGATCAGGACACTTCGTCCAATAGTTAAGACATTCCATCCAAAGCCTTCAGACGCACTATCTATTATTTTATATTTCAGGTATTCTGGTATTCACGAACGAAGCCCCTGCAAGAGTGCTGCAAGAGCGCCTAAAGATTTAACATGATCCAGCCGGCTTTAAAAATTTATAATTCAGCCAGTGGAGCTCACAGCAAAGCCAAATTTTGCAGGCACCTCACTCTAAGCCTCCCCATTCGAAAGAGCACAGTCTCAGGTCAGTAGGACTGCGCTTCAGCCTGGGATCTGCAAACGAAGCCCCCGCGAGAGTGCTGCTCGGCGCCTAAAGATTTAATATGATCCATACTATGCACGCATTTGCTTTACAAAAATGTGTTTTGCTTCGGTTGAATTCCATTGAGAATTCCTCCTTTTTTTCGAACAAACAAATACCTGAAGTATAAAATAATTGATAGTGCGTATGAAAAAGGCTTTGGACGAAATGACCTGTATTCGTACTCAATGGTCGGTACAAGCGTCTTATCTTCAGAAAAGTCTGACTTTTTTAAATAATATGGGTCAAAACCACACATATATCTATCTTCGCTCGACCGTTCAAATCGTGGTAATACTGAGAAAATTCAGCATTGTTTACAGATGTTTTCAATGGCTGCCATCCTAGTTGCTTTGTATATCCACCATCATGGCGGACGCTCATGATGTAGCACATTTTGATCACGTGGTTGCAAGTCATCTGTTGCGAGTTGCAAACAACATTTTTCCATAGATACAGGTACAAGCTGAGGCAGAGCGTGTGCCAAAGGACAGAGCTGTAGCACTGCGGAAATGCCTCGTATTGTTAAAACTGGGTGCAGGACACAAAATCTTTCAACTAGTTATTTACTTGGAGCCAGCTCGGTTTTCCATGCTCAGGTGATTTGTATGATTTCTGCCTATGTTTGACAAAGGTTTGTTTCCTTTTTTTTTTTTTTACATCATTATATTTCTGGCCAAACTTGTTGATGAGGTGAAACCAAACCAAACCAAAGAGGAATCAATCAGTTTTGATCTGAAATCAGACTCAGCAAATAAACTAACAGGTCTGAAATACAGTGGCAGGAAAAAGTATGGGAACTCTCTGGAATTACCTGCATTTATGTATAAATTTATCTTCAAATATAGTCTGATCTGTTAGCCCTGTGATGACCTGGCGACTTGTCCAGGGTGTACCCTGCCTCTCGCCCATAGTTAGCTGGGATAGGCTCCAGCTTGCCTGCGACCCTGTAGGACAGGACAAGCGGCTACAGGTAATGGATGGATGGATGTAATCTTCATCCAAGTTAAAATAATGAACAATGTTTTAACCAATAACACAAAAACAAATATAATCATCCATCCATCCATTATCTCTAGCCACTTTATCCTGTCCTACAGGGTCGCAGGCAAGCTGGAGCCTATCCCAGCTGACTACGGGCGAAAGGTGGGGTACACCCTGGACAAGTCACCAGGTCATCACAGGGCTGACACATAGACACAGACAACCATTCACACTCACATTCACACCTACGCTCAATTTAGAGTAACCACACTGTAAAAAAAAAAAAAAGTTACGCCAAGTTAAAAATTCAAGGCAACTTACTGCGCAGGATTTTTGAGTTTATGTGACAACTAAGATGTTTAAGTTTTGAAGAAAGTTGTGCCAACTTATACTTTTGGTCTCAGATAACTTAGCCGTCATATTCACACAAACTTAATTTTTTCAGTTTTACATGATAAGAATTCAACTTTAAGGCCAATAATCTTTCATCCAAGTAAAAACAAATTTGACAAATGAAATGTGCAAACAATTCAGTATACTGAATTGTTTGCACATTTCGTTTGTCAAATTAGCTTCAGGCTTAAAATCAGTGAATGTGTGACTTCACAAAAAAGCACTGCCACTACAGTTTTATAGCAGTTTTGCTACCATCATGTTAAAATAAACATGCTATTTGAACTGGATTGTTATTTGTTTTATTGTGGGATAAAAAGAAAATTGAACTCAAATTTTTTAGTTTTTACTTGGATGAAAGATTAGTGGCCTTAAAGTTGAATTCTTATCATGTAAAACTGAAAAAAATTAAGTTTGTGTGAATATGAAGGCTAAGTTATCTGAGAGCAAAAGTATAAGTTGGCACAACTTTCTTCAAAACTTAAAAATCTTAGTTGTCACATAAACTCAAAAATCCTGTGCAGTAAGTTGCCTTGAATTTTTAAGTTGGTGTAACTTTTTTTTTTTACAGTGCAGTTAGCCTAACTTGCATGTCTTTGGACTGTGGGGGAAACCAGAGCAACCGGAGGAAACCCACGCGGACACAGGGAGAACATGCAAACTCCACACAGAAAGGCCCTCGCCGGCCACGGGGCTCGAACCCGGACCTCCTTGCTGTGAGGCGACAGCGCTAACCACTACACCACCGTGCCGCCCGAATATAATCATTCATGTTTTTATTGAAAACCATGAATTTAAGATGAATTTATGCATACATGCAGGTAATTCCAAAGGGTTCAAGTAATTTTTCTTGCCACTGTACATTATATGGCTGAAAGTATGTAGACATTCGATCTTCACACCCATACAGTGGATATAAAACATGTACACACCCCGTTAAAATGATAGGTTTTAAACAATTTCAAAACTTTTCCCACCTTTAATGTGACCTATAACCTGTACAATTCAATTGAAAAACAAACAAATTTGTTGGGGGGGGGACATAAAAAATAAAAAATGTACAATAAGCTGGTTGCATAAGTGTGCACACCCTTAAACTAATACTTTGATGAAGCATCTTTTGATTTAATTACGGCATTCAGTCTTTTTGGGTCGGAGTCTATCAGCCTGCCACATCTAGACTTGGCAATATTTGCCCACTCTTCCTTGCAAAAATGCTCCAAATCTGTCAGATTGCGAGGACATCTCTTGGTCACAGCCCTCTTCAGGTCACCCCACAGATTTTCAATTGGATTTTGGTCTGGGCTCTGGCTGGGCCATTTCAAAACTTTTTTGGGGCCATTGTCGTGTTGAAAGATGAAATTATTCATCTTCAGCTTTCTAGCAGACACCTGAAGGTTTTGGGCCAAAATTGACTGGTATTTAGAACTGTTCATAATTTCCTCTACCTTGACTAAAGCCCCTGTTCCAGCTGAAGAAAACCAACCCCAAAACATGATGCTGCCACCACCACGCTTCACCGTGGGTATGGGGTTCTTTTGGTGATGCACGGTGTTGTTTTTGTGCCAAACATACCTTTTGGAATTGTGGCCAAAAAGTTCAACCTTGGTTTCATCAGACCATAACACATTTTCCCACATGCTTTTGGGAGAGTTGATGTAATTTTTTTTTTTTTCAAAATTTAGCCAGGCCTGGATGTTTTTCTTTGACCCTACCTCATAGTCCAGACATATGGAGAATGCGGGAGATTGTTGTCACATGTAGTACACAACCAGTACTTGCCAGAAATTCCTGCAGCTCCTTCAGTGTTGCTGTAGGCCTCTCGGCAGCCTCCCTGACCAGTTTTCGTCTTGTCTTTTCATCAATTTTGGAGGGACGTCCAGTTCTCGCTAATGTCACTGTTGTCCCATATTTTCTCCACTTCTTGATGACGGTCTTCACTGTGCTCCATGGTATATCTAATGCTGTGAAAATGTTTTTGTCCCCTTCTCCTGACTGATACCTTTCAACAATGAGCTCCCTTTGATGCTTTGTAAGCTCTCTGTGAACCCTGGCTTTTGCTGGAGGATGCAACTGAGTAAATATCTGAACTTTATTTGGGGTTAATGAGAGTCATTTTAATTGATGGCAGGTGTGAACCCAAAAAGACTGAATGCTGTAATTAAATCAAAAGGTGCTTCAACAAAGTATTAGTTTAAGGGTGTGCACACTTATGCAACCAGCTTAGTGTACTTTTTTAAACATTTTCCCCCAGAACAGATTTGTTTTTCAATTGAATTGTACAGGTTATAGGTCACATTAAAGGTAGGAAAAGTTTTGAAATTATTTATTGTGGTCTCATTTTTTTTTACATCAGAAAAACCCTATCATTTTAACAGGGTGTGTACACTTTTTATACCCACTGTATGTCAGCCTTCCTCAAACCATTACCTCAAAATCGGAAGCATACAATTGTCTAGAATGTCTTTGTGTACTGTAGTATCAATATGTTCAGCATGACAGTGGTCCTGTGCACAAAGCGATCTCCATAAAGACAAGGTTTGCTGAGTTGGTGTGAAACTCAAATGGCCAGCACAAAGTCCTGACCTCCACCCTACTGAACACTTTTGGGATAAACTGGAACTCTGTACTCTTGTGCTGAATCGGCTGAAACCATGTTCTAAAATAGCAGAAAGCCGTCCCAGAAGAGTGGAGGCTGCTATAGCAGCAAAGGGGGAACCAAATCCATATTAATACCCATAGCTTTCAAATAGCACACAGGGCAATGATGGTGAGGTGTCCACATACTTTTGGCTGCACAGTGTTGCTGCTTAGATAACATTTTAGTACCTTATTTTTGTGTATCAGACACCGTGACTATTTTACATTTCGTTATACAACCCCGATTCCAAAAAAGTTGGGACAAAGTACAAATTGCAAATAAAAACAGAATGCAATAATTTACAAATCTCAAAAACTGATATTGTATTCACAATAGAACATAGACAACATATCAAATGTCGAAAGTGAGACATTTTGAAATTTCATGCCAAATATTGGCTCATTTGAAATTTCATGACAGCAACACATCTCAAAAAAGTTGGGACAGGGGCAATAAGAGGCTGGAAAAGTTAAAGGTACAAAAAAGGAACAGCTGGAGGACCAAATTGCAACTCATTAGGTCAACTGGCAATAGGTCATTAACATGACTGGGTATAAAAAGAGCATCTTGGAGTGGCAGCGGCTCTCAGAAGTAAAGCTGGGAAGAGGATCACCAATCCCCCTAATTCTGCGCCGACAAATAGTGGAGCAATATCAGAAAGGAGTTCGACAGTGTAAAATTGCAAAGAGTTTGAACATATCATCATCTACAGTGCATAATATCATCAAAAGATTCAGAGAATCTGGAAGAATCTCTGTGCGTAAGGGTCAAGGCCGGAAAACCATACTGGGTGCCCATGATCTTCGGGCCCTTAGACGGCACTGCATCACATACAGGCATGCTTCTGTACTGGAAATCACAAAATGGGCTCAGGAATATTTCCAGAGAACATTATCTGTGAACACAATTCACCGTGCCATCCGCCGTTGCCAGATAAAACTCTATAGTTCAAAGAAGAAGCCGTATCTAAACATGATCCAGAAGCGCAGACGTCTTCTCTGGGCCAAGGCTCATTTAAAATGGACTGTGGCAAAGTGGAAAACTGTTCTGTGGTCAGACGAATCAAAATTTGAAGTTCTTTATGGAAATCAGGGACGCCGTGTCATTCGGACTAAAGAGGAGAAGGACGACCCAAGTTGTTATCAGCGCTCAGTTCAGAAGCCTGCATCTCTGATGGTATGGGGCTGCATTAGTGCGTGTGGCATGGGCAGCTTACACATCTGGAAAGACATCAATGCTGAAAGGTATATCCAGGTTCTAGAGCAACATATGCTCCCATCCAGACGAAGGGTCTGGGTAGGGTCCGGGTACTGAACTGGCCAGCCTGCAGTCCAGATCTTTCACCCATAGAAAACATTTGGCGCATCATAAAACGGAAGATACGACAAAAAAGACCTAAGACAGTTGAGCAACTAGAATCCTACATTAGACAAGAATGGGTTAACATTCCTATCCCTAAACTTGAGCAACTTGTCTCCTCAGTCCCCAGACGTTTACAGACTGTTGTAAAGAGAAAAGGGGATGTCTCACAGTGGTAAAGATGGCCTTGTCCCAACTTTTTTGAGATGTGTTGTTGTCATGAAACTTAAAATCACCTAATTTTTCTCTTTAAATGATACATTTTCTCAGTTTAAACATTTGATATGTCATCTATGTTCTATTCTGAATAAAATATGGAATTTTGAAACTTCCACATCATTGCATTCCGTTTTTATTTACAATTTGTACTTTGTCCCAACTTTTTTGGAATCGGGGCTGTATTTGTTGATTTACTATGGAAAGCTCAATACAGTACTGTTTAAAAAGCTGTACTCAGAACAATACAAGTTACTGTTGAGGGCGAAGGACATTAACACAGCAAGTAGCACTGGCACCACACAAGTGTCCTGAGCTCAGACTACCATCTGTGTAGTTTCACGGTTTCTCTTCTATGAATTTGTCATCATTTTTAAAATCATGATAATCGTCAAACTGGGATGTTTATCCATGACTAACATGTCTGGCCCAATTGCAGCGTCGTGAGGAGGGTGAGGAGAGCCCAATGACGGTTGACACCATGCTGGACCACACGGGTGTGTGCTGCTCCGAATGTCGCCGTAGCTATACACACTGCATGCGTGTCTGCGAGCCTCTGCGTGGCTTCGAACCATGGCCATACCACTACAGCGGCTGCAGGCAAGTGTGCCGTCTGATCATGCCATGCAGCTGGTGGGTGGCTCGCATCATGGGCCTTGTCTAAAGGCTCCATAAAGGATGGACTCACAAAGAAAGCTAGTTTCCAACAGAGAAGCCTCAGCACAGGCCATCACATCATGCAAAAAAAAATGTACCAGTTATTATTATGGAGTCTAATGTATTAGAATACTGTTTGTATTAGTATGAAAGTCTGTTATTGAATCACGCCAGCATTTTTGGGGAACAGTGTGAAGAAAAAAATTCTGGCAAAAAAAAAAAAAATATGAACAATGTACATTAAAAGGACTAGTTATGGGGAAAGAATTCTAATATATAGTTTTACATACTGAACAGCCAAGACATCTTGTCCGAAATTTTTTTTTTTTACACGCTGGTGCCATCAAGCTAGTAAGGAATTAAAATCTTGCCCACATCAAATGAGATGCAAGCTAAAGTAAAACATTCTTTTTCCTTTTGATGTAAATATATGTAATAATTTGCTTCAGAGAGCAGCAGACAAGTCTTTGAATAGCAGCAAAGCATAAATGCCTAAATGAGATATTCAAGATATTCTTGCTTGCCTTAAAACTGTTGTCTTTCCCTGTATATTACTTTTGATGCAACATAAAATGATTTCTGGCCTTTTTATGTTAATTTTAGACAAATATTGCTGCTTTCAAACTGCCTTTTCAATATAAAGCCAAAGTGTAATAAAGGTCTACATTTTCTACATTAGAAATGTTTGTGCACGCCTGTGTTACATCGTCTCTGCTTCAGCAGTTGTTTTGTTCAGTAATGAAGGCCAGAATTCAGGGATAAAATGAGGGGAAATCACTACATTAATAAAGAAGGCAGGAGTTCTTTATTGCTTAGTGCTTTTTATTGCTCATGACTTGAGATCATACCCATAATGCAAATGGTTGAGTTCTTTTTGATGTCTGACTAGAGAAGCTGCATAAAGCCTCGGTCCCAACCGGCCGTACGTGCTCCTACAGCCGGTCTACGTGCAAGAAACGCACGGAGGGCGCGCGTGTGACGTGCTGATTTTCGAGCCATAGACCGGCCGCAGAGGTTCTTTGTCATGTCAAACGAACTCTACGGGCGCTTACGTTTCTTTCAGGTTGCAAGACAAACTTAGGGCCAACGTGCGTCTTTCTCCACGAACAAAAAAAACGCAGCGATTTGGGAAACGCCAAAAATCGCACGGCCAAAAAAATCGTACGTCCGGTTGTGACCTAGGCTTTAGACGAGGGAGAAAATGCCAGTTTACTCTAGAGCCATAAAACGCTCCTGTTTGATTAGCTTCAGATATGAACTGTGTGACATGAATTTGTCATTTAACCGATGACTGAAGTGTTTTGTCAAGTAGCTTCATATGAAATATTTACATTCCCCCAGAAAACAAGTCAGTCAGTCAGTGTGAGGCTTAACAAACCATCCTAATTATTGGGGAAAAAAAAAAGACTTCAATTTCCAGACCACGAGAAATATTTATTTACAATGCATTTTAATAATATTTAAAGAAAACACAACCCCTAAAATACATTGTAAAAATGACCATATGTATACTGATGCATGACTACTTGAGAAGTGATGAGCGATACTTGAGGTTGAATAATGTCAGTGACGAGATGACGGAGACAGCCAGCCTCCGTATCACACACCAGTTTTTATTTAAAAAAAAAAAGAAAAACGGCATGTGTCGAAGACGTCTAAAACATCAGGAGTTGGTCCTTCGACACAGATGAACTTTCACCCTAGACCAATCTTCAGCGTCACCGGTAAATAATTATGAGTGATAAGTGCTCACTACAATCATTAGTCCCAACTTATAATTATGCAGTTATGTCTGAAGGACAGGCCAATTGTGAATAAGACACAGTGAGCGTAATGAAGGGAAGGCCAGGACTGTTTGGTGGTGATGAAACTGTCTGTTGAGATCATCACGCCAAGTTCCTTCAATATTGCTTCCATTCCATATCATCAGGGGGATTTACTTCTACTTTCCTTTTGCCCACGTCTGTCCAGTTAGTACTGAGGACTGTGCCTCCGGATTCCATCTGTGTAGAGATGAAGGAGAGATTAAACTCTCAGGAAACTGCATAATGGAACAAAGCTGCTATTTTGACAAGCACAGGAAATGTATGAAGCTGAATGCATGATGATCGTCACAACAAACAAGTAAAACCTCAAAATGTATCTCATTGATATTTCATAAATAAAGCAAGCAAGCAAGCAAGGAAGGATAAAAATCAGACCATAAATCAATTTTCATTTCCAAAGAGAGCTAAGCAATGTTTCCACAGAGATCACAAATATCATATTAATCTTCATTAAATATTAATATTTGGTCCAGAGGGCCAAAGGTCTCTCAGCTCATCATTCCGCATCTCACCAGATGAAACATGACAATCTTTTTAAAGAATGAGCAAGATATAACACACAGTTAAAAGAAAGTACTTCTGTAAACTAGTTAGTACTATGAGTAAATGTTAAAGTATTTGAAGTTATAATGGACAAAAAAAAAAAAATTCAGATGCATCAGCGGTACTATTTGAAGTCACATCAGTAATAACTGATCTACACTAACGGAGACAAAGATTTCTCCTTTCAGTATCAGCCTTTATGAAAAACGGAAAAGTAATTCTCAAATGTATAATTAAAATCCTTGGATGTGTCTTTGTTTTATTTCATTAATTAAAAAAAAAAAAAGTCAGCTCTACACTTTATGAAAATCTTACCCTTACCAAGGCTGAGTGCATAGAACAAGCAGACTGCGTCTCAAGCCTATTTATTTATTTTTATTCCTAGTTGGCCAACAGACAAGAAAATTCAGCAGGCTGTTGATGCTTTAACCACGAGAGTTTTATCCTTTTCTGCCCAGAAACCAAAAAGGGGGGAGACCCTTATACTTAAACTTGTTTTTGTGAAGAAGTGTATTATTTGCGTGCATGTTGAACATAACTAGTGTTAGTATCGTGCCGTTTGATGCACAACACGCATCAGTTGAGGCAGTCTGGATATTTGTGGCAGCTATTTTTTACTAAATGGATTGGCTACACAGTTGTCCCTTGCTCAGGATTCCCTGGGTATTTGAGTACGTGCTCATTTTCCTTACTCTTACTAGCTGTCCATAATTTTGAGTTAAAATACCCGAACTACTAAATTTTAGCCAACTTAATAAAGTTTCTGGGCAACCCAAACAAGCACCGGAGCTTTCAGTCACCCAGCCGGCTAGTTAAAGGAGAACTGAAGGCAAATTTTATCATAATCAAAATTCTATTTCTCTCATTTCAGGGTTTCTGCAGGCTTGAACAAGATCAATTTAAGACTTTTTAAGACCTTTTTAAGACCATAACAGGTTAAATTTAAGACTTATGCCGCACAAAAAAAATAAAGAAAATTGGGAGAGCCTGAATTACTTTCAAAATAACAAAATTTATTATCATTCACCAATGAACTCATTACATCCCTAAGGTGCGCTCTTGCATTAATGAGGAACAGAAACATAACAGGAAGTGAAAGATTATGGCATTAGATCATTGACAAACCGACTAAAATGGGGGTGGGGTGGGGCGTCAGAGAGGGAGAAAGGGATGTTGGAAAAAAAGTTAAAAAACCACTGCATTACACTAGATCATTAACAAATTGATTAAATGGAGAGAGAGAGAGAGAGAGAGAGAGAGAGAGAGAGAACTACACTGCCGCAGCGGAACGTTTGGGCAATGTTAGAATCGGGAAACATGGCCTGAAAAAGCTCCCCAATCTTGTCATTGCTTTTATGAGGCATTCGATTCCGTACGGTTTGTGTGTTGTAACGTGACAGTTCGCACGGAGTTAGCTGATACACCGTCTCAAGATGTGCTTGGACCTGACGACGGTGAACAAAATTGAGTGATGGCATGCGATTGTTGCAGACTTTTATGGGCAGCCTGGTGCTTCTCCGCTTTCGCGTGCGATTCCAGTGTCTTTACACCCAGGGTGCCGAGTTTGAGTGTTCTTTTGCACAATGTGCAGTACGCCTCAAACGGATTGTTTGGTACGCGTTTTAACCAGTCTACGAAATCACTGCGTTCAAGCCAGCAGGCGTTAAACTTGCATTTGCCCATTTTGCTACAAACCGTGACAATCTCCCTCGCTTCTTTTAGGCTCTACTGTCTAAATGCGCACGTACCATGCCCTGTGCATCACCATGCCGACCAGGCTAGACGCCAGATTCCACTGTGTCTCATTTGTAGTTTGCAGTGTAGCCTACTGCTGATATTAAGTAGGCCTAGCCTATACGACTAATTATGAATATCACCAACGCATTTAACAAAAAAAAAAAAAGCGCGAATGGGGTAAACAGACGTAAGGATTTAAGACTTCACAAAATTACATTTAAGACCTACAATGCAAAATATGCTCGTATTTTAGACTTTTTAAGGCCTTAAATTAGGATTATCAAATTTTAGACTTTTAAAGACTCCGCGGAAACCCTGTAAATATCGGAATGCATCTTTGATCGCTATTTTGTCACTGCTGTAGCAAGTTACGAGTGTTTGAAATATGCTCTGTTATATATCAGTCCATATGTCAAAGTGATGGCCGTAAACGAGATTCGTTAAGACCTGTGCGAGACATCGTAGGACGGAAGTAAAACGTACAGCGGAACTCAAAGTGACCGACATCTGCCAACGTTCCGTGTCTGAAATCGCTCACTCGTTCACTACTCACTATATAGGGAATTACTATATAGAGGAGAGGAGCTCACTGGTAAAATGAAAAAAGGCTTTCGGACACTAGTCCGTCGCGCTGGTATTTACGTCATTACTGTCGCACAATTAAAATGTGCCAGATCAGTCGGCTGGTGGGTTTTCAAAATAATAAATACGTGCATGTGATTTTGTGATAAATCCATTACCCACATTAATCAATACAAAGTACCTGCATCTTCCAGGTTTTTTTTAAATCAAGGCTGAATACTTTCTTCTTTGCCGCTGCCTTTTATTAAATCAAATTTGAGATTTTTAATTTTATTTCTTTCGGCACAACCGCAATGCATGATGGCATATACTGCTTTGGTTAGTGACCATCGGTTGTACACTACTTTTCGTGATGCATTGTGGGATACTTTGAGTGCACTATGGACCCTTTTCACGTGACGTCACGACAAACGCGGCCGCCATTTTGGACGTGTACTACCAGTAGTTTACCACAGCCAACATTGAGGAACGGCAGCAAAGAAAGTGTTTATTTTCAGCAAGACTTCCATCATGCCACTATATTGTTGTGCACCTGGATGTAGTAACCATCAACACACAAGGCAAGGGTTATCATTTTATCGGATCCCGGTAGATGCTGACCGACGGAGAAGATGGATAGCGGCATACCAACGCTTGTGTAGTGACCACTTTGTTGGAGGTAAGACGAATAAAATTAGCCAGAAAAGGCATTACATTGCTGTTAACATTCCATTCTAGTTTACTGTAATTATGATCTGGCAGCTATTTACACCGGATCCAGTGTAAATAGCTGCCGGAGCCAACGTCCGAGCTTGCCGGAGCGCGCTCCGGCAAGCTCGGACGTTGGCTCCGGCAGCTATTTACACTGGATCCGGTGTAAATAGCTGCCAGATCATAATTACAGTAAACTAGTAAATACAGTTTTCTGCATCTCGCTCCTTTTTCCTTCATGTTTGTCGCCTTCCTCGCATTCAAACCGATTCGAGCCGAAGTCCACTACATGTCCAAAATGGCGGTCGCGAAAAGGGTCTATATAGGGTGTAAATAATCCTCACTAAGGTTTCAGACAGCACTACAAAATGGCGTCCCCACTATATAGTGCCCTATATAGTGAGTACGGGGTGATTTCGGACACAGGGAAAGTGACCAACATCTGCCAAAGCACGCACCCTCTTTCGAATGCTGATGTAATCAAGCCAGAAGTTTTGTTTGTTTTGATAGCAATCAGGAAAGTTTGAAAAAAGTAGGCAGTAATCGTCATTTAAACTCGTTTTTGTGCAAGATTTCATTTGGAAAACAGTTTTCAAAATGGCGGCACTGACACCTGGCTGACACTTGACGTTTCGAAGTCTCGCACAAGTCTCGTGAAGATCGCGCGGATAAGCGACACTTGCCGTGGACCAAACGAACTAAATTTAACACGGCTAAAAACTGAATAGGCCGATAAGTATCATATTTAATTGCAATTAGTTGCCGATACGAGTCACGATATAAGGTTACTAAAACTGAAAACGTAATTGAATAACAAGCCAATTAAGAAATAAAGCAAGTTTAAAAATGACTTCAGTTCTCCTTTAATGACGTTATGATTTGTCAATTCCTGTAAATGAATCTAAATCTTATGTTGGCAATCTTAAAAGACTATATGTAAATTTGAAGCCGAGGTCGTTTTCACTACCTTCACGTTTAAGCTCTTACATCTTGGTCATTAAAAGGGCTAGCGTACTGTGTGTGTGTATATATATATGTGTTTTTAGATAAAATTTATTATCCATGTGTACGTGACTTGTGTTATGATATAAAAATGTGTAGTGTTTACAGATCAGCCGTTATACTAAGGCAAAAAAAAAAAATCATGTTTTATGAAATTGTTTTGACACATATCTCGCTATAAAATGCCAGCAATAGAGATATCCTTTCATAACTGTGTAGGGCAATCTGACAATATCAGAACCATTATGACGAGAGTGAGATACTCTCTAACTTAGCAATTTGCCAAAATGTGTGCTTAGTGCTTAATGGAAATAAATGTCATTGATTTCACCGCAAAAATTACTCGACAACACTCTGTCGTACAGAGAAACAATCACTACCATCGAAAAGGGTAAGGAGATCTTAAAGGAGATACGCAGAACCTTTATTTTTAAATAAATTTCTGAGTGGATAGTATCTCCATCCTTGACTCTTGTATGCTGCATAAATGGGAATCAAATAATATATATTTTTGAGAGTTAAAATCGACCGCAAAGTTGGCATTCGAGCTGCTCCGCTGAGCCAGCCAGCCCTGAGTGCGTGACGTCACAGCGGTAACCGGTTTTAAGGCCGAGGCCTTTGACAGCTATAGACCAAAGTCATATAAATAAATAATTTATGGTGAAAGTAAGAAATCCCGTTACCGACTGGCTCAACTAGGACTGATTTGACTTCATTGATTGTGGGTTGACTCTCATTAAAACAGGATGGGTGTTATAACTTATGCAACATACATGTACATGCATGCATTTTCACTGATAAAACATAAAAGGCTAATTAAATAATCAGATGAACTGAGACAATCACATTCTGAAGCAAATTAAATAATCTTATACCGGTAACTTAAACACACAATACAAGCTACATGTATTAATCTCAATGCAGGTAAACAACGAGTGTTGTTTTTGTTGTTTTGTATCCAAATGAGAGTCGCAGCTTATCTGTCTGCGTTCTCGCTTCTTGTGGCCGATTATTTTGAAACAATCTGACTTTCAGTTGTTCGTTCAGTTCTCTGTTCATTCGCTTCTTCCACGTAAGGGCGAGATATTGCAGCTGAGGCAAGCGTATCCAGTGGAGAAAATCAGACAGCTGGTCCACTCATTCTCCATTTTCTCCATATGGAGTACTCCGCCATTACTGCTCAGCTCAGGCAATTACTAAAACCCGGGATGGGATGTCACTGGTTTTAGCAACAACCGCGGGAAGGTCACTGCCCAAGCGATAATACGTCCAGTCCCGTTCCCTCCCGGGTTTTAGCAACAACCCTCGGCTCACACTCCAGAAGAACTGGTGCAACTGAACTTGCTTTCCTTTTCCTTTAAAAATTGTTGATACTGCACCCTCTTTCAATACGGGCTTATAGCCAACGCTCCTCAACAGATCAGAGGTCTCGTACGAGTCTTCAGTAAAATGCGCAGAGCAGAGGAGAGACCACTTCGTAGGCGCCCAATATACCCGTAAACTTCTCGCAAAACACGTCCAAATCTTTGCAGTTTGAACATTCTTGGGCCATGAATGCAACATATATCCACCTTCTGTCGTGTTACTGCACCCACCAGCAACACGTCTACATGGCATGACGATAAATTAGCTCAAAATGGAGGATTGGAGTTGCAGTCAGCTCTGTTTTTTAGTATAGCGGAAATGGCGATGAGACCGATAGACTTCCTGCGGTGACCTCACAGGTGTCAAGGTCATTCACTCAGACCGCTACCTATATGAATCATTTTAATCATAAAAATTACGATTAGATTTATTCTTCACGCTTAAAACTATTCCTGTGCCATTCTTGAGGTCTCAAGGCATGTATAAACAAAAACTGAGGCCATGGTTCTGCGTATCTGCTTTAATGGTACGTTGTGAAGTGATGGGGACTTTGTGACTTATTGAGCCGAGAAACTGGAGAGTGAAAATGGGTGAAGAAATTAGTGAAGTGATCACTTTGCAGAAGTTTACTCAGTATTAATATCATAATTACTTTGGTATGTGCAAATATTGCACACGTGACTAGCATCCTTAAAGCGCTGACTCTGCTTTCTTGTGATATGCGTTTCATATCTCTGCACTGATGAGTTCATGAGTAATCTAGACAAAAAAAAAAAGTAACGGGTGCGGCGATGGACGCAGAGCTGCATGGAGATTGTAATTACGATTAAAATTAGATGTAAATTCAAAATTACTGTTCTTGCTAACACTGTTGCATAGAAAAGGAACTAGCCTTGCTGGAAAGGCCAAGGCATTCCATTTAATGCATTATGCAATCCACCTTGCTGTGATGAACACTTCATGAGAAATTCAACTGAGAAAAACAGATGTGAAGTTGGATGCAATTTGCATCAGCCGGGTTCTAAGGCTACGTTTACATTACGTCGAATCAGCGGATCATCAGATTAACGTTCTTAAAACGATTCACGTTTACACTAAAACCGTTAGCCGTGCACACAGCAACACCAATACACGGATACGCTCGGCTCCGCAGGCATCCTGCGCTCCAAATCACTCCGCCCTGAACAGCGAGTGTCCTCTGGAGGGTGCGCACTCCGGCCCTGCGCAGCTCACACAGCGCGCGAGTGAAGTGCACAAGCCACGATTCGGGACTGAGCCGCTGTGTGTGTGATCCCAGTGCATATCACTTACTACTTGCAAGTGGAAGGATGGCAAGCCTAAAGACAATCATAACTACACAAAGGGCAGTATTTGCATCAGTATTTTCATACTTTTATACTCTTTAATGAAAGGTGATACAAGGCGGAAGTCTGCGCCGTTTTTCAGCAGTCGCGTCACATGACCAACGCCAGCGAATCAGGAAGGTGGATGTCACAGTGACGTTGTCCAATGAGGACGCCAGCTAGAGCTCAGCACAGCGTATTCGCGTATCTCAATGTTTACACAGCACCGGACCAGATACGATCTAGATTGAATACGTGGACGCTGGCGGATTCCCGTTTCCCAGCTTTTCCAGGTGGTTTAATGTAAACGGACAGTGCATCCGCGAAGAAAACGAGACAGATACGGTCTAATGTAAACGTAGCCTAAGGATGCGAAGTATCGAGTGTTTTTCTAATGTTACTGCAAAACAATGAAAGGGTGATTGCTTTCCAAACCATTACTTACAAAGGACTTGTTCATGGCCCTCTTGACCTCATCTGAGCCATCAGAGTAGATCTGCTGGAACAGCTTATTCAGTGCTGCATCTCCCTCTAGCTTCTCATTCTTCTCTTCTTCCTTAATATCACCCACCAGCTTGTCCCAGTTGCGGGTGTAGTGGGAGGATGATGGGTATTGGTCTGAAATGAGAACGGGAATAACAGAGAAAAGCAAAAATTGAGAGGAGGGAATTGCCAGGCTGACTTGATTTCTGAAGAAGAGATATGTGCTTCTTGATACTGACTCGGAGATGGAGAAAAGTACTTCAAGTTGGGAAGGATGCCTTCGCCTTCCAGCTTCTCCCAACGGATGGCTTCAGTTTTCTTCATTTTTATCTCGATCTAATGGAGGGCGAGCAAAAACAGGCAATGAGCTACTGTCATATCCAGTCACCTTGCTTTGCTGCCTAGGCATGTAAAATGACTGGGATGCCTGAAACCCTTCACAGACATAATGAGCAATTCTGATAGGAGAACATTCCTCAGAAACAGTAGAGTACAACGGAGCAGTGCACCACAAATCACCAATGAGCTTACAAAAGAAAGAAGAAGTGTACTGAGTGGCGAACCGTATGAAAAAAACCTGATCTTTCATAAAGGTTAGCAGGAGATTTGGTGCAGATGGCTGTAAATTAGAAACGGGGATGCTAGGGCATGGTAGATGTTTGGATTGAAAAAATGTTTTGGATGGGGGGGGGATAAAACCCGAATTAAACCTCTGACACACAATTTTATTCCAAGTAATTTTGCAGTTGAAACTGCTTGGTCAATATATTCTTTTATAACAGAGCTCCATCATCACCAAGCATCCTTTAAACCTAATAACGGAAATATAAACGAGACAAAATTAAAATCAGTTCCAATGGTGCAGCTACAGCAAAGTGCCTCAAATAGTGATTTAGGTGGAGGCAATCAAGCTGTAAATTAGAACCTCTGGCCTGGTGAAAGAGTCAAGTGAGAATATGTGAAAGATGGAGGAGGGGGAAAAAATCCTCAGAGAAACTGAAGAAAGGGTGTGGGGGTGGGGATTGCCCTCTGAACAGTAGGTGAACATTTTTACACCTCTCCTGCTTTTTACAGCTTTGAGCAGTTACCAGCACTGCCATGGATGATGACTTGTGAGGACTGGCTCATTTTTTTTTTTTCTTCACTCACTCGTTGGGCTATGCACCATTAATCTCCTGTTGGGGCTGGGTGGAAGGGGAGGTGACAAGCACAGCACAACTGCTGAGAATCCTGACGGGGATCAGCGAAGCAGCCTGACAGTGCCATTAGGACCCTGAGGGGTGGCGGGAAGGGAAAAAAAAAAAAAATCATCCCACCATCCCACCTAAAAACTGCCTGCCTGTCATCGTCACAGCCATTAGAGCAGCCGGTGACCATCCCTGGCATGTCACAGATCCCGAGGTTCTTTAATTCGCACCACCTAAAATACCCAAAAGAAGGCGGTAGGGAGGAGGGGTAAAAGTGTCAATGTACAAGACGCTGACATCTGGCTGTGGGTTATAAAACATCTCATTAAAAAGAAATAAATAAACCACCAGAGCCAAGTGTGGGAATTAAAAGGGGATGGGTCTGATTATTTGTTTGCAAGGGAAATGATTCACAACAGCAGCAGAGCTTCAGATCGTGCCCTCTGCCTTTCCATTCCTTCCTCATCCGCCCCCTTCTCCGTTCTGTCCATTAAGGCAGCTGGTAATTGGTTTCTCGTCATACCGGAATAACAAGCAAGGTCAGGCACCTCTCACTGACGAAATGGACTTATGCGAGGGGTTAAGATAGTCAAACAAGCAAAACTTTATGTGAAAGATACAGCAGAGATTTAAAATGTTTTGACCTCCAGAAACACACTTGCATTAAAAAAAAAAAAACCCACATGAAATAAAATGTCAAGCACAAAAATATGCTTGCATTAACAAGATTAAGTCCAACTTTTGACATTCTAATTCACTTCCTACTTGAGATGCCTTAGGCTCGGTTTTTCACAAAGAAAGAAAAAAAAAAAAAAATCCTATTTGCCAGCTCAGAATTCCATGTTGACATTTCATTTGAGACCATGTTCGAGTGAAAGTGAAAACCAACCCCAAGATGCTTTATTAAAAAACAAGCTTTTGCTTTAAAAACCTAGGGCTTCCATCCATTTCCAAAGTTCCCGAGCCCTAGGGAACCACTGACTTAGATCAAGGATTAATTACACAGCTGATACACACAATGCACATAATTTACTGTTCACTGCCAACAAAATCTTGATCAGTACCAAAGTCTGCATCTGAAGCAGCTACCCAGCAATTTACTGCTTCTGGGATATTCAAAGGCATGTGGGAGAAGCCTAATAATATAGTCCTGTAAATTCATTAAATAAACATTCCCACATATACAATAGATGTTTAGAAGTGTAATCAGGCAGGTTTGCTGAAATAAGAAGGTTAGTAAGATAAGCTAATGTGGGTACGCTGCAGTCAGCCAGCAACAATAATGATGAGTGGGTCAGTCACTTTGAGGTCGGACAACTGCAGGGTCTTCAGTTCACTCAAACGGTTCATTCTGCAGGTTCTGTACTGAAATCTACACAAGTACCAAAGTAAGCAAAAAAAAAAAACAAACAAACAAAAAAAACCAGTATGGGGTTCTAATAAAATTTCAAGGTCACAAGTAGGGCTGCACAATATATCGAAAAAGTATCGATATCGCGATATCATAGTTTGCGATACACATACCGCAAAAATTACTTAAATTTCGATAAAAGGCACATTTTTCTGTGCCGTCCAATCACATTTGAATGTCAACAAGCGCCGCGGGATAACTCCGCCCCCTATTGCAAAACAAGTAAAAGCCTCGTGGTGATGGCGGAAGGCGGGAGCAAGTGTGGTGAGACAAACTTGTGTGAGGAGGAACTGGTTTCCAAAAAAAAAATGCACGTCTGCTATTTGGAAGTACTTTGGATTCAGGAGGGGTGATGCACTGCAAACTCAGGTACTTTGCAAGACATGTACCTGTAAAACAGGGTGGGGCGGCTCACTGGGACAAACACTGCTGTACAGAAGCATAAAAACATAAAACCGCGCTCTCTCTCTCACACACACACACACACTACCTCTCACTCTCACACACACACACTACCGCTCTCACTCACTCTCTCTCTCACACACACACACACACACACACACACACACACACACACACTACCGCTCTCTCTCTCTCTCTCTCTCTCACACACACACACCACTGCCCTCTCACCCACATGTGTTATTAACAGATTGTGTTTGAGTTTATGGTGAATCTGTGTCGCTCACCTTCATCTCCCGGGAGCCGCTGAAATTGCCATTTTGAATGCTTTATGTTAATGTAATGTAGTTTTCAGTTTTTTGTTTACTTCAACTTAAGACATTTTCTGCTGCGCTCACAAAAATTAAGAGATTTAAAGATGATTGATGGACACCATTGCAGGTATAGCCATGTTTTTCCAATAAAAAATAATGTTGGAATGGAAGCGATGCATTGGGTGTTTTTTTAAATGCTAGATACAGGGCAGAACGACGAGTAGAGGTAAGAAAAACATTATATATTTAATTATCGTGATACATATCGATATCGAGATATTCAGTCATGTTATCGAACATCGCATATATCGTGCAGCCCTAGTCACAAGTCTCTATAATTTTTTTTTCCAAAATGCAGCAGAGATACAGTGGTGCTTCAAAGTTTGTGAACCCTTTAGAATTTCCTATATTTCTGCATAAATATGACCTAAAACATCATCAGATTTTCACACAAGTCCTAAAAGTAGATAAAGAGAACCCAGTTAAACAAATGAGACAAAAATATTATACTTGGTCATTTATTTATTGAGGAAAATGATCCAATATTACATATCTGTGCGTGGCAAAAGTATGTGAACCTCTAGGATTAGCAGTTAATTTGAAGGTGAAATTAGAGTCAGGTGTTTTCAGTCAATGGGATGACAATCAGGTGTGAGTGGGCACCCTGTTTTATTTAAAGAACAGGGATCTATCAAAGTCTGATCTTCACAACACATGTTTGTGGAAGTGTATCATGGCACAAACAAAGGAGATTTCTGAGGACCTCAGAAAAAGTGTTGTTGATGCTCATCAGGCTGGAAAAGGTTACAAAACCATCTCTAAAGAGTTTGGACTCCACCAATCCACAGTCAGACAGATTGTGTACAAATGGAGGAAATTCAAGACCATTGTTACCCTCCCCAGGAGTGGTCGACCAACAAAGATCACTCCAAGAGCAAGGCGTGTAATAGTCAAAGGTGACAAAGGACCCCAGGGTAACTTCTAAGCAACTGAAGGCCTCTCTCACATTGGCTAATGTTAATGTTCATGAGTCCACCAACAGGAGAACACTAAACAACAATGGTGTGCATGGCAGGGTTGGCAAGGAGAAAGCCACTGCTCTCCAAAAAGAACATTGCTACTCGTCTGCAGTTTGCTAAAGATCACGTGGACAAGCCAGAAGGCTATTGGAAAAATGTTTTGTGGATGGATGAGACCAAAATAGAACTTTTTGGTTTAAATGAGAAGCGTTATGTTTGGAGAAAGGAAAACACTGCATTCCAGCATAAGAACCTTATCCCATCTGTGAAACATGGAGGTGGTAGTATCATGGTTTGGGCCGGTTTTGCTGCATCTGGGCGAGGACAGCTTGCCATCATTGATGGAACAATAAATTCTGAATTATACCAGTGAATTCTAAAGGAAAATATCAGGACATCTGTCCATGAACTGAATCTCAAGAGAAGGTGGGTCACGCAGCAAGATAACGACCCTGAACACACAAGTTGTTCTACCAAAGAATGGTTAAAGAAGAACTAGACTGCATTTCCGCAGAGAAAATGCAAAGTGTGCTTGCTGAGCTGTAGCAGAACAGCTATCATGCTAAAACCTAGCATGCCAACATGCTAACAACTAGCATGCTAGCAGTTAACATACTAACATGCTAACAGCATACTAACATGCTAAAAGCTAACATGTTAACATGTTAATTCTAACATGCTAACAGATAACATGCTAACAGCTAGCATTCTAACGTTAAAATTCTAACACTTTAAGGCTAATATGCGGACAGCTATCATGCTAACAACTAACAGGCTAACGGCTAGTATGTTAACTTTTAGCGTGCTAACACGCTGAGGGTGACATGCTAACATGCTAACAGTTAGCATGCTAACATGCTCAGGCGAACTCACTAACAGCAAACATGCAAAATCTGCATGCTACCATGCTAATCCTAACATGTTAACAGCTCTCATGATAACATGCTAATGGTGAACATGCTAACAACTCGCAAGTTAACAGCAGGCATGATATCGTAATGGGTAACATGCTAACAGCTAAGCATGGTAACATGTGAATGCTTATATGCTAATTGCTATAGTGTGTGCGCGCGTAAGTATTCCTAATAAAGTGGCCATTGAGTTGAAGTTGATTTGCTGTCAAAGTCTCAAATGAGCAGATCCTTGCCAAATGCATCATCACCTCTCGGGGAAGGGAGGAATGACTCAGTCAAGCTTCCATTGATTAGCAGCAAAATGGAGAAAAAATGGACAGATGAAAGGCAAGACAAAGACGAGTGCGGGTCAGAACCGATATCATGTGTGTGATGGGTGATTTGGCCTGAGGTGCCGTATGAAGTTTGGTGGATGTGTGGTGAAGTGTTACTGAGCAAAACTCTATTCATTTGAATGGGGCCAAAAATCAAATGGAAGCCTATGGAGGTAAAAAGAGATGCGTGAAAACCAAGGAAAAGACGAGTGCAGGTCTCAGATGAGGGGATGGATCTGTGCGGGGACTTGGCCTGAAGCATCAAGTGAAGTTTCTTGAAGTTTGGTCACTTAATTAAAAAAAAAAAAATTGAGTGTGAAAGTTTTTCTCCTGAAACACCATTCATTTTCAATAGGGCCAAAAATCAATGCAAGCCTATGGAGGAAAAAGGGATGAGCAAAAAGAAAGGAAAAATATGCGTGTGGGTCAGAACCGATGGCATGTATATGTCAGGGGAGTTGGCCTGAAGCATCACATGAAGTTTGGTGCATCTGCGATGGAGCGTGTCCGAGTAGGACAATTCGATTCATGAGCCCTATTCATTCTCTATGGGAAAAAACCAAAAGAAAAACAACAAGAACAAGAGAATGGGTGCGTTGATCCAAAAGCTGTATACAAGCACACTACACCACTTCGGGCCAGACGTCTCAGAGTTGGAACGGTGTATCTATCTCAAACGCCCTAAGAGGAGTAGTGGATCCAAAAAACGTGTCAGAATAAGGCAGAATAAGTGAACTTATTAAAGCTGAAGGCTGCTGTGTGCTTGAGCAAGCACACTAATAAAGTTAATGTTTTGGAACGGCCAAGTCAAAGTCCTGACCTTAATCCAATCAAAATGTTGTGGAAGGATCTGAAGTGAGCAGTTCATGTGATGAAACCCACCAACATCCCAGAGTTGAAGCTGTTCTGTACAGAGGAATGGGCTAAAATTCCTCCAAGCTGGTGTGCAGGACTGATCAACAGTTACCGCAAACGTTTAGTTGCAGTTATTGCTGCACAAGGGGGTCACACCAGATACTGAAAGCAAAGGTTCACATACTTTTGCCACTCACAGATATGTAATATTGGATTGTTTTCCTCAATAAATAAATGACCAAGTATAATATTTTTGTCTCATTTGTTTAACTGGGTTCTCTTTATCTACTTTTAGGACTTGTGTGAAAATCTGATGATGTTTTAGGTCATATTTATGCAGAAATATAGAAAATTCTAAAGGGTTCACAAACTTTCAAGCACCACTGTAGCTAGATAGACAGAGGTGTTTGCTTTTAAAAACTAGAGAACACTTTAGTTTTGGTGCGAAATTAAAACAAAAAACAAACAAACCCCCAAACCCACAACTGAACACAATTAAGGATCTGAAAAATGCGACCGTGTGGCAAACTCCAGAGCAGCTGACAACTGCTTTGCAATGAAGGCAGAAGATTGGGATTCACAGCATGTGCCATGTAATGATAGTGGGTTAGTGCTGAGCAATGCACCATGCCTGCATGCTTACTAAAACCAGGAGGTCCAGAGGGGCCGAGCAGCCCCAAGGACAAGTGGGGCTTTGTGAAGGCTCAGGTCCAGTGTCCGAGAGAGAGAGAGAGAGGTGGGTTGCACCTCCCTCTCCTTTCAGTCACGTTTAAACAGGGCCCTTGTTACACAGGCCGATACAGGCACCTGTGGTATGCACTTCTTTCCACCGTTGCCATGGTACAAGGTTTAGGGTGGAAGTGAGGTGAATCTGGCGGGACACATCCCAGAGACGCATATTTAACAAGCGTGTGTGTGTGTGTGTGTGTGTGTGCTCTCACCAAAACAATCATTTACTTGCCAAGCTTTGAAATGTGTTTGTTCTACAGAGGGTAGAAATTCAACAGCTACCTGTCTGATACCAAGTCCAAAACAAAAACGGCAAATATCCGTCAAGGTTTCAGTCATTAATTTTATTTTAAAATAAATAAACAAAACGCTTTTCCATCTTTTTTCCCTTCTTAGCTTAGAAAACTACCTTTCCATTTTTATAAGCAAGCATCCTTCAAAATCTTATCTTGGCTTTTATCTGAAGGTCAAGTGTCTTTCACTGCTCGCACTTGCTTCTGCTGTTAAAGTTTAGTGCAGAGCGCAAAGAGATGCAGTAACTGTACCTACATGCCAGTTTTGAAACTGATCGCACAGAAAACCTTTTAACGTAATCCTTCATGAGTGATCAAGTTAAAAACCTATTAAAACTGGTTTACAGACGTAACCACAGACACACACACAGGTATGATATTTATAGACTGGAATCTGTTACATTAACGATGCTTTTCTAATGATAAGAGAAGCTACAATGTGCTGCCTAGTCCCATGTTTTGGTTGCCCAGAAACTGGCGAGGCTCAAAGGTGGCAGCTCTCAATGTAATTACAGACAATGGGTATGGTTGCTTGTGTAGTGCTTTAATATAGACTAAGGGAAATGTGAAGAAATAACGCTGCATTCGACTAATGGCTGGAACTCAATTTCCAACTTCTGATTCGAAAACCGAAAGAAAAACACCCTGAGTTCAGCAAGTAACATCAAATCAACATGGCAAAGTCAGCAAGTAGAGGTCTGCGCGGGACAGAATTTTCAGTCCCGCTCCCGCAAAGAATTATGATTTTCAGTCCCGCTCCTGCCCGCGCCTGCCATATTTTGTCCCGCTCCCGCCCGCAAATCTCGCATGATGCAGACGTTCGCGTTATTTCTCACGAAAGTTCTTGTCATTGGCTTGGGGAATTAAACATGCTGAGCTTAGCTGAGCTCTCCACTGACCGATCCTTCACCTAGCGCACGTAGCGAGGGTGCACGTTGCCAGGCGGCATGCGCAGCCGAGGCTTTACAGAGATACCCAACACATCTACCAAAATCTACAATGGATATTAAGAATATTGTACATTGCACATAGCTTATATGTCACTCCTCACATTTACGTTCTAGGAAATACAAGTACTGTAGGACTATAAGAAATTAATATAATTTAAAGACACATGGTGTGACGTGATGGTGCCCCGCCCCCTACTTTGAGTGGATTTGAGAACGACTTCCAAATGTCTGATTTCAGGACTCTTGACTTTTTAATGGTAAATGTACCTCTTTTTAAAGCAGCACTTACTTCTGAAGCACTGTGAGCTTCACTAGAGGAGCTCTGCTCTTCTGCCATGATCGGAGATCTCAAACACGGAAGAGCGGAAAGGAATCGGAAACGTACGCGAGATTAGACCACATCCGCAAATTTAGGCATCTTAAAATGTTTTTATTAATGCCAAATAAAACATCCAGCACAAATTATATATGATAGACATAAATTAATAATTTATAAATTTTATTTTAAACACGTTTTTAGTTAGCGGGACTGCAGCTTATCACCTCTTCCGCCCGCATTGTGCACTCCCCCTCCCGCCCACACCCGGAATGAGCTTTCAAAATTTGTCCCGCGCCACACTGCTTTGCAGTGGGTCCTGTGGGACTCCCGCGGGAGTGCAGGGCTCTATCAGCAAGTTATTGGCCAGTAGGATATTACCATTACTGAAGATCTTATCCAAGTGTGGCTAGCTTCATTTTCTATCAATAGAGTAACAGGATTTAGAACGCTGTAGAGTTATATTAACGCTTTGTGCTGGATTTATATTGCTAGGTTCCGTCAGTGCTTCCACATACCTGCATGTTATTGATTCAGAAAAGATAGTCTGTCATTCATGTATGTCAGGCTTGTAGTACTCGAGTCCAGTACTTGGACTGGAGTCCGACTCATGCCCTAATTTTAAGGACTCATGACTCAACTGCATTCGGACTCATAAATTGGAGATGAGGACTCTGATTTTTTTTCTAACATGCCATAATAATTTGGCATAAGATATTTATACCTACGTTAACTTTTGTACTAATTTCACGCAAGAGTGTCACACCTGCGTGCCTTGGCGCATGCACCAGATAGACTCTTGGGCGCGCTCTGGACAGCAGACTCTCTCGTGCACCGTAAACGACTCGCACCTGCACAGGATTAAGGCGCAATCAGCGCGCAGATATAAAAACCGTGAAAACGCACGCACTTTGCAAATTATTGAGTTGCGTCGCTGACACATTACCGAGCCTTATTTCCTTGTTAGGTTTCCTGAGCCATGATTTCCTGCTTCTCGTCTTTGATTCTGCCGAGTCTACGATAGCCTGTTTGTGCCTCACTTAACCCGTTTCACGATTTTGCCTGCCGTTCTGGATTGTTTACCAGTCTTCACTTGAATCAATAAACACACCTTCTGCACTTACATCCGTCTCCCAACCATCTCTGACAGAATACTTCGCACTCCCTGACAAAAAGAAGCACATTCACCTGTTCATACACCATGTTCAGGAACAAACTAATGTTAATGGCACTAGAACAGCCGCCGCCAAATGGTGCGGTTGGAGTCTTGGATTTGACTCGAAATTTTCTTGAATGACTTGGACTTGAACACTAGGGACTCGAGACTGGACTCGGACTCGAGGTTTAGTGACTCGACAACACAGGTGTATGTTAATTTATCTGTCTACCAAAAATTCTACCACAGGGCTGTAACAATACATCATGACTTGAGGCATTCGATGAAAATGTGATTATTTGCGTGTGGTAACGTATGGTAATCCACATTTGATTAATTATGCACCTTATGCAGTTTCAGTATTTGAACACCAGAGGTCCCATTCTGTGCAACACATAGGAGTTAAAACCATATAGAAAGCACGCTTTGTTTGTGGAGAGCCTGCACCATTACCAGGAATTATCTCCACTTGCGAAGTGACACGTAGCCTGATAGCTCTGGACTGCAAGGACCAACGCACAATGTGTTAGAACATGGTCATTTAACTGTATAACAGTTTAAAAAATTAAAAAAAACCTTCAATAACTTTTAAACAACAATATTCTTGTGCCTCCTTCAAGGTCAGAGACCGTGTTTATTTAGAGATGAAAGTGGAGCAAAGAAAAAAATCCTGAACTTTTGCAAGTTAAACTAAGATTTGGGGGGGGGGGACGTCCCCCCCAAAAATTTTAACATGCAAAATCCTGCATTCTAATTCATTTTAGTACTTATTTTCACTAAAACAAGTTATAACTTTTAAGCCTTTTTCTTTCATGTACATTAATGATTAACATGCCAAAAATATCAAATTTAATTCCCCTAGTTAATGAGTAATTTTCAGGAGTGCATTTAGAAAACACGGTGATTTTCCTGCTACACAGTTCATTACTTTGAAAGAAAAATCAGACAGTTGAAGGTAAACTCAGCAAAATCCCAAAACAGTCCTGTTAAAAAGTAAAGGTCTGTTAGAGTTTCTAAAGCTTTCAGGTTTCAATGTTGGGGACACTGAGCCTCGTTTATCAATCTTTTAGTAGAGTTGTGCGTTTGCAGAAGCTCAAGTGAACTAAACATTTCCAATTCACATTTATGCGAGTTGAAGCCAATTGTTTACATTAGTTCGTATTGTCTGTAAACTTAAACACACCAATGAATACCACATTTCTCATGTAAATCAGGGGCGTAGCTAGGATTTTTCAGGTGTGTGTGTGTGAGAGACACACTGACTGGCAGCCGAGTGCATTATGTAACAAAAAATAAATTACCACTGCTAGTTTTAGGCAGCTTAGAAACCGGCTCTTCCATTATTGCTGTTTCTTCCACGTTTTCTTGATGTTGTGTTCTAGAAACGGCACTAAAACTTAGCTTCAAAGCCACAAAACGCAACGTTGGTGGAAAAAAAAAATATAATAAATTGCTTACCTCTCTTCACGTCGAAAGAAGGAGGAAAGTTTCGCTTGTTTTGACACGGCGAATTATTAACACGAGGAAATATTTGTAATTCGCAACTAAAAAGACTGCAGCTACACTGGCAGCTTGAGCATGCTTTCTAGTGCGATCGTGTTGCGCTTGCACAGAACGGTGTCAGTCCTGCGCGCCTTAGCACGTGCACCTGAAGGCGCGCCTGCCTAACGAGCTCCGGCAATAATGACAGGCGTACTAACACCTTCTGCGCGCTTCGGCAGCGCATTGATATCTGAGCTCCGTATCAATGCGCTGTCGAAGCGCGCAGAAGGTGTTAGTACGCCTGTCATTATAGTGCGGACTTTCCATAGCATAGAAAATCGCCACGTTTCAATTTGTGTAACTGAACTTGTTTCATATCACTGGTCATATAAACCTATGTAAACAGGAAAAACGCGGAAGAGAGTTTGGTCGCATCTAACTACAGCCCCCAAAAAATACCATTGGCCATGCTGAGCCTAGCTACATTGCTAACAGGAGTTACAGCGCGTCTGACTGACTGGGAGGTCGCGCAAAGCTCGGAGAGGTACGGATCAGCTCGTCTCAATTCAGAGAAGAACACATTTCATTATGGAAGTACAGTGGACTGTTCCTTTAATGACTAGTAAGGCGCCTCAGTGATGGGAACGCTTGGTGAACAGTGAGCTGAACTGACCACCACTTCATGTCTTGCATATCTAATGAGGCAGCTGTGATGTCGGACGCAACCCAGCAATCAAAAATAAAAAAAATAAATTTTTACATCGAAAAACACAAAAGGTTCATGACGTACCTTGGTGGAAAGGATCCTGTATACGCTCTGCTCAGGAACCACAGAGTGTAGAAGGTGGATATTTAGGTAGTAATCCTCACCAGATGGAAGTTTCACCATTGCGTTCAACTGTGGAGTGGGGTGGGGCGGGGGGAAAAAAAAAAAAGGAAAAGAAAGGAAAGGCAGATGACACATTTTGCTTTCATTTTGTCAGGCTGGTCTACAATGTGTACAATTATAAAATACATGAACTGATCTGCAATGACTTGAAGATTAATATTCGAACTTCGACATGCTTCAGTCCAGCCAACCCATTCCAAAAATAAAAAATAAAAACCTCTACTAACAGTCCTTGCTGTCCAGAGACGCTGCTGTCGATATGATTAGAGATCTGACAAAGAAATATGTAGATCAACGAAGCTTTGTTCTACGAAGACATCACGGCAGATGTTTTAAGGGAGAAGCCAGGGGGTATGTTGTACTCCAGGGCATCCATCACACATGGAAAAGAAAGCAGGAAGAGATGGAAACCTCCAGCCCTGAAACTTCTCCTAAGGCTTAGCTTTGAGGCTTACTTCATCTCCAAGTCTCCTGATCACGCCTCCTCTCCTCTCTTCTAGTCTCACTCGCACTACTTATCCTCCACTCCCCACATATATTCAGAGTCTGTGTGCTTTAGAGGATGATGCTTTGAGCTGGCGAGGCCTCCTCATTAATGCTGCACAGACTGCTGGTATATCCCGGCAGGAGCTGTGAAAACAGCCAGCAGGCAGGTTCCCCTGATAGCAGGCATCCATATTTTATCTCATCTCCAACTCATTTGCAACCAAATTATTACACTATACTCACATTATCTGTAATTAATTTATAGGATTCACATCAAACAACGGGTAAAACTTTGATTTTCCCTTTTATTAGTGAGAAAGGGATGAGATAAATGCAGAAAGAGGGGGAGGGGCCCTGTAGACGTCTTTTTTCTCCCCCCGCTTTAATCCGTATGCTTTGTGAAAGGACACGAGCGGTTGTTTATCGCTACGCGAGGGGGCATGTTAAGTAACTGTGACGACACGTCGTACGCCCTGTAATTCAAAACAGACTCAACCTGTGTTTTGTGGAAAATGATTCGATGAAATCTCTGCACTTCGAAAACATCTAGATTAGAAAACAGAAAACAACAACAACCCTGGAACGGACAGTGATACTGAAGCACTATTATTAACAACATAATTAGTAATAAAATCATTGTATTACAGAAGCCATCCGATGCCTGAACACCCCTTTGTTAAAGCAAAGCATGAGAGAACTGATCGTTACCTCCTTTTCCTGAAACGCGATGCGAACATCCTCCTTCTTGACATTTTTTACCATTAGTGTGACAGTAACCTGAGATTCTGTCTGGTACCAGTCATGTCTGAGGGGATAACAGGGAAAGTTGAGCAACCTAAAGTGAACCATTATGGTTTTATTACCACTATAACCACCAAAGTGATCAAAACAACCATTTCTTCGAACCTCACACAAAATATTCACTTGACTGTGGACTGGGTTTCAAACCATCAAAATGCATCGGTCAGTAACACTCTTGCACTTACTTGATATGTGCAGTTGCAGTTTGCTGTTGATGTTGAGACGTGCGCACACGCGCGCATTCCACATGAACCAAAGGGAAAAGAAACAAGTCACAGATCAATGAAAACACACCAGACCAGAAAATAGCTATATTCATACCCCACTGTATCTAAAGTCTTGTGGAGTTGTGTTGTTTAACGTGACCAACAGTGCCCCCAACTGGGGAAAAATAATCGACAAAGTCAATACACAGAATTTCCCAACGGGGGAAAAAAACCAAAAGCATCTCTGATCCATCACCGAGTGCACAGAGGGCTCAGACTACATTCGTTTGCTATTCACAATAAATAACATCAATTTAATCTCATTACATTTAACAAAAAGAACCATTTATGTACCTTTATTGAACAGAAATGTGAATACAACCCCGATTCCAAAAAAGTTGGGACAAAGTACAAATTGTAAATAAAAACGGAATGCAATGATGTGGAAGTTTCAAAATTCCATATTTTATTCAGAATAGAACATAGATGACATATCAAATGTTTAAACTGAGAAAATGTATCATTTAAAGAGAAAAATGAGGTGATTTTAAATTTCATGACAACAACACATCTCAAAGTTGGGACAAGGCCATGTTTCCCACTGTGAGACATCCCCTTTTCTCTTTACAACAGTCTGTAAACGTCTGGGGACTGAGGAGACAAGTTGCTCAAGTTTAGGGATAGGAATGTTAACCCATTCTTGTCTAATGTAGGATTCAAGTTGCTCAACTGTCTTAGGGCTTTTTTGTCGTATCTTCCGTTTTATGATGCACCAAATGTTTTCTATGGGTGAAAGATCTGGACTGCAGGCTGGCCAGTTCAGTACCCGGACCCTTCTTCTTCTTCATGATGCTGTAATTGATGCAGTATGTGGTTTGGCATTGTCATGTTGGAAAATGCAAGGTCTTCCCTGAAAGAGACGTCGTCTGGATGGGAGCATATGTTGCTCTAGAACCTGGATATACCTTTCAGCATTGATGGTGTCTTTCCAGATGTGTAAGCTGCCCATGCCACATGCACTAATGCAACCCCATACCATCAGAGATGCAGGCTTCTGAACTGAGCGCTGATAACAACTTGGGTCGTTCTTCTCCTCTTTAGTCCGAATGACACGGCGTCCCTGATTTCCATAAAGAACTTCACATTTTGATTCGTCTGACCACAGAACAGTTTTCCACTTTGCCACAGTCCATTTTAAATGAGCCTTGGCCCAGAGAAGACGTCTGCGCTTCTGGATCATGTTTAGATACGGCTTCTTCTTTGAACTATAGAGTTTTAGCTGGCAACGGCGGATGGCACGGTGAATTGTGTTCACAGATAATGTTCTCTGGAAATATTCCTGAGCCCATTTTGTGATTTCCAATACAGAAGCATGCCTGTATGTGATGCAGTGCCGTCTAAGGGCCCGAAGATCACGGGCACCCAGTATGGTTTTCCGGCCTTGACCCTTACGCACAGAGATTCTTCCAGATTCTCTGAATCTTTTGATGATATTATGCACTGTAGATGATGATATGTTCAAACTCTTTGCAATTTTACACTGTCGAACTCCTTTCTGATATTGCTCCACTATTTGTCGGCGCAGAATTAGGGGGATTGGTGATCCTCTTCCCATCTTTACTTCTGAGAGCCGCTGCCACTCCAAGATGCTCTTTTTATACCCAGTCATGTTAATGACCTATTGCCAATTGACCTAATGAGTTGCAATTTGGTCCTCCAGCTGTTCCTTTTTTGTACCTTTAACTTTTCCAGCCTCTTATTGCCCCTGTCCCAACTTTGAGATGTGTTGCTGTCATGAAATTTCAAATGAGCCAATATTTGGCATGAAATTTCAAAATGTCTCACTTTCGACATTTGATATGTTGTCTATGTTCTATTGTGAATACAATATCAGTTTTTGAGATTTGTAAATTATTGCATTCTGTTTTTATTTACAATTTGTACTCTGTCCCAACTTTTTTGGAATCGGGGTTGTACATGAAAACTGACACCATGATCTCAAAAAAAAAAAAAAAAAAAAAGTGTGCAATCCCCATGTTAAGGCCATTCGTGTGTTGAGGTTTGGTTAATTCATTTGACTCTGTTGCAATATTAATGGCAGCAGTAATTACATGAGACAGCTTAAAAGCATACATACCAAACTTGAGGTTCCGTTTTGGTCTTTAGCTGTTACAAGCAAGAAGAAACCATCAATTAGATAAACCGTCAGCAGACTTATCCTAAATATACACTCCGTGGGCCTCATGCAAGAACCTTTTCGCATGATCTTTTTTTGCATGGTGGGCTTGTACTGTACGAGTGTGCCATGTCAAATTCGACACGAATGTTCCTAACTTCAGATAACCGTGTAAAAATATCCCTGTGCAAACATAATGAATGTGCACTGAATTACGCACAGGTGCCATGCACGAGAACTAGCATAATTAATGACCCAGTAATACCATATAAGGCTATGTGTCCTGCCCCATATGTCAGGAAGTGTTCGTTCATGAAAATGGCAACAAAGACTAAAAGATCTTGACTAGTTCGGAGACACAAGTCCTGCTTTCGGAGAACCATTTCATCTAAAATTACTGCATAATTTAAGTTGTTTTGCAGTTTGAGATGCTCATATTGTACCGTTATAAAATAGCATCAAGAGCCAGTTTAAATTAAATGTCATCACTAAGCCTATATGAATACATTTTTCATTATAATTCGAATTGTAGAGTCAAACAGAACGATGCAAACGTAATTACAAAGTATATAAAATTGCTTCAAAATAATATACAATTCATTAGTGAGAAACTTTTGGATAACGGCAGACTAAACACACGACTCCTACAACAGGTTTGGACCACCTGGAAATTGTATTCCTGCCTAAGAGAGAGGAAAAAAAAAAAAGTCGGAGAAGACTGAGGAAGAACGTGGCAAGTTCTCCTAAATTGCTCGTACAAGCCGCTCTGTTCATACAAAGTCGTTCTTGCATGAGGCCCCCCATGTCTACAACTTTTGTTCATCTGGCACATCGTACTGCATCTGAATGCAAATAAATACGTAATTAAAGCATAACTTTTCCACATCTTATGCTTGACAAAGTACATCTGAAGCATACACAAGGAGAAACAGATATAAATAAAAGAGACGCCCTTACGTAAACCAAGTCTAGTTAGCCCACACAGCTCACCCAGCCATTTTAAGGCAAACCCAGCCTCTTTATAACAAACTTTAGACTTCAAAATATTTCTTCACTTCATACAATTCTATAGTTTGAGAGCTGTTTACCATTCCAAGTGCATTTTGTGGCAGCATAAATATGAGCCTAAGAGGTCTTTTTCCCCCTAGTATTAAGCTGTTATGTCTCATAAATTATTGAATATTTTCATAAACAGTACGAGATGGAGCTCGCAAGCATCCGACGGTGCATTAATGGCACTTAAAATGAGGTCGCATTTCAAAAGAGAGGGAAAATGGGGGGAGAGATACGAAGTTAACAAAAAAAAAAAATCTCTAGTTCTGAATTTTCTCTATTTTTGTTCTATATAGAAGAGAGCGCCAGAGGCTGCCAAGGGGGATTTAAAAAAAAATAAAAAATACGAAAGAGCAGACAGATGGTAAATGTCCCTTCCGACATAAAAGGACTGTAACACAAAGCAGCATTTCAATACAGAAGGGAGGAAGACGGCCTTGATCAGTCTAGACACTCCATGCCATAAAATCCAAAGGATAAAGCGCTAAATAACACAATTTTCCTGAGTTTCTAATTCAACCCTCAGATATATGACTTATGAGAACTTTGCATGAGAAATGACAGTGACCGGTAAAGGACGGCACACTGCTTGGTTCTTAAATCAGCTAAAAGCGCCAAAGAGCGATGCTGCTTTTAAACCAAAAAAAAAACAAGCATGCTGCTCCCAGCATGTGCTGCATAGTGTTATTCTAAACACACACACACACACACACACTTCTGCTGATGGCAAGTTCAGCAGGGTTGTTTATCATGTACATCAGTGCATTAACAGTTATTTGTTGCCCTCAGGCATTCATTTCAGCATGCTGGGTCTAAGAATAGACCCTGTTTGAAAGATACTGAGCGAGCTGCTAATGGAGATCTTGGGTCAATAAGCTCACTTTTGACACGCACGTTTAACTGGGTCATAACGATGCAGCAGCCACGGAATCCATACTAATATTTATTCTGCCAGCTGTGTTCATTCCCGCTCTCAGAGATCTACAAGGACTTAAAAACATCTGAATACCAGGAGTTAAGTACGTTAGATTACTGTAGGGAGGAAAAAAACCCAAAACAAAACGATAATCGTCGTTAATTATCATGAGTAGGATATCTGAAAAAGAAAAAACATGGCACTGCAAACAAAGGACAACTCACAAATTTTGAAAAAAGTGTCATATGGTTTCCATTTGAGTTATCGGACCTTTTTAAATATCTTTTAGTAAGCACAAAGCTTTGTTGCATGATCAGCAGTATATTTCTACTACATACCAAATATGAGGATTATGTTAAAAGCACTTCAAAGGAGAAGTCTGGAACATTCAGAGTCTTTGAAAAACAGGTATGGGAGTAAAAAAAACCCTCGTTTAATCAATCAATTAGAAACCAGATCAACGTGCGCCGAACACATTTCCAAACCGATCAGTCGTCTGCATCAGCTGCGTTTCACAGAAAAAAAAAAAAAAAAATACTGCATTTCTGTAATATAATTCTAACGTGACCATAATTACAAATGGTGCTCATGAAATCTAATGGGTGATTTAGAGCTGTGTGCGTGCGCGCGCGCCCCCCTTGGCATACAGTATAGACCCTTTTCACGTGACGTCACGACAAACGCGGCCGCCATTTTGGACATGTACTACCAGTAGTTTACCACAGCCAACATTGAGGAACGGCAGCAAAGAAAGTGTTTATTTTCAGCAAGACTTCCATCATGCCACTATATTGTTGTGCACCTGGATGTAGTAACCATCAACAAACAAGGCAAGGGTTATCATTTTATCGGATCCCGACGGAGAAGATGGATAGCGGCCATTAACAGGAAAGATTGGCAGCCCTCGGCATACCAGCGCTTGTGTAGTGACCACTTTGTTGGAGGTAAGACGAATAAAATTAGCCAGAAAAGGCATTACATTGCTGTTAACATTCTGTGGCGGCGAGTGTGTAACCAAATAGGCTAAAATAACCCATTGTAACCTCTTTGTTCTTCTGTAGTAGCTATTGTTGACTAGCTAATGTCAACAACAACAGTAGCTGGTATGTTACTGTAGCAATGTTTACGTTCAGTCATTTGGATGACTGTTAAAACCTTTCAGTATCAAGTTTTTCCTTTACTGTATTTACTAGTTTACTGTAGGGCTGTAACGATATGCGTATCGAAATCCGCAGAGCCACAATCCGTATCGCGATACAAGAAGGCAGAATCGCGGTACACCCTTTCAAACTTCTCCTCAGCCCAAAAACAGAGGCGCTTCCAAACTTCAATTTATGAATACTTTACTTTTTATTTAAATTACATTTTAAACTTACTTAAGGCGGCACGGTGGTGTAGTGGTTAGCGCTGTCGCCTCACAGCAAGAAGGTCCGGGTTCGAGCCCCGGGGCCAGCGAGGGCCTTTCTGTGTGGAGTTTGCATGTTCTCCCCGTGTCCGCGTGGGTTTCCTCCGGGTGCTCCGGTTTCCCCCACAGTCCAAAGACATGCAGGTTAGGTTAACTGGTGACTCTAAATTGACCGTAGGTGTGAATGTGAGTGTGAATGGTTGTCTGTGTCTATGTGTCAGCCCTGTGATGACCTGGCGACTTGTCCAGGGTGTACCCCGCCTTTCGCCCGTAGTCAGCTGGGATAGGCTCCAGCTTGCCTGCGACCCTGTAGAAGGATAAAGCGGCTAGAGATAATGAGATGAGACTTACTTAAATTACTTTTATTTTTTATATCTATTAGTAAGTCGTTTTTTCGCCGACCTGCGACAATCTTCTGCGAGTCACGCAACATCCACACTCGCCACTGGCAGAGCATTCATTTCTTTGAAGCGGTCGCCATTCTGGTTGCGACGCGGGGAGCGAATCTGTAAACAAGCAGCTCATTGGCTGGCTAGGTGTGCCACAAGCCAATCACAATCACTTGACCGGAAAGGCATGCAGTGTTGCCAGATTGGGCAGGTTTAGGTGCTTTTTGGCTGGTTTTGAACATATTTTGGGGTGGAAAACGTTAGCAATATCTGGCAACACTGAAGGCATGTCTGCTTGGGCGGAAGCCTTCTGCGGTAGTTACGTTTTGACACGCGAGCAATGTTTCACCATAAAAATTCCGTAATTTCCATCTGTTTTCTGCGATCACAGAAAATCATTGGCCCTATGAGAGTGAGACAGTGAGCGCGCCACCCCCCCAAAAAAATCTTAACGGATTTACACGATTTGGAAAAATGACTTTTTCAGAACCGAAAATAACAGAGCTTCCGGCTCAACAGTATTATTTTGAGGAATAAAACAGTCTTTGGATATACATTTGTTCATTTTTGCATACATACTACTCATTCTCTGCAGTGGTCTGAATTATTTATTAAATAGTTAATGTAAGTAAGTAAACGTTAATAAGTCAAATTTACTACTTAAAAAAAAAACATTTTAAAAAAAATCGTGGGCGTATCGAATCGTGGGTCAAAAATCGCGATACGAATCGAATCGTGAATTGGGTGTATCATTACAGCCCTAGTTTACTGTAATTATGATCCGGCAGCTATTTACACTGGATCCAGTGTAAATAGCTGCCGGAGCCAACGTCCGAGGTTCCGGAGCGTGCTCCGGCTTGCTCCCCCTCAAATTAAGCCCTGTGGGCTTAATTTGAGGGTGGGCTTAATTTGAGGGGGAGGAAGCCGGAGCGCGCTCCGGAACCTCAGACGTTGGCTCTGGCAGCTATTTACATTGGATCCGGTGTAAATAGCTGCCGGATCATAATTACAGTAAACTAGTAAATACAGTAAAGGAAAAACTTGAGACTGAAAGGTTTTAACAGTCATCCAAATGACTGAACGTAAACATTGCTACAGTAACATACTAGCTACTATGTTGTTGACATTAGCTAGTGCTAACAGGTAGCTGCTAGTACACTGCTACAACACAGACACCGACCCTAATAATACAGTTCTTGGTCATTGCCTGGTAACAGCAAATTTATAACGGGCCATGTCTCAACAGACTAAGAAGTTATTTCAATGACATTTAATAACATTTTGTTTATCCTGAGGACCGAAAGTAAATGAAAATGTGAACAAACCTTAGCTGTAATCAGATGGCGGCCACCGGCTCCAGGGACGACCTGCTGATGTAGGCATGTTACCCAGCCTGACACAAAATATTTGTAGGCATACAAACTCTTATATGCTTTCAGATCAATACCTGTGTATGGCGATGGGTTTTTAACGACATAGGTATACAGATCATGTGGGCCGAAGTCAGGTAAAGACGAGGGCTTCGTGTACTTCCGTACGTCAGTGAGCAATCCTGGTGGAAGCAGGTAAATGTCGTTCTCTAAGCCTGCTAACCTCAATTTTTGCAAATACCTCTCCCTCTGCTCGCCCTGTAAATGCCCTACGTCGCTGGATAGTGAAGGTGTTTTCTGCATCTCGCTCCTTTTTCTTTTATATGTTTTTCGTTTGTCGCCTTCCTAGCATTCAAACCGATTCGAACCGAAGTCCACTACATGTCCAAAATGGCGGTCGCGTTTACGAAGGTCACGTGACTGAAAAGGGTCTATATGGTCAAGCCACTATAAAGTAAATTGGTCAGGTCTCATTCATTGACATTAACTGCTTTATTCTGGCCAGAGTTAAGGTGGACTGCAGACCATCACACACGCACATTCACACCTAACAATTTAGCGAAGCCAGTTCACCTACTGGCGTGTTTGAGAGTTGGGATGAAACCGGAGAATTCGGAGGAAGCCCACAGGAACACAAGGAGAACACACACAGAACTTTAATTCACACATTAAAGGTCTGATGACACGAACATGACTCTATGCAATTTCTTAAATAAACTATACAACATGGCAAACATGTTAGATTTCTGTTATAATTACGTGAAAAGAAGCTGTTGTTACGCGAATATCCAACTTTTAATTGCACAGCGCAAGAAAACTGGGTCCGTGGCTCGCGGCCATGTTGTGACGTCAGCGGGAGAACACGCTGCGGTTCACTGGCTGTTCTACTCAATGGAAATGGCGCATGAAAACGCCGGTGAACTCTCTAGTGCTAGCTCTTCCTCTGAACAAAAGAACAACCAAATACTGGTACTTTAAGCAGTGATCATGATGGCATGATTTTATCTGATTTTAAATAAATGAGATTGATAATGTGAATGTTCACAACTAGTACATACAAACTCTGCAGCTTCTGATTCAGCAGCTGCGTCATACTCCGCAAAAACATCAGCAAGAACCTACAATATAAATGGAAATGCAATACACTAAGCTCAAATGACTTTTGGAAAGTATAATTTCTAAATTTTTTCTACATATTCTTGAAGTCGGTCATCGGGGTACTTGCTACCGTTCCCTAACAACGCATGGCAAAGGGTAAAGTGTAGTGTTGCTACGAGTACTTGCTAAAGCCTCCAGTGGAAGATCCTCGATGTGCTGATAAGACATCCAGTTCTATATAACACACAAGTGTCACGATAATCACAAAACAGATGCAAATTGTTAAAATACCTCATTTTTAAGCAATCATGTGTTGATCTCTTCCGAATAGAATCTATGATAGCCTACCCTCTTTACCCTTTGCCTCTCGTTGCTAGGCGGCAGTTACATGAAAGCCGCAAGCTTTCACAAGCAAATACATGACTGATATCACGCCGACTTTATGATTATCATGAATGTGTACTCTATGATGTGTACTCTATGAGCGCTCTGGAGCGAGTCACTTCCGAGATGGCCGCGCAGACCGCATGGTTACTATTTTTAGCATCACGTCGGAGCACTCTATAGCTCTACGTACCTTTATCTTATGTCGTTTCACAACACATGTTCTGACAGGAGGACTGTCTTTGGAGGAGTCGCCTTGTCCCAGGCGACTGCTGGATCCGGCATAGCTACTAGTAAACCCCCTCCGGAATACTGTAGGCACTGCTGATGGTAGTAACGCACGTTTGTGCTGAACTGAACACCCAAGAGATTCCTTTAAGCTGGGAAGGGTGTCAAAACAATCCAAATCGAAGTGTTCAGAGCACAGGACGGATGTTGGTGAGGGCTCCCACTTGTCACGAGTGCACCTGACTTGCCTCACCCACTTCGCATGCAGCTCGGGATCTCTGGGAAACTTGAATAAACTTACCCCATCCTTGTGGGTTTTGGAGCAAAAGCCGGCAACACAACGCGAAGGCATAATAACTATATATATATATATATATATATATATATATATATATATATATAAAAAATATATATAAAATATATATAAAATATATATATATAAAAATATATATAAAAATATAAAAATATATATAAAAATATAAAAATATATATAAAATATATATATATATATATATATATATATATATATATATATATATATATATATTTTTTTTTTTTTTAAATGTATAATAATGTATAATAATAATAATAATAATGACAAACTGAACACCTGTTGCATCAACAACAAACTGGTAAGTGAGGAGGAAGGTTCTTTTGCTGACGTCATATAGCTCCTCCTCCTCTTTCGTCTCCTGGGTGCTGCAGCCCCGTCAAATTTGCCCAAATAGCCACGTTTATCATAACTTGTAAAATAGGTGCCTTCGTGAATTAATATATGGATCATCGGGAATTACTTTTTATGTTATAAAACATCGCCAAAGATGTCAAAAACGTGTCATCAGACCTTTAACCCAAGCTCAGGACTGAATCGGTGTAGCACCCATAAGAAAAGAAGTGTATTGTAAATGCGATAATTTTAGAGTTTATAATTTGAGAAATACTGGAAAAATTCTTATAACCCTCACTGCACTCATCCAACTTGTGTCCAATCAAACACTCTCAAGGAGACAAGTGTGCCGCTTTCATAAACAAACATTACAGCAGCAGGTGGTTGGTATCAAAAAGACTATTTGCGTCGGTTTGTTCAAGCAGTTTTCTGCAACCTATTCCTTTTTCTTTTGCATGTCTGATCATTCCTGCTCCAAAATCATGATCTCTGCTCAAGTATCTTTGACCTTACTCCAAAAACAAAATCACGCATAGATCCTGAATGACGGTCTACGCGTTATGATGCTCAGCTAATGAGTGCATAACATGGCAGGCAAGCAAGAATTTTAAGATATTGATAAATGTCAGCATGCTTCTAACTTGGCCAGAAGGCTTTTCCCCCCCCAAACTGTTGCATTTTATTTCACCGCCTTGCGTTTAATCAGCAGGAAGCCTTATGCTCTCACGGCCTTGTGAAGATCACTGAAAGGGAGAGGGAAAAAAAAAAAAAAAAACTGCTGCAGGCAAACACAGCCCAGTGGCAGCCTGAGGCACGGTGGTTGGAAGCCTCGGCTCCGTTAAAAACAAAAGTCGCAAAGGGAAAATTAGCAGTGAAAAATACCACACATTTAAAAACAAGTTCTATAAAGTCTCAACCACTGCTGAGTTTCTATAATATAATATAAGCAGCATTTTCAGTGCATTTTGAATGCTTCAATAAGTTCGCCCTCCGATTTCCTGTTTATTTTATATTACATACATACAACCCACTTAATTAGGGACATTCAAGCAGTTATCTAAAATCAGCCAATCGTGGCAGGAAAAAAAAAAAAAGAGAAAAAAATATCATGTAGATACAGTTAAAGCGCTTTAGTTAATGTTCACGTCAAATATCAGAATGAAGAAAAAGTACAGTGCCTTGAAAAAGTATTCCTACCCCTTGAACTCTCACATTTTTCCACCTTACAACCACAAACTTAAGTTTTTCAGTGAGATTTTATGTGATAGACCAACACAGAGTAGCACATAATTGTGAAGTGAAACGAAAATGATAAATGGTCTTCAAAATTTTAAACAAATACAAATCTGAAAAATGTGGTGTGCATTAGTATTCAGCCCCCTGTACTGTGATACCTCTAAATACAATCCAGTGCAATCAACTGCCTTCAGAAGTCATCTAATTAGTTAATAGAGTCCTACTGTGTGTAATTTACTCTCAGCATAAATACACTTGTTCTGTGAAGGCCTCAGTGGTTTGTTAGAGAACACTGAAGAACAAACAGCATCATGAAGACCAAAGAACTCACCAGACAGGTCAGGGATAAAGTTCTGGAGAAGTTTAAAGCAGGGTTAGGTTATAAAAAAATATCCCAAGCTCTGAACATCTCAAGAAGCACTGTTCAATCCATCATTCAAAAATGGAAAAAGTATGGCACAACTGCAAACCTACCAAGACATGGCCGTCCACCTAAACTGACAGAGCGAGCAAGGAGAGCACTGGTCAGAGAAGCAGCCAAGAGGCCCATGATCACTCTGGAGGAGCTACAGAAATCCACAGCTCAGGTGGGAGAATCTGTGCACAGGACAACTATAAGTCGTACACTCCACAAATCTGGCCTTTTTGGAAGAGTGGCAAGAAGAAAGCCATTGTTGAAAGACAGGCATAAGAAGTCCCGTTTGCAGTTTGCCAGAAGCCATGTAGGGGACACAGCAAACATGTGGAAGAAGGTGCTTTGGTCAGATGAGACCAAAGTTGAACTTTTTGGCCTAAATGCAAAGCGCTATGTGTGGCGGAAAACTAACACTGCTCATCACCCTGCACACACCATCCCCACTGTGAAACATGGTGGTGGCAGCATCGTGCTATGGGGATGCTTTTCTTCAGCAGGGACAGGGAAGCTGGTCAGAGTTGATGGGAAGATGGATGGAGCTAAATACAGGGCAATCCTGGAAGAAAACCTGTTGGAGGCTGCAAAAGACTTGAGACTGGGAAGGAGATTCACCTTCCAGCAAGACAATGACCCTAAACATACAGACAGAGCTACAATGGAATGGTTTAGATCAAAGAATATTCATGTGTTAGAATGGCCCAGTCCAAGTCCAGACCTAAATCCCATTGAGCATCTGTGGCAAGACTTGATAATTGCTGTTCACAGACGCTCTCCATCCAATCTGGCTGAGCTTGAGCTATTTTGCAAAGAAGAATGGGCAAAAACTTCAGTGTCTAGATGTGCAAAGCTGGTAGAGACATACCACAAAAGACTTGCAGCTGTAATTGCAGCAAAAGGTGGCTCTACAAAGTACTGACGCAGGGGGGCTGAATACTAATGCACATCACATTTTTCAGATTTTTATTTGTTTAAAATTTTGAAGACCATTTATCATTTTCGTTTCACTTCACAATTATGTGCTACTCTGTGTTGGTCTATCACATAAAATCTTAATAAAAAACTGTGAAGTTCGTGGTTGTAAGGTGGGAAAATGTGAAAAAGTTCAAGGGGTATGAATACTTTTTCAAGGCACTGTATCAGAATTATTTCATGAACTACTGATTTCCTGGGATATTCTCTCGCTTTCTCGTCTCTAGAGTTTATAGAGAATGGTGTGTGTTGGGGGGGGGAAGCTCCCAGGAATGATACAGTAATTTAAATGATCACTCTTTACAACCGCGGTAAGCAGAAAAGCACCTCAGAACGCACAACGAGTGGACAACGAGTGTACATCCATCAAGGTGCAAAATCAAATCGTGCCATTTCAAGGGCATTGGAAACCTACACCCGCTACTAAACACTTCAGTCACAGAAAGATGGACGCTTTGGAAGAAATCTAGTTTATGTTTGGCATCAAATACATACTGAGTTCTAACAAACCACACGTTCACAAGTGGTGGGGACAAAGCCAGGCAAATGGAACAGTGTTGGGGATGTACTGTATATTCAGAGCAAGTTATACTTATTCTATGCTACAAGGTGCTCGCAAGCTCCAAGCTTTCTTGGTATGCACATCACAGGGAACCTCTCCTGGACTCTCAACACCACCTGTCTCGCTAAGAACGAACAGCAGTATCTTCACTTTCTGCAGAGGTTGAAAAAGCAAAGCTCTCCCTTCTCATCCCGAGCATATTCTATGGGGGAGAAAAGAGCATCCTGACTAGCTGTCTCACTGCTTTGTATGGAAGATGCACACAGTCTCAGACTGAGGCCCTACTGCCGACTGGAAGAACAACTCAGATCATTGGGGTTTCTATACCCAAACAAACGCAGCATCTGCAAGCCCACCAGCATCAGGGCTCGACATTAACGGTAGTCTGACTGTCCAGGACAACCATCAGTTGCCCCCTAAAAATGAAAAGTTCCTCCGATCATGATGCATTTTTGTTTTTATGTTCCTTTTGGGAAGAAAACACACTGGGTGAAATATTTTGACAAAATTCAAAAGTTTAATGGTGGCACCAGGAGCTCAAAGTTATGGAAAAAGCTGCTATTTTATGACTTTTATGACCAAAATTTCGATCACTTTTCATGAAACATTATGGCACCTTATAGAGTATACCAAATATCTTAGATACACATTTTTAGTACATATTCTAAATATATCAAGCACAGTTTGAGTTTTAGCTGTTCACTGAATCATTGTTCAACTACTTTTAAACAATACAAATGTATTATGAATCACATTAATGCTTCTCAATCCCTTGCAAAGGTTCTTAACATGATCTCTGGGTCACAAGGAATCAATAAATGGAGTCCAACATTGTGATTCAAACCTTACGTGAAAACATTAAGCGTTTTCTGGCAAAAAATGAACCTCATGGTGCCACCATTAGACTTTTGAATATGGTCAAAAAAATTTTACAGGATGTCTTTATTGGTGAAAAGGAACACCCAAACAAAAATGCATCAGATTTTATGAAAGTGAGGGCAACTGATGCACCCTAACAACCAAATCCGCATCTGCCTGTCCTGGAATTATTCCCAACTCTTCTGTAAGTTCCGGGAGCCTCCTGCATATTGATAGCAGCTCCCTGACGCCCGCAAATTATGCCGCTTTTCGACTACCAACGCGGCTGAGTCGGGCTGAGCGGGGCTGTTGGAGTTGCATTTCGACTACAACCGCGCTGAACCGTGCTGGCTGGAAGTGGGTGGACACATTGGGTGGAGTTAGCGAAAGTGGGTGGACGTCAGGTGATGTCGTTAGGCGGCGCAAACAGTGACATCAGTGATCTTTTAAGCGGTAGTCTCACGACCCGGATAGTAAACAATAAACATGGAGGACATGGAGTCGTTAGTGTTGCTGGTCTTGGTGCTGTGGCTTGTTGTCACCGACAACGCCAACAGATACTGGCAAGAGCGTATAGATGAGGCGAGGCGCATAAGGCTTCATAATTCTCGTAATTCTCCTTCTTCCGGGTTTACGGTGTTTACAGATCCCAGCGTGCTCGCCGGGCGTGTGTGGGCATGTGAGGACACTCCTCCTCACCAATCAGTGCACAGGGGAGTGTCTCCTCACGCCCCTAGCCTCACTCAGCTCGGTTTGGCTCGCTTCAGCCCCACTCCAAAACCGTGCGAGTTTTGGGGGCTGAGCAGGGCTGAAGCGAGCCGAGTCGTGCTGTTCTTAGATAGTCGAAACGCGAGCCGTGTCGGGCTGAAGTGAGCTGAAGCGAGCTGAAAAAGGGTAGTGGAAAAGGGCCATTAGATACAATATCCCGGAATCTACAGCACGCGAAAGAGAGCACATCCTGATTGCTCCGTCTTGCTAAGTAGCCCAATCATTTCCTGTGTGGTCGGCCTTTACTGTACAGTACGTCTTCTCTCCTGGACCGAGAATCCATCAGTTCAGTGTATCCAGGAGCGTCATGGAAGAGCGTCCCAAAAAACTCGAAAATACAAAACCTACTTCACCTCAGACGACACGCAAGTGTCCCCTTGTCTAATAGGCGTAAAAAATAATGGTGTTGCGTGCTGTACTGCATGCAACAGTCGCTTTAGCATTGCCCATGGCGGGGTAAACGATTGTAAGACATGTTGAGGTGAGTTTAAACAGGCGTTATTTGTTCACATGCATATTTATACTAGCTAACAATAAATAGTATAGTCTACATATTTTGTCGTCTCATTTTCTTCATACAGGCCTATATAATTTGGCTTACAAACGAGACAAAATTACTCGGAGTATTATGTATAGCCACCCCAGGCAATATAGTAAATGATACCTTATGCTTTATGTGTTTTAGGGACCACGTCTTGTAGAGATTTTCAACAATCATTTTTAATAATAATTATTCAAGAGTCACATCAATACAGTTCCAACAAATCCAGTTCAATCCCCTCAGTGATCCGGCCACGTTATCGTTTACAAAATTCCAGGGAAGCCGAGTACACCAGGTGTGCGCGCGTGTAAAAATAACCATGTTGTAATATCTAATTATTGATTATTAGACTTTGAATTCACCAAAATCCGAGAAATGGCAGTCGAATATCTCAATAAAATAAATATCTGTGGTGAATCTTCATTTCATTCGGACATTCAGTGTATTTTTCTTTTGTATGGGTCACATTTACAAAATCACAAATGTAAAATATTTTGCGGGAATTTTATGACTGTGCCAAACTCACTTAGAGTTTGTTTTCATTTACAACGCGATTCTGTCCCCCTTATCATGTCCGACTTGTTTCCGTTCAGTTTCATTACTTTATGCTTCAAGTTTTACTGGATTAATCAAGATGTAGCTTTATTTCCTCTAGAAGCTTCGAATTTGAGGGAGTCTAAAGGCCTCTGCATGCTCTTGCGACAAGGCTTTCGCAGACAGTTGTAATTTATCGTTGAGAGGGGAGTAATAGGCGTGCGCGATGTTATTCACCGCCATAACGCAAGGGGGTGCAAAGTCGCGAAATCGCTAGGAGTACTTGGTGGGTGTGGTTAGTGGAGTGTTTATCCTCCGGTTACTTATAATGACTAGAACTGGAGTCGTATAGATGTACGCACTTCCTCACTTCCTCGATCAACCGCTCTTCGTGCTGCTCCATCTTCGCTCGTGTTTTTAAAAATGGCGGTCGTGAAAACAAACCAAACCGGGAAAGTAGGGAAGCGTTAGTGCGTGTACAGCGGATGTAGAGTGGACCAATCAGAGCCCTCTTGTCTGCGAGGCTTCTGCGGTGGTCATGATTTTTGGGAGGTGCGCGCAGAGCGTCTGTGAAGGTGGGGGGGCTACGCAGACGCTGTCTGCAACGCCATCTGCGAGGACTGGGTTGTCAGCATAAATTGGCCCTAACTTAAAACTGCAGATCGGGGAATGGGTTAGAACAACACATGCACCATAAGGGCACTCTGGATAGTTTTTGCTTAATGCAGGGCTGTGAAATAGAAATGACAAAATCCGAGGAAACAATTTTAGCAGGGGGTCTGGGGGGAGCAGTACCCCAGGAGCCAGGGGCCCGCAGGGCCCCAGAAGCTGAACAGATTTTGTGTAGATTGATAGATTTGAAGCATCTCCTGAAAGCAAATATTTTCTCAACCATGCCATTTAATTTGAACTGTTTATTATTATTATTATTATTATTATAATAAATTGAATATATAAATGTGAACAAGATGGTCTACCTGGTAATCTATAGTTCAACAGCTTCAATTTCACCAATTCCACATGTTTTTTTCCTTTAACATGGTCAACCAAACGCGTTCTTCCACCAGAACCGTACTTCACATCCTGATGGCACAAGAATGCAGTAAGCTTTCCCCGGTTCTTTTATCTTCCGTATGTGCTCATTCATTACCGGCTTTAAACTCCAGCCATCACCAATTCCATGGATTTTTGATGCGGTTTTCCTTGGCAAATGTTTTTGACATCGTCGGTCTCACCATCCTCCCTCTGAACGATGTCCCTCCGTGACACGGACATACCACGAAATTCTCCTTTTCAAAAACGTTGATATCGAAAGCGTGTTTAAAGAGCACAAGATTCACGCCGTGGTTTGTAAGCATGGCGCAAATGCCGTAAACCGGTCTGTCATTGCCGCAAAAGAAACCTACCCCCCCCCAATTTTTATTGCAAAATTAGATGATTTACTAAAATGATATTTTTGGCGGCCAAATTCGCGGAATTCCGGGGATTTTTCACAGCCCTGTTAATGTTAGAGTTAAAGTTTGAGTTTTATTGAAGACTTAAAAATCATTACAGCACAATGATGATCATAACTATACCTGCTTTTTGGTAAACTTTTTTAACCACTTTCCTTTCACTGAACTAGTAAATGCATAGTAATAAAAAGGTTATGGGTCAGGACAACTGAAAAATCTTGCTGCTTGTCCGACTGGACAAAGTGCATAAAAGAGTTAACGTCGAGCCCTGAGCATCCTTTTGTAATCGGGTAAAAGGTACCGGAGCTTCCATGCCAACCACGTCCAGTCATTGCTACAGATTCTTCCCTGATGCAGTCAGAAAATAACGCACTGCCGTCTCTAGACGTTTACTTGGACTACGTTCAGACTGCACCCTGAAACGACCCATATCCGATTTTTTTGGCCATATGCGACCTGTATCCGATTTGTTATTGACAATCTGAACGACGCAGATCCGATTTTTTCACATGCGACCCAGGCCGCTTGGATATGTGGTCCTAATTCCGATGCATATCCATTATTTTCACATGCGACTGCAGTCTGACCGGACAGGTCGCATTCATGCGACCTACACGTCATCAACAAGAGACAAACGTCACTATTCTGCGTTGGGTAATCCCGCCTCTTTGGTGGAAAACAACATTTGTACAGTTTTCAGAATTTAAATAGACTTTTATAGAATTGATCAAGCTAATGGTGGATTTGGTAGGGACCTGGATGTTGATCTGTTAGCCTGATTAAATAAAACAGTTTCTATAACTGATTTATAACTTAAACCATCCTGTATTACAAGATTATAAGATTGTTCTGGAAATTTCCAGTAATTTGACACCTTCGGTCTCATTAGTCTGCTGCCCACATTAATCAGATTATTGTGTGAGTTCCGCCACAAAAACCACATCGCCAGGTCTCGCCTCATCTCCATAGCAAACTGCACTGGTCTTTCTGCACCTTGAGCCAGCGCTGAGAGAAGCTGCAGAATTCAGCTGACTATAAACAATCTAAATAAATATTTATAAAAATGTAGAAAAAGTTTATTAATATGACGAAATAAATGTGCAAATTATTAAGCCTGAATTAAGAGTTTGGTAATACAGCGGCCGTATCCCAAATGACTGCCTACTGAAGCTCGAGTGCACTATATAGAGTTTAAAAATCCATTACTTCCTAGTAACATGTAGTGCACTTATATAGAAATTAGAGAGACATTTAGGAGTCAACCCTCGTTACCAGGCTACACGTTTTCATTTCAGTTCAGAAACAAAAACACACATGAGACCTCACACTAACACTAACCAGATAATTAAACAAACAAAAAGAAATCATTAACCCTTTGGTGACTGACCCCTTGAAAATGGTTCCTCCAGGAACGATGACGTTTCAGTTGTCAAGACAACGGAAAAACTAAAATACAAAAACAGAAAGATACGTCACAATGCTCTTGTGCACAAAACAAAATGCTCTTGTATTTGTATTTTAGTTTTTCCATTGTCTTGACAACTGAAACGTCATGGTTCCTGGAGGAACCATTTTCAAGGGGTCAGTCACCAAAGGGTTAAACATGAAGAGTGCGCTTTTTTTTGTTTACGTATTACGTAGATGTGCTTATTACGTGTCAATTTGCGCATGCGGGACACTTTTGGGTCGTTTTACGTTCATATTGGAGATCGCATACAAGTCTCATATCATTGGTAATGTGAACAGCCTAACAAAAAAATCGGATTTCACAACAAATCGGATATGGGTCGTTTCAGGTTGCAGTCTGAACGTAGTGTTGGACTAGTCAAACCCTTCCCAACACCATGCCACTTCACAACCATCAGTGCTCTTTAAAATGCTGGTATGGGAAACTTGACTTGCTGCTACCTTTCACTTGATATTGTTGTTGTACTTCTCTCCAGAGTCGGTAGTTTACCTACAACGGTTTCTCCCATCCAACACTATCCAAATAATGTGCACTGTCCTGTGCATTTATTGTATATTTTGCACTTGTCATGTGTTTGCACTTTATAGAGTCCTGTGTACTGCATTACTGTACAAACATCATTTAAAACACACATGTTCCAATGTGTGTGTACGAGTTATATAGAGGAATCACAAACCACTTGACCTGAAATGTAAGTGCAGTGAAAACACAGGTTTTACTAAACCCTGCTGACTCGCATGTTGCTTTTTACGGAAATGGGTCAGACTAGGGGGTGGAGCTAAATGTTGGGTTTAAAAAAAAAAACAACCACCACCATACACCTAAAATGAGGAAACTACTCACTCAGATTCAGAAATTGGTGTCTATAATGCATAGTTTTGCCCAAAGCATTTTAGCATATCGGGCCTGATACGCTTGCTCTGCCTGCCGATAACGCTTAGTCGCTTTAGTTAAAGTCTGATACGCTTAGATTTATACCAAGACGTTAAATTTCCTACCCACAAGTAACTCGATACATAGGAGAGCAAATAACAGATCCATTTACATATTGATTGATATTTGTGTTAAACAAGCGGCCTTTTTGTCCAATGTTTGTGTTGATTCTGTCAAAGTAATATGTCCGCGTGGTATGATCTAATCAAACTAATCTGTTGGCTAGGCCAAGATCATGTGTTCAAACCGTCCAATAAAAATATCAAAAGAAAACGTCAGACATCCCGGAATTTTCCGATTCATTATAAGCGATCTCATTGGCTGCCGATGTTGTCCCGCACCAGACGGACAAAGCCGACTGATTTATTTGATAGACTATTCTGTTTAGATTGTGAACGAGGCTTCTCCTGCCTAAAGAGTATAAAGACTCCAGCGAGGAATAAGCTAGGGGTAGACTCGCTGGACAATTTGATCCACATCAGCATGGATGACAGCAAGATGGACTATGAGAGCGTTGCCCAACACTGGGCCAAGCAAAAGCCGAGGAGAATTAATCTGCTTTAAAGGAGTCGAAAACTTAATTCATTAGTTTGGGTTTGCAGAAAGATTATGTACTTATAAACACTCTCACGAAGTGAAGTTGTCCAAATGTGTCAAATACAGTATAATTTCAAATAATAATCATAAGCATTTTTGGCAGTATGATGTCACTGGGATCCATTTAACAAAAGGCGGCTCCGGATTATTCTTGTGTTAAAGGCTCACAGTGACATCACACTGCCAAATATGCTTATCATTATTATGCTACATTTGACACTTGTTAACAAATTCTCTTCGTGAATGTGTTTATAAGTACATAATCTTTCTGCAAACTTAAGTTTTCTTTTCCTTTAAATATGTTTTAATCTTAATCTAGTCCATTTAATAAAGTGCCAAAATTTAAACTTTATAATATGCAGTTGTCTTACTTTTCTTTTCAGTGTAGCTTAGTGATACATATATTACGGTAATTGCATCAGAAACATTCTAAATCATTACAGTTATAGTAACACAGCAACTTATTTTAAGGTGGCAGGTCTTAGGTTCAGATCCCTTTTGCCCCTTTTCCACCAAAGCAGTTCCAGGGCTGGTTCGGGGCCAGTGCTTAGTTTGGAACCGGGTTTTCTGTTTCCACTGACAAAGAACTGGCTCTGGGGCCAGAAAAACCGGTTCCAGGCTAGCACCAACTCTCTGCTGGGCCAGAGGAAAGAACCGCTTACATCAGCGGGGGGGCGGAGTTGTTAAGACCAACAACAATAACAAGACCACGAAAGATCGCCATTTTTAAGCGACGAGAAGCAGCAGCTGTACAAACGCGAAGTCATCCATTATTATTATTATTATTTTATATATATATATATATATATATATATATATATATATATATATATATATATATATATATACACACTTTATTGTTACAGACTCAAAGGTCCAAATAATACATATAAAAATACACACTTACAATTACAAGACATTATATAAAAAAAAAAAAACATTTAAGATAGGCCTACATAAAGTTGGCTTTTCCAATGTTTCCACATGTCAGAAATATACAAAATATCACTCTCCTTTATATTACACAAACTCATGATGATAACATTTCTAGATTCATATAACCTACACATAAATTTGTGCATAAGTTTCCTCATCAGAGCCTGAAATGTAGGAACATTAGCATTTACAAACAAAGCACTTGCACTTTCCCACCTCGGGGCCTTAAGCAATATTCTCAGTGCATCATTATAAGCCACCTTAATCTTATTTATCTTTGCTTTGCTATAATTATACCAAATTATATTGTTGCTGCTTCTTCCGTGTTGTTTTTGCTTCGATATTCACGCCAAGGTTTAAGCAAACGTAGCGCCGTAACTGACGTATACAGCGACGTAATGACGTGGCTTCCCTTAGCACCGCGAGCTATGGAAAAGCAAACTGGTTCTCAGCTGGCTTGCAAGTTGAACGAGTTGTGAATCAGCACCAACACTGGCCCCGAACCAGCCCTGGAACTGATTTGGTGGAAAAGGGGTATTTGTGATCAACAGGAGGTCATGATGATCGATTCTCTTCATCGGATTGCATAAGATGGAGCAAACCGCTGGTCATATTTTCATGCACGTATTTTTGTTACAACACTACTTGATCAGAGATAATTAAGGGATCCCCATAGATTTTCAAATCTATAACAAAACAGTTTAACTTGCATGTTAAACTTTAAGGTGAAATTTCAAATGTGTATACATGAATACTATTTAGGTCAGAAATCATTGAAACACGGGTAAAATCTATCCTATAAATCATGGATCTAAAACCTCTCAGAGACCCTGAAAATGCACCTGAGAGCATCTATTTTCAAAACATTTTCCGGGGGGGGGCACGCCCCCGGACCCCCCTAGTTTCGCTTTGCGCCATTGGCGCTCAATTGTCTGTGTGTTATCAGGCCAGAATTTAGGGCTTTAAATTTTTTTTTCTGGGGAAAACACTGTAATGTCTGAAATGTAGTAATTAATAAGTAAACTTACTTGCCATTTTCTCTTCACAATTCTTGATCCACATTTGAAAGGCCTCATTAGCACCTGTGGAAAAAATAGAAACTATTGGTGTACACTGGAAAAAATTATTTGCAAGTGGTGGCAATTTTTACTTTAATGCAGATGATCATGTACAGTATGAAGCTCATACGAGGGAAAAAAGAATGGCCACACTGCTTAATATAGGAGTGTACTGGACATGGCAGGTTTTACATTTTGGGCAACGCAACTCACTTAGAAAATATTGAGGGCAGGTATAAACCAACAAGTAGAACTCAACACCAACAGGAATACCTCAATCACCAATAAGTCGAGTCCTCCTTGTTACTAATTTGCATGTCTGAAATCCCCTCAAAATATACTTCAAACAGGAAGGAAGCTATCGAAGAAAAAAAAACCTCAGGTCAACCCTGCGTGTATCCATTCAAAAGTGTAACAAGAATCTCATCTTGCCTCCACCATTAATGATAATAATAATAATAATAATAATAATATACATTTTATTAAGGAGCCTTTCAGGACACTCAAGGTCACCTCACAATACACAAACGACAATAAAAAGAAAAAAAAAAAAAGACAATATAAAATAAAATCAGCAGTAGCAGAGCCAAATCTAGGAATTTAAAAACAGGGGACAGATCCCTCACTAGCTGTAGAAACAGGGGACAGAAAATATTAACATGGGTAAAAATATCCCTCATTTGTTCCAGTTAGTGGGGACAGAAAAATAAGTAATACATTGGTAGATATTTTCAAGAGTACATCTATAAACAGAACAGTTTTATTAATAAAACTAAATACATGTAACAAACATTTTTATCAGATGTTAATCTATATAATATCATAACTATGGCACTATACATATCCTTTAATACAGTGAAATGAAAACCATATCAGCAAACACTTATCCACAGTTTATAGTATTGCACAAACATTTGAACTTTAAAAACGTAAAGATTTTAGATCAAAAACTATATGAAGAATTATATACTGCAAAACCTTACAAATACGACTAGTTTTCTGTTATATGACTAGGTTACTGTTTTACTATAAATCATGTGACTAGCCTATTTTTACCAATTTGACCACCAGTAGTATAATGTTGCATTTCAAATATGACTAGGTTAATATTACATCATTTGATATAGTTAAGTCTAAAATCCATGTAGTCTTGCCACTATTAATAATAAGATGAAAAATCTGACTTTCTGAATAAAATAAAATCACTCAAATATTTAAAAATGCTATCATATTTGTTTTGTTCAGACCACCTTTCATGAAAGTGAAAAACATTAAACAATCTACCTATGTTTAAACTAGATTTTGACATACCGTATTTTCTGGACTATAAGCCGCTACTTTTTTCCTAGGTTTTGAACCATGCGGCTTATACAAAGGTGCGGCTATTCTGTGGATTTTTCTTCCACCGCTAGGGGCGCTCTAACCGGAAGTAGAATCAAAAATAAGATAGACGAAAAATCAATGCAAAGAAGAATTAGCAGATAGAACATCTCATTCATCTCATTATCTCTAGCCGCTTCATCCTTCTACAGGGTCGCAGGCAAGCTGGAGCCTATCCCAGCTGACTACGGGTGAAAGGCGGGGTACACCCTGGACAAGTCGCCAGGTCATCACAGGGCTGACACATAGACACAGACAACCATTCACACTCACATTCACACCTACGGTCAATTTAGAGTCACCAGTTAACCTAACCTGCATGTCTTTGGACTGTGGGGGAAACCGGAGCACCCGGAGGAAACCCACGCGGACACGGGGAGAACATGCAAACTCCACACAGAAAGGCCCTCGCCGGCCCCGGGGCTCGAACCCAGGACCTTCTTGCTGTGAGGCGACAGCGCTAACCACTACACCACCGTGCCGCCCAGATAGAACATGCACGACAAATTACTAACTGGTAATTATTTTCAAATCCAGCAAAGATGATTAAAGTGACTTGTGGTTTCAAACACAGGAGAAATGAAGGTAAATAAATACCGGTTATTTTCTCTTGGTTCTGTTCCGTTTTAATCAGCAAAGTTGCTGCCGTGTTAAAAGGCACTGTTCGGAAAGAATCTGTTCAGGTACATACATGTACATTTACAGTACAAAATCGTTCTGTACATGCAGTAAACATCTAATTTTTCAACATAGATATCTGCGGCTTATAGCCCGGTGCGGCTTGTATATCTTTTTTTTTTTTTTTTTTTTTTAAATAGAGCGGATGCGGCTTATATACAGGTGCGCGCTATAGTCCAGAAAATACGGGTAAATGACTGGAGATGATCTCAAAATTCAGACTTCCTAAAAAGTATATAATCTCTATCATTTACAATCTTACAGTACCCAAGTCATCCAATCTCAAAGAATTCCAAAGTGTATATGAACGCCATTGGTTGCAGTATTTAGGTAATACGGTAGTGATCATAATTTGGAATATACCATAATTTAGCTGTTTGGTAATTTATTATTAAGCACCAAAATTAATGGTATTATTAATGAGACTGATTTAATGAGCTTGATCACTTAAAACCAATTGCACATACATATACCTACATAATTTATCTTCCAAGTGTATTCAGGACCATAATACTCGTGTTGTGGTACTTGAGACAGGTCTTAATCATGACCTGGTCTCAGTTTAGGTGGTCTTGACTATAACACAACACCATGTAATACCGCAATAGTGATTGACATTAAAAGACCTACTTCATTAGACATTTCAAAAGAGGTGGGGGGGGAATGCTTCAGGCAACTTATTACTCACTAACAATAATGTTTTGGTTGTGTTCAGTGACTCACCTTCAAGTCCTTTTCCAGCTGTGAAGGCCTGGTGTGCAGCACTGATGTTGTTAAGATGATATTCTGCAATTCTGAAAACAAGAAACACGAGTAGATGTAATGAAATGTAAATCAAGTTACTGTAGCAAAATAAGGGCAACAAGACAGAAATTACGTCTCTAGCTTCTTGTGGTTTAGGCCATACAGAAAGCATAGTAGGATTGCTACTGTTCTTTCTGCATCTGGCAATATAACATTACACGCTGATTAATATTCAAATGTGTGTGAATAATAGATCACAATCTGAAGGAACTGAAAAGTGACTGGAACACAGTGTGTAAAACTGAAAATGGCCTGTTACTGACTAATCAGTATTTATAATAAACAGCCACGGAGTGAACGTGGGCGATCACGCTGTGTAAGAACTCACCCTGTTCTCAGGAATGCAAGCGCCATACCAGGCTGAAGCTGCTGTGCTTTCTTAGCATCATCAACTGCTCCTAAAGGAACATGCAATTCAAACACAAATATCATCAGGAGTGGACAAGTCAGTAGCCTGGGACAAGCACATTCATGTCCAAGCTTTATGCTTGTTTGTTTTTGTAAGTGCATTCACAGAGGAGGGGAAGAAGAAGGGAAAAAAAAAAAAAAACATTTCCTAATATCTTTCATAAAACCAAAATAAAAAGTGGTCTTTTTCATAAATTACAGTAATATGATGTGCCCATGCTTCCAAATCACACCTCCTGCTGTGCAACACACTGGCCAGTTTAACTGATTTGACTAATCGTTGGTCTGCACCATTTTTAGATCCATCTACCTTAAACCGCGAGTTGGCCTAGTGGTTAGCATGTCCGCCTCTTGATCGGGAGATCGCGAGTTCTACTCATGGTCGGGTCATACCAAAGACCGTCATAAAAATGGTACCTACTGCCGTCTGGCAAGGCACGCTGCAATACAGATGCGAGTGGGAAGTCAAACTCTCGTGGTTACCAGAGGACTAGCCCCCCACTGTAACCCTAGCTATGTAATAGGCGAGAGGCCGAGGGCTACGGAAATGGAGCTCGGCGCCACCCTATGCGCCACATGGCGTAGGAAGGGACTTTGACCTGTGTGTCCCGACTCAGGTCGCATGCCGTACGGGCAAGAACAGTAACCAAATTCAGCACAGGGTACTGTATAACACAGATCACTTGGCCATGGTAAAACCAACAACGGGTATGATCTCACAGTTATTTTATCAAGCCAACATGCAGTGAAAAAGAACTACAAAACGGTGAATGGCAAGACACACCGTTCACAAGTACACTTTTAGTAACGCAAGGTTTATTCCATTCATTCCAGCTTCTTAAACCTTCACAATGCGACAGATAAAATCACCATAAACATGATCTGAATTCTGACCATTTTACAAGGAGTGCGACAAAAGTATTTACCGTAGGCTTGTGCAATACTGACTGTTCCCTGCTTGTGATTTACCATTTAAAAACAAACCTCAAATTTAACAAATAAATAAATAAATCAAGATAGCCGAAGAAGAAACAAGAAAATGAGCATCTCCACCAGTTCAGGGTTAAGGAGACTACAGGAAGGTGTAATATCAGCTGTGCAGGTTTCCAGCAGCAGTAATTGTCAAAACTCAGCTGAAATGGTGGACTTTTATGGTCCGTTTCTACTGCATGGTACTAGCTTGACTCGACTGTACTCATTTTTGGTATCAGGTACTTTGTTTCCCACTGTAGATAAATGTAGCTGGTGGTCATCGCAACACCTCCTGAAATGGCCGTGATGTCATCTTCAACGCAACTTGCACAGGAACAATGGAGGATGCGGTTTCTCCAAAATGTGGCCATTTTGTCACAGCGAGGAGACGGATTTCTCCTTTGATCCATCACGTTTGTCATCTTCACTGCTCATTCAGTTGGTGTGAAATAAAAAAATAAAAATAAAAAAGTGCGCGCGCGCAGTCTTTAAATGTCACCTTTTGGCATCACCTCAGCTCGCTTAGATCCTCGATGGAGGTGATACCAAAAAAAGAACCAGATATCATCCATAACTGCTACCTGATGGAAAACCGAAAGAAGTGAGTCGAGTCAAACTCATCCAGTACCATGCAGTGGAAAAGGGCTATCCGGTGATTCCACAGTAAATATCAGTAAACAATTAGATTAGATGAGATTAGATTAGATAAAACTTTATTGATCCCTTTGGGAGGGTTCCCTCAGGGAAATTAAGATTCCAGAAGCATCATTACAGATCTCATCTCATCTCATCATCTCTAGTCGCTTTATCCTTCTACAGGGTCGCAGGCAAGCTGGAGCCTATCCCAGCTGACTACGGGCAAAAGGCGGGGTACACCCTGGACAAGTCGCCAGGTCATCACAGGGCTGACACATAGACACAGACAACCATTCACACTCACATTCACACCTACGCTCAATTTAGAGTCACCAGTTAACCTAACCTGCATGTCTTTGGACTGTGGGGGAAACCGGAGCACCCGGAGGAAACCCACGCGGACACGGGGAGAACATGCAAACTCCACACAGAAAGGCCCTTGCCGGCCCCGGGGCTCGAACCCGGACCTTCTTGCTGTGAGGCGACAGCGCTAACCACTACACCACCGTGCCGCCCATCATTACAGATAAACAGAGAAAAGAAATAGAGAAAAACTTCTAGATAATTTATTTTAATTTAAGTATTTACATATACAAGTATAAAAAGAATAAGATATGGGGAAGAGAGGAAGGGGGGGGGGGAAGCGGCAGTAAGAGAGATATTGCACTTTATATTGCACATTGTCCGGTATTGCTTATTTTACAATCTAAAATAGATAAAATCCTTTTACAAATAGGTTGTCTAATGTCCACGTGGCCAACATTTTCTGTTATTCTACCGCTCAAAGTGTCTGAGCGCTGACTGATGTACGAGAGCACAAAAATAAATAAATAAATAAACCTCTCTTAATCCACCAACTTCAACATTAACAGTACTTGTGTTAAATCCAACACTTCGTTGTAATCTTTTAAGGTCAAAATATATTAGTTTACAAATAAATATCGTGAACGGATGTTAAAAGTATACTCGTCAAACATAGATTAGTTTAGGCCCCCCCCCCTCCCCTCCCAAAATGGCGGCGCGCGTGGTTGCAGCGGCTCATGGCTCTTGAACTCGGATATGCTCTGACTTTTCTGTCTATTTATTTTACTGTGTGACTCTCTTCGTGCAATAATTTATAATGTGCGGTACTTTATAAGGTGACTCTCTCTGTGCAATACCTCACTCCATAATGTGAAACGCAACACATACACCTCAGGACTGTGCACCTTACACACAACACATTCACCTCAGGACTGTGCACCTTACCTTACCTTGCAATCAGGGCTTTGAACCGGTTCAAGGAACGAAAACTGGGAACTTTTTCTATTTCACATGGAACAGAAACGAAACCAGAAACTTATTATTTTTTATGTTCCGGAACAGAAACACTTATTAAAAATAATGGTAACCGGTTAATACCGGTTTTTATTTCGTTCCTCAAAGTTTCTGTAGCCTACAAATAAAAAAGTCATTCTTCTCCTGCGCAAGTTTCTATGACCCGCTGGGGTTCACTTCCTGTGTGACGTTCGCTGACTGAATGGAGAGAGCGGGAAGGTGGACTGCTATCACGTCTCCACGTGATAATAAGTGCATTACTGAGTGTCTGAGCAAAGAAGAGCCTGAACGTTGCAACCTCCCTATTGGCTGTTTGTAAAAATGTATCAATTGTTGCCCTTCCCACGGGAATCATCGCGGACTCGAGAGACGAGACCTGACGAGTTAGTTCATTGGTAGCAGAACAAAATGTCTGGACACAAATCGGGTTTTCAGAAAAGGAAAGAAAATAAACGGAGGGTCGAAAATACAAAAAAGGAGGCAGAAAATGCAAAACGAGTTTTAAGGTAGGACAAATGGTTAGTTTTCTGAGGCAGCCCGCCGTGGCTGCCTGCAGGCTTATTTATTATAGCCCATTTAGTTAAAATAGTTGATATAAAATGTTTATAGTTATAGTTATGTGACGGTTGTCCTGATTTAGACTTTTTTTGGGGGGGGTTGCGCGATGTTGCACCCGGGTCCAGATTAGGGCAGAACCGGCCCTGGCTACATTTCAGGTGTAGTTTGTTTTATGTATGTATGTACTTGCATAGATGTGTACTTGGTCTTCCAATATGGCGCCTAACAAAATCTCGCGGCGCGGTGACGTCATGCGGTAGCCCTCTATAGGGCCTGACTAGCCTTTGGTAGCACACTAAACGAATTATCTTTCATTTTTGGCACTTTTTCTGTTTGTGTAGATGGGAAGACATACTGAGAATCCAAATCGCCAACATTTGAAATAATAATTGTTTTGAATTATTTCTTGTCTTATTTAATGAAGGTTGTAATAGAATTAGCCTACATTTGGCTTAAGCTGGATGAGACAGAGACATAATTTTATAGCCATTTGTTAAACAGCTGACAGGGAACGTAATTAACCGTTCTGGGAACGCAATTTTTTTGTTCTAACCGGTTCGGGAACGTCTATTTAATGGTGGAACCCAAAACCGGAAACGTTAAAATTCCGTTTCTGTTCGGAACGAACCAATAGGAAAAAAATTCTGGTTCAAAGCCCTGCTTGCAATACTTCATAATGTGTAATATTTTATCTTAGAATGTGACTCTCTCGTGCAATAATTTATAATGTGCAATGAGCAATACCTCACTCCATAATGTGCAACACATACACCTCAGGACTGTGCACCTTACCCTCCTTACACCCTCCCCCCCCCCTCTCTCTCTCTCTACACACTCTTTGCACTGTTATTGGAGATGCTTTAATCTCATTGTACATGTGTATAGTGACAATAAAGGCATTCTATTCTATTTATTGCTATAATATCCGATATATGTACAGCGAACAGGGTGGACAAAAAAAAAACATGAATAATACAGCTTTTACAAAAAAAAAAAATCAAGCCAAGATGAGGAAATAAGCACAAATAAAACAACAAGAACCTCTCAAGGGCTACAAATATGAACCTAACACAGTAGAATTTCAGAGGATTTAAAGCTAGACAGCAAGGTATAACCTAGGCCCTATTACTCAAAAGAAAACCCTGGGGTCATGAAAACGACTAATACCTTTTCATGGACTTTGCACACTTACTTTATCAGAGTTTTTCAAAAAAATCATGAATGTTCAAAAAGTTCATATCTGAGTTCTCTGATCTGATATCTGCTGTCAATGGGCGCTTACAAAGGATATGCTCTTCAGTTTGAACCGCAGCACAAGGGCATAATCGTTCATTGCGTGGGGTCCTAGCCCATCGGCCAGTCTCTACAGCAAGACCATGAGCCGAAAGGTGCAACCTAGTGGTTGCTATTCTCTCATGGTCTGCAATGTCAGACGAGGTATATATACCTAGCGAGGATAAGTCCGGGTTCAAATTCCTATACGTCTTAGACCGTTCTGATGAGAGGACAACGTTTGCGCAGCATGTTATATCCGCCATCACATGATCATCTGCATTTAGGACACTTTGTAGGTACCTCATGCCAGACATTTTAGCATCACTACAGATCATCCATATGGTGTAAAACGGGTTATTGGGGAACCCGCTTGTTATTTAACATGTGACAGAAATCTTCGCTGAACATTTATCACTTTCGCTTGTAACAAACGGTACTGGTTCTTTTAGAACTGGAGATCATCGGGTGCCGTCTGTCTGACTCCTAGAAGAATTTTCAAGGCTGTGTTACATACAGACTGGGCTGCGTTCTTGCCTGATCCCAGCCAGGACTCGCAACCATACCCGGTGCACACGGGCGACTTCTCGTCGCAAGCGTGTTGCGATTTTTGGACGCAAGTTTCCCCTGGTGTGCGCGTTATCTGCGACCAGTGGGCGATTCAGGGAGGGGGATGCAAGTCATGTGGAAATCATATGACTACTTCGTGGGCTTAGCCTTTGGAGGTGATCGCTTTGCGATCACAAAGACACGCACGCGCTGCAATATCTCTGCAACATCTCTGCAACAAGTCAGCGATTGGCAGGTTTTTTTGTCTCAGAATATCAAGCATGTTTATTCTGTCGCAAGCAATAAACGAATTGCCGTCGCGAATATCCGCACATGAAGCAATTTTTCACTTGTGTCAAAAAGTTGCACAACCAAGTGACGGAAAAAAAATAAAAAAATCGCCCGTGTGTGCTGGGCTTTAGCAGGGCAGCATCCAAAACTTTGTTTCACCCGAAACAGGAAATCAGAATTCTTCATAAAGGCTGCACATTTACCAAGATGTTTTTGCTTACTTGGTAAATACACTGATGGCTTTTATTTCATATTAATAAACTCAAAAATTCTCCACTTACAGAAAGTGCAGGCGCCACACAAGTCCACAGTGAATATGTGAGATGGAGGAAAATGGGCGGGACTTCTAGACAGCATCAAGTAATATCAGAGTTTTCACAAATCATTCCAGATTCCTGCCTGGTCTCCCTTTCTGTTTAAGGTGGGCATACACTGTGCGATTTTTTCAATCGCGGTATTCAGCTGCTGCTCACACTGTACGAGTGAATCGCAGGGGTAAACAGCACGCGGCTTACGATTCCTGTTCTCACACTATACGATCCGATGCTCGGATGCGATGCTCGGATCCGATGCTCAAGATTTCAAACAGTTTTGATTTTCATCCGATCGATCGGGAGGAGGTCGTGGGGTGTTAATCGCTTGTCGTTACCCCATGTATACTACACGATCCGAGACGCACGATTGAGCCAAAACTCGGCCCGATCTCCAAAATAGTCGCACGAGTGAAAATCCTGTCAAATTCGGGCCAAAATTCGCACAGTGTATGCCCAGCATCAGGCAGAAAAAGACTGCGCTCTTACTAGAGTGTTCCAATGTTAACCTGCAGAGGTCCTTCACAAAATGTTTAAAGGTTGGCAGGTAACATAACATACAGGTCTATATAATATAAGGGAGTAAACATCACTGGATACTGTGGCAGAGTAATACTGTACAGACGTATGACTCGTTATTCAGAAGCAGCCCACGTTACAGTGTGCTTTCTTCTGACGCAACTACGGGAGCGTGGCAGCTCTCTCCTCTGTACAGTACAGTAAGGCACGGTGAAGAAGCTAGTTATATTTCGCAACTGTCGTCCTGCCATACAAGAAGAAGTGCCTCCCTTCATACTGACTTACAGTTCGACATCGTTTGAGTATATAACTACGGCAGTAACACAAGAAAGCGCAGCAAGGATGTAAACTGGAATCATGGGTTTAATGCTGGGACAATGTAACGCAATCGATTATGTAAATACGCCGATAAACGTTGTGCAGGTCAACACACTGAGTTATTGCAAACTTGGAAGAACGCAAGACAGCAGCGCCTAGCAGTGGAGATCCCCTGTGTAAAGGAATACGGAGTCTGGGAATATTTTAAGGGAAAAAAAATAATGTCCTGTGTAGGGCTGGGCGATAAAATGACAACGATACGTATCGCGATAGACACATAATTGATATCAACAGAAAATGCGTTCGATAGAACGTTTCGATAGAATGTTTTTTGTTTTTTTTCAAGAAACAAGCGTTAGCCAGAGCCCTCTCTGGTTTAGGTCCGCTTTCAATCAACTGTTGTTGCGAAGCAAGCTTGGTTGCATGAGCAAAGGCACTCGTCCTCTGGTGCCTAGCAACGCATAGGGAGTGACACGCTGATAGCCAATCATGTAACAGTATCGCGTTTGGTTGCGCCATCTCGTTGTCTCGTGGTCGTGTTTGTTTTTTTTCCAGAAACAGCGTGGCCAAGAAAAGAAAGATGAGTGCCGGAACGAGCGAGGAAATTGTGGATAAAGTCAGTAAGGTCAGATGTTACAGATGTAAAGTCTTAAGTCTACCTCAGTTTTACTTTAATTTCTTCTATGTTTACAAAACACTATTTTTATTTTATTAAACCTTCAATGAAAATATACTTGAATAGTTTAAGAATAGTCCAAGTCTACCTCAGTTTCACTCAATTTCTTTTATGTTTATAAAGCACTGCATATTTTTATTTATGTTTTTAAATGTTATTCACCAGACGGTGAACTTTTTTTGCACTAAACTTGCAGTAAAAAATTAAAAATATGACAGTCCTTCTCACATAGCAGGTTTTGCTATGTTTACATTTAACACTTTGCTCATGTTTTTATAACACTTGAGTTTTTTAAGCACTTTATTATTGATAATTGCTCAGTTTTTGTTGTGATCGTAACATTGAACATGCGTGTTGACATTCCTTGCTTATTGGCTGTCAGAGGAAGTTTAAAATAAATGTTTGAATTTAGTATTGTTCCCTCCTGGTCCTTATTTTAAATAGGTCATAAAATGTTTCAATAATTATCGATATCGACCAATATGAAACACTTATATCGTGATACAGATTTCAGCCATATCGCCCAGCCCTAGTCCTGTGTACACTTTACAAATGTGAAATGGCATATCGTAAGAGTACAACGACTACTATTAGGCATGGGCATACCTAACAACCTGCGTTTTCTCCCCCCCCCCCCATCTGTCCCTTAGAGTTACATGTCAAGCCTGAGATCGAGATGCTGACCTCTTCTGCTCCTCAGACCTGCCTGATCCCTCCTGATGCCCTATGTCTGGTTGGAGTCTCATCACATTGCCCTTGTGGAGGACTGCCCCATATGGACAGACGAAAGCCACACCTGGAGGACACTCTGGACACTTACAGTAATGCTTTTATGGCTGAGGACTACAGTTGACTTGCTAACTTTAGGACTGCAGTTGTCATGAACAGTTTTGCACTCAAGTTTCCATCAATGAAGAGTTACATCATCAACGAAACTGACTTCATGTTAAAACTGTTAATGTTATAGTCATGTTGTCTGTTGTTGCCCAAATGAGGATGGGTTCCCTTTTGAGTCTGGTTCCTCTCGAGGTTTCTTCCTCATGTCGTCTGAGGGAGTTTTTCCTTGCCGCCGTCGCCACAGGCGTGCTCATTAGGGATAAAATTAGCTCATGTTTTAAGTAATTCAAATTCTGTAAAGCTGCTTTGCGACAATGTGTATTGTTAAAAGCGCTATACAAATAAACTTAACTTGAGTACAACAATTATTCAGAGGCATCCAAGACGAAAACATTCTGGGAGGTTTTTTTTTTTCCTGAGGACGCCTAAGCTGTAATTTCATTTTCCCCCTAATGTTAAGTATGATCATTGTACTGCATACTGATACATAATGCTGTTTGGAAAAGCGCTGCATTCTATGATCACTTATTTTCCTGACTGGTGCTGCGCCGGCTTCTGCTGCCTGCCTCAGACATCACAGGAGCGTGCACGCACTACCTCCGACATAATGCGAGCCAGCGAAATAAACAAACAATACATTACATGTGTGTGTGTGTGTGTGTGTGTGTGGGGGGGGGGGGGGGGGGGGGTTTGAGGAAAATTTTATGCATTTTGTCTGTTACTGAAATCAGATTCAAACTGATCACATTAGTTCATTACATCCTGCGTCACTTGAAAAAGTGAAATTCGAGCCGACTATTTATCCTGATGTCCAGTTGAAACTGCACAAGTTTTCATTTCCTCTCCAGCATTACTGCATAACCACAAACTGCACTGCTTTTGTTAAACTGCCGAACTGGAACTAATTAATTTATTTGGAAAGATTCCTAGTTTGAATAACTTGTTTTATTTTTTTCACGGTCCAAATCCTGCGCTCTGATTGGCTGGCGAGCGGGTCCGTATCCTGCGGTACGGACCTCGGTTACGGACCTCTGGTAACTCGCTCATTCACAACAGCAGCAAACATAGTAGCATTTTTTGTCAACATTTATCTTTTTTTTATAAGATTTATTGAAAAGATTATCAAAAATCTTATAAATTTTTCCAGCATTTCTCAGCATAATAGCATTAATTTTGCATCATGGATAGCGATAACGACAGTGTTCACAGCGAAAGCGAGTTTTACTACCCTGAGGAAGAAGAAATAAAAGAAAACATTTCAGGAGAAAGATAAAAACCTGTAATTTGCTAACGCCGAGCAAAAACATGGCTGAATCCTAAATGACTCCTATTTGTATAAATAGGGGACTACATAGGCAGCAAAATATAGTTTTTTTTCCTGCCATGGAAGTGCACTTGTATACCGAGGAGGAAGCAATTTGCATGACAGCCGTGAATGAGGATTCAAAATGGTGCCTCGGCTCGGTTTTCCCTTTCGGGCGCTCTCGTTTTCTGTTAGAATTTGGGAAAGAAAAAAATAAATATATTATTTACCAGCTTAAAGGAACAGTCCACCATACTTCCATAATGAAATATGTTCTTTTCTGAATTGAGACGAGCTGATCCGTACCTCTCCGAGCTTTGCGCGACCTCCCAGTCAGTCAGACGCAGTCAGACGCGCTGTCACTCCTGTTAGCAATGTAGCTAGGCTCAGCATGGCCAATGGTATTTTTTGGGGCTGTAATTAGATGCGACCAAACTCTTCCACGTTTTTCCTGTTTGCATAGGTTTATATGACCAGTGATATGAAACAAGTTCAGTTACACAAATTGAAACGTGGCGATTTTCTATGCTATGGAAAGTGCGCACTATAATGACAGGCGTACTAACACCTTCTGCGCGCTTCGGCAGCGCATTGATACGGAGCTCAGATATCAATGTGCTGTCGAAGCGCGCAGAAGGTGTTAGTACGCCTGTCATTATAGTGCGGACTTTCCATAGCATAGAAAATCGCCACGTTTCAATTTGTGTAACTGAACTTTGTTTCATGTCACTGGTCATATAAACCTATGTAAACAGGAAAAACGCGGAAGAGTTTGGTCGCATCTAACTACAGCCCCAAAAAATACCATTGGCCATACTGAGCCTAGCTACATTGCTAACAGGAGTAAACAGGAGCAACAGCGCGTCTGACTGACTGGGAGGTCGTGCAAAGCTCGGAGAGGTACGGAGCAGCTCGTCTCAATTCAGAAAAGAGCATATTTCATTATGGAAGTACAGTGGACTGTTCCTTTAAGGTCGGTCCGTATGGTGAAATACCGTGACCTCGGCCTTGAATACTGACCTTGGCCCAGAGGGCCTCGCTCAGTACTTTCAAGACCTCGGTCACGGTATTTCACGATACGGACCTCCCAGCTGGTAAATAACACATTTATTAGACAATGAAATGTTGATATTCTGATAGTAAGAGTGTGTAGTGTTTACTTTTTGGTATTTAATGGAGTAATGAAAATGTTTTAATTAGCATTTTAAATTAACAAATGAGTCGTGAGATTAGATGAATAAGGGAAAAATATGATTTTAGATCAATTGATACAAAAATAATCATTAGGGCCAGTCTTACATGCTTGAAGCGTGTGGACTTATGCTTATGTAACTCAAGTATGAATACGACAATGGTTTTTTTTTGGTTTTTAACCCCCTTTCAGTTACATGTGCGAAATCCTATAAACAAGCAAGAGAAGCAAAAACAAAAGCATTGGGATGGACAGTGTGAGCAAAGTTACAAGTATTTTTCTTTTGACTATCAAATGAGGCATTACAATACCATAATGAGTGTCAGTATTAAACCCTTCAAACAAACCATAAAAGGAAACAACAACACACACACACATATATAAACATAATGGTTTAAAAAAAAAAAAAAACACCCTCTTCAGAACACCTACTGTCATTCTGAAAGAACATGACGAGTGAACTGATAAAACAGCCACAGGAACTTCATAACATGAAAATAAGATCACACTTACAAACACACACACGAACTTACTGTTATAGTCTTTGAGCAGGATGTGTGCATAGGCTCGTTGACACAGCCATTCTGCATTATCAGCCGTCTCGCCTAAAGCCGCATTCAGCTCCTGTTAGTAAAAAGCAAGAAACCGTGATAAAGGACTACGTGCTACTGCAATAAAAATGTTATTAATGCATTCATTTGCTAGGTTCGGAAGCCTGTAGTTATGTTAAGAGTATAATTTAACTCACTCACTGTCATTCAAAAGATTAGATATACAGACAAATAGTAGGGCTGCATGACATGGACCAAACTAGCACACAGTAATTATATTACTATATACTGCAACTCTGATGTGTCTAGTAGTAGGTCAAATGTTGTGTTTAACATGCCGGTGCAGACTTTTAAATCGAAACACCCACAGAAAACCTCATTCACAATGATCACAGAGCAAATAAAAATATATATTTGGGTAAATTTAATTTCTCCTCTTGGCAGGCTTCTGAGAGATCAACACTGCAGAGGCGTATATGGCCATAATAATAATAATAATAATAATAATAATAATATCTTGGACAGACAGGTAAACAGATAGACATTGGGGGGAAAAAACACTGGGTGTTACAGCAGAAAGAACATAGAAAACTACACAAGCGGTCAGTATACAAGGTTTTAATTAAACACAACAGGGAATGCTATAACATAAAAATAATCAACAGCAGGGTAGGGTGATGTGGCGCGGAATGAAGCACAGTTACCTCCCTGAAGCCAATTTTTTTCCCCTATAAAGCCATATTCTGAAGTGTTTTATTCCTCTTATACTACAACAATTGGCCAATGGTAACAATTAGGGATGGCGAAAACAAAAAAATCTTTACCGACCACCGAGCCTCATTAGCCGGTTAAAGTCAGTTAACCTGTGAGTTTAAACAGGGATGCAAACAGCGTGCCTTTTTCACGGCTCGTGCAGATCCGATTTTTTTTTGGGAGGGGGGCGTTGGAGTGTCTGAATAATTTCATCAGAGTAAATTCTGTATTAAAATTACTACATAAGCAAATGCCGTTACAGTCCACGAAAAAGCCGTGAAAAAGTCGGCATCTGCGCCTTTAGTTTGTGTGGAGAGATCTGATCTGCAATAACATGCATTGTTGGCTACAGACCGAAACATACTTTCAGAATGCACTGGCCAAGGCAGGACTAAACTCCATGTGCCTTCTAATAATAATTTAAAAAAAAAAAAAAACAGAATAGTAATTTGTAAGCTAAAAAGCCTGTGTCTACACTTTTCTTTCGCTGAGTGGCAGCTGTGTTCAACTGGGGCGGGACATGACTGAATGGGTGTTTCTGATTTGTCAGCTGTCTTGAACTGGGGCGAGAGGGCGGGACATGACTGAATGGGTGTTTCTGATTTGTCAGCTGTCTTTGACTGGGGCGGGAGGGCGGGACATGACTGAATGGGTGTTTCTGATTTGTCAGCTGTCGTCCTTACACCGCATGGCATGGCCCAAGCGTTTACAACACAGAATTCCAGGTTCTCCACTCCAAAATCGGCAGCTTCAAAATGATTGATTTTTTTTTTCACCAACAACCAAAAAAAAATTAACCGGTTGATGTTGATTCGGTCAACCACCGGTCAAACGGTCATCGGTTAACATCCCTAGTAACAATATTTAAATTTATTGATGAATAAACACGTCTTACTTTTTAACCATGTGTTCTTTCAGTAAGAGGCAGATTTTAGCATTATATGGAAACACCGCACACTGAAAGTGAGTAATGGAAGGGTACAAACCCAGGCACAGGTATTAGTATAGGTCAGCCTTTCTCAACCGGGGTGCCGCGGCACGCTGGGGTGCAGACAAAAAAAATTATATATATATATATATATATATATATATATATATATATATACATATATATATATATATATATATATTTTTTTTTTTTTTTTTTGTAATTTAAATTTTTATTGAAGTTTTCCTTTTTCAATTCAAAATTGTACACGAAAACAATAAAGTAAAAAAAACAAAAAAAAAACAAAAGGGAACCAGGGGAGATATTTAAAAACAAACCTTCACATTCTGAGGAGGAAAGAAAAAAAAGAAAAAAAAATAGTACAAAAACAGGAAACAAAAACTTTAAAGAAAATCTGGTCTCTTGCGTAGCACAAAGTATAGCCAAATCATCCAATCATCATTAAACTTGTCTTGTTGGTTTCTCATTGCGTAGGTAATCCTTTCCATTTTATACACATCGTACACCACATCTAGCCATTCATCCACACTTGGTGGGTCTCTTTGAAGCCATTTTCTAGTTATGGCCTTTTTAGCCGCCACCAGTAATACCCTCAGCAAATATTTCAACGTTCTCCCACAGTCAAGTTCCTCAAGATCGCATAAATACATGGTTCTAAAGTCCAGGTTAATGTCCATGCGTAGTGCCTCCTCCAGGCAACCATGAACCCCCTCCCAGAAGGGGGCCATGGAGGGACAGTAAAATTATATATTCTAACATTGTAATAAATAAAATGAATTAAAACTCCAAAAAACGATAGTTACACTAATGCAGATCATCGCCACCTCACGCATCATCAAAATTTGTCTCACGGCCCCCTTTCCCATGTCACATCGTCACTGCTGGGGTCAGCATGACTGCGTATATTTTATATGGCGGTGCCTTGAGAATTTGCATACTTCTGAAGGGTGCCGTGCCGGAAAAAGGTTGAGAAATGCTGGTATAGGTAATCATATGGGGCTGAGTAAAATTAAGGATTAATTTCACGAGTGATTTCGAAGTTTTGGACTCGGGCAATTTCAAAACTTCGAAATCACGAGTGAAATTGATCGTTAATTTTACAAGGAACCATACGATTACTTGTTTATAATCTATAGGGCCAAATTCATACTTCGGAAGCCATTCAAGTTCACAACATTCGTCATTCACGTTTTCTGAACCAATCAGGGCGCGAGACTATCTTGCACGTTTGAATCAGTTTCTAAAGCGTCGTTTATCATGACACGGCGACACGACACGAGGATTTTGGGCAGGATTTTAACATCTTTCAGGATTGATCCCGGATATTTCTCTTGTCTCAGATGCCGATCCAATGCTGCCTGCATTACTTTAAGAGAGTCTGGCTCGTAGTTTTCCCCATTTTCTTTCCTCATTTCTGCATAAAACTGCGATAGCACCTTGTCTAACTCAACATTCATACGCCACTAGAGAGTCGTTTATTTGTCTTTCTGCGGCACATTTCTTAAACACAGAAAGCCAAAAATTCAGTTTTTTGGGTATTTTCATTTTCGCTTGCAGCTTTCAATTGGTTTATCATTTCTTCGTCAAATATAGCGAAACGCGCCATTGCTGAGTCAGCCATTTTGTTGACAAAATTTGCTAATTTTTGTAACCGTAACCAAGCAACGAACTAGCCAATAGCATTTCAGAAATATGGCCCCGTGTTAAGGAAAAAAGCCCTCCTTGACTGACCAATCAGAATTGAGTAATTTGGCCCCATGTCTTATAAAATCTGCAATTCAAGGAATTTGTAGTGACAAACTTACTGTGTGTGTTGCGACTATGGCCCTGTCCACACGGCAACGGATTCAGGTGAATCTGATAAAATTGTTTATCGTTTCGGCCTGGCGTCCACACGGCACCGGCGTTTTGGGTGCCCCAAAACGAAATCTTTTGAGAACGGGTTCCAGAGTGGAAAGATCTGGCAACGGCGCCGTTGCGAAGTCGTCTGGATGAGTAGAACGGATTTGTTTACGCTGACGTCACAACCACATGTGCTTCACGCCGGGTAGAAGTGTAACAAACTCGATGCGAGTTGTCAACAAATCCTATAACTTGGTTCATGAAACGCGCTTACAAAATATTTTCACTGTGAATATTTATTGTGTAATGGTGCAAAGTGTGAGAGAGAGAGAGAGAGAGAGAGAGAGAGAGAGAGAGAGAGAGAGAGAGAGAGTCAATCCCGCCAGCAAAAATAGGGAAAAAAAAAGGAGCGAGCTCACCTCTTCAGATGTTGGTTTAAGTCCTACAATACATTCCTCAAAAAGGGCGTAGAAGAACAAATTAATCCATCAACGTGTAGCATTCAATTTATTCCGGACCATTAAAGACGCCGCCTTCCGCGTAGAATCATACGTCATCCTCGCCACCATATTGGATAGGTCAAAGCGGAGAATAAAGATTAGCTGCGTTTAACTGTACCAACAGGTTTACCGTCCAAACGAGATCACATGGGATTACCTTTCACAGGTGAGACTGGAAAAATACTGTTCATTGTATTTGGTCATTATAATGTAATTTTACGAACAGATTTTTCTGACTTTGTGGCTAATATGAAGTCTCGCGCATAATAGTTTATGCGCATGCATCCTTACTTCTATTGTTCTGGTGTCTCCGAAGGGACCGTCTTACAGCGCCCCTAGAGGTGTGGCATGTGTATTGCATCGTTTTCAGCAAGCGTTGCGTTGCCATATGGACCTGATATTTTATTGATCCGTTGCCCATGTGGACGCGATTTTTTTTTTGATAATATCTCGTTGCCGTTGTCGTGTGGATGTAGCCTATAGCTATCATCAGTGTCTATTGGCCCTTTTCCACTACCCTTTTTCAGCTCACTTCAGCTCGCTTCAGCTCACTTCAGCCCGACACGGCTCGCGTTTCGACTACCAAAAACCAGCACGACTCATCTCGTTTCAGCCCTGCTTAGCCCCTAAAACTCGCACCGTTTTGGAGTGGGGCTGAAGCGAGCCAAACCGTGCCGACTGAGGTTGGGGGCGTGAGCAGACACTCCCCTGTGCACTGATTGGTGAGGAGGAGTGTCCTCACATGCCCACACACGCCCCGCGAGCGCGCTGGGATCTGTAAACACCGCAAACCCGGAAGAAGAATAATTACGAATTACGAGAATTTCTGAAGCCTTATGCGCCTCGCCTCATCTATACGCTCTTGCCAGTATCTGTTGGCGTTGTCGGTGACAACAAGCCACAGCACCAAGACCAGCAACACTAACGACTCCATGTCCTCCATGTTTATTGTTTACTATTCGGGTCGTGAGACTACCGCTTAAAAGATCACTGAATCAGTGACATACAGAGCATCGTGGACGAGTTCGCGGAGCGCAAGGCTCGTCGTATGCCCTTCAAATAATGCGCGCAGTAGGCTATTGATGTTTTATTATGACCCATGTACAGTATGTCGCCTAATGTTTTTTTGTTTCTGAGTTACATGTTCGTTTGAAGGACTTAATGTACAAAATAACATAGTTGCACCCCGTAGTGTTGAAATTGGTAAACACAGTGCATTCAGTGAGGTTTGCACCGCCCTCCTTTTATTTCTGACTCTTCCTGTCACCGTTGCAACCTCTGAGCGCTCATTCGTATGCCCTTCAAATAATGTGTGCAGTATAGGCTATTGATGTTTTATTATGAGCCATGTACAGTATCCTAATGTTTTTTGTTTCTGAGTTACATGTTCGTTTGAAGGACTTGATGTACTAAATAACATAGTTGCACCCGGTAGTGTTGAAATTGGTAAACACCGCAGTTGCGGACATTTTGTAGCCTAAAATGATGTTATGATAAGCTTTAATAAAGGGCCCGGTCATTTGCCCCGCCCCCGGCCCGGCTCTGACTTGTTCCGCCACTGTCACTGATGTCACTGTTTGCGCTGCTTAACGACATCACGTGACGTCCACCCACTTTCGCTAACTCCACCCAATGTGTCCACCCACTTCCAGCCAGCACGGTTCAGCGCGGTTGTAGTCGAAATGCAACTCCAACAGCCCCGCTCAGCTCGACTCAGCTCGACTCGGCACGGCACGGCTCAGCCGCGTTTGTAGTGGAAAAGCGGCATTTGAGACAAACAATAGTGTTATTATGCATGTCCTAGCACACACTTCCTGAATCTCACAAAAAAACAAATAAAAAAAAAAAAAACCTCATAACAGAGCAATTCCAGCGTTATGGACGTGACCCTTGAACTCAAAATGGCAACAAATGACCCAGTGCATGTTTTATTGTCTCCCAGTATTTAAACAGGTGTTGCATATTTTAAGGCTGTACCATACTGGAGAAGTGATAGAACAAGAACAATTCCCATAGTACATCTAGGGCATGCCAGAAAATGCCAATAAAAGATGCGTTATGGATGTGACAGAAAAAGTATCACTTTTCTTGGGTGACTGTACATTTTTATCAAACTCTGTGAAATTGTAAACCTAATGTCGAAATGGAGATATCCATTTGATAGAGGGGTCCAAGGTGAATATTAAAAAATCTTTGTTTAAAATATTTTGTATTTCATGCAGAGTCTCGGAAGGAAAAGTCAGCGTTATGGATGTGACGAAATTCCGTTATGGATGTGACGCATCTGAAATAGACATGGCATATGTTTAGAAAATCAGCAATTTAACCACCATAACCCTTTGAAAAACTCTCTAAATATCAGCTAAAACTATCAAAGTTCTTAAATAATATTTAGGATGGCTATTGTTTTGCTGTTTTGTGGATTTTAGCATACATTTCTGTGGCTTGTGGGAATAATATAGAATTGTACATGATCAAAGTTGATTTTAGCTTGGGGTTTACATTATAAGAAAGAAAGACTGACAGTGACATATTAGGTTGGTTACAAATTGGTTCAACTTATTCACATCTGTAAAATACAGGCCTAGGTGAGATCTCTGGGAGTGGTTTTGATGTATTACATGTTGCTTTATTTTTGCATGGTGAGGTTGACATTTACATGGAATTGCCCAACAAATGATCAGTTGTCATTATTGTTGCTGATAACCCAATACCATGAATAGGGACTTCAGAACAGTATTTCTGCAGACTTACCAAAGATCTGCTCAACACAGCGATTTGCCAACAATTACAATGAATTACAGGTCATGCATTTTAACGGTTTATACTTAGATTTAATGCTGTGGAACATTTAAAAGACAAGTTAGTTCCTCTTCTCAGTAAATGTTACATAAACAGTCATTCCATCACCCACATCGCCTTCTCTCTCTTTCTCCACTTGATCTAATCTCTCTTAAAGTATGGCTCGTCATTTTACAGAGAAACTGGTACTCGAACTTATAAAGACTTTCCTGTGCTGATAAACTTTGCAAGCACTTACAATCAAAAATCCTTCCATAAAATGTTGTGTCTTCAAACAAAACCGTCATGACAGCAACAATTATGCGTTTTACTTTGTTCAACAACATGCTTTTAAAATCCATTCATTATTAGCCTTGGATTACGTGGAGCATCTGTTGCACTAGTTCCTGTGTATGAGCGGTTACTATAGAAGCAATATGAGAACAAGCAGGATTAATCTTTAACAATTATTCACTGAAGGTGAAGTGAATATAACTGAGACGGAGTCAAGGTTATTATTCACCATATCCACAGTGAAACTTGGTGGTGGCAGCATCAGGCTATGGGGCTGGTTCTCGTTGGCCGAGGGCTCTAGTCATGATAGAGGAATCATGGATGGCTCCATATACCAAACTATTTTGGCACAAAACCTACAGACCTCTGTTACACAGCTGAACACGAAGAAGACTTCTGCTTTCCAAGTTGTGATTATTCATTCATAGAGTTGATACTGATGGCGGTAAACAGAAAGTAAAGACAGACATCCCAACTCCCTCGTAAGTTCCGGGAGCCAGCGCTCGAAACTAACGGTGTCCCGACGTCCCGGGGACCATAAAAAATGTCATCGGGACACAAAATTATCATATCTGGGACAATCCCGGGACAATGGAAAAAAATAGATCTAGAAAAAAAGTTCGACATTAATATTATTTACAAAGCCGTAACACATACGTAGACATTCACCTAATTTGTTAATTTTAAAACGTTAACAGCGAAAAATACATTAGTAGCTACACTTTCGATGCACCTGCTTCAGTAGGCTACAGAGCAGCGCATTCTGTTCTAGAATCTTCGGCCGGAGTCCGCATTATATGGACTTGGAATGGAATTGCTACCGCACACGCTGCGCCGACTCTTGCCAGAACAAAAATGCTTAAGTGGTTGAAGCGGACCGACCGCGGGGAAGAAACTGAAAGCCCAGACATAACGTCTCCGGGACCTTCAGGATCCAAAGTGTCATCGCCTGGTCTGCAGGCAACGCTAGCAACTGAATGAACTTAATGAACACTGTTAGACACGTTATAAAATACAACAGGAATGATGTGGATGATATTGACGGAAGATACCGTTCAACAGAATAAGTGAGTTTTCTTGGTGTCTTTCTAGTTCACAAAGTTTAGTCAGTCAGCAGCACAGCTAGGCTTGGACCTGGCACTATGCTGATGGTGCTAACATTTGCACCCGGCAGCGAAAGTTCATAAAATGGATAACGGAAAGTTCATAAAAATGGATAACGGAAAGTTCATAAAAATGGATAACGGAAAGTTCATAAAATGGATAACGGAAAGTTCATAAAAATGGATAACGGAAAGTTCATAAAATGGATAACGGAAAGTTCATAAAATGGATAACGGAAAGTTCATAAAATGGATAACGGAAAGTTCATAAAAATGGATAACGGAAAGTTCATAAAATGGATAACGGAAAGTTCATAAAAATGGATAACGGAAAGTTCATAAAATGGATAACGGAAAGTTCATAAAAATGGATAACGGAAAGTTCATAAAAATGGATAACGGAAAGTTCATAAAAATGGATAACGATCTCATCTCATTATCTGTAGCCGCTTTATCCTGTTCTACAGGGTCGCAGGCAAGCTGGAGCCTATCCCAGCTGACTACGGGCGAAAGGCGGGGTACACCCTGGACAAGTCGCCAGGTCATCACAGGGCTATGGATAACGGAAAGTTCATAAAAATGGATAACGGTAATGGTGAAAATTATAAGTTGGCCTTATAAGTGCCCACAGATATTCAAGGTATAAGTAGATGAAATTAACATAAAAGGGGTCTTATTTTCAACTAAAGTGTACTGCAGATGTAGGGAGTTGAAACATTTTCTGAATGAGCTAGTTGGCCCCTTTAAATAAACGGGTATCTATTATCAGTATCAGTGAGATCGCCAAAGTTTAATAAACTGAAAATGCAATAACTGTAATTTTGAAGTAGATGATGTATAGGACATGTGTCGCTTGTGTCTTGTGACTTATTGTAAAAATGATATAAAGGGTTCAAAATCGCATAGTTACAAATATAATAGTAACTTCATATGATAATATTAACCACTGGTTATTTCAGAGAGGAAAAAAATGGGGACACTATTGCTTCCATTCGGGACAATACAACACAGAATTCGGGACCACTGGGGGACACAAAGAAAAAAAGTTAATTTCGAGCCCTGCCGGGAGCCTCACGCATATTGATACCAACTCTCTGACTCCCACAAATTACATACAATATCCAGGAACCGAGAACGAGCAAGAGAGTAAAAAAGGAGAGAGAGAGAGCGAGAGTGAGAGTGCATCCTGATTGGTCTACTTAGCAAGACGGAGCAGTCAGTTTTCAGTGTGAGCGGGTTTTATGTCTTTTCTCCCAGACCATTCAGTGTATCTAGGAGCGTCGTGGCAAAGCATCCCAAAAAAAAGGAAAATGCAAAACCCACTTCAGCTCAGACTACACAAGTGTACCCTTACCTAATAGGGGTTTAAAAAAAAAAAAAAAAAAAAAGGTGGTGTTGCACGCTGTACTGTTTGCAGTAGTGACTTCAGCATTGCCCACAGTGGGGCAAATGACCGGAAAAAAAACATATTGAGGTGAGTTTAACAGGTGTCATTTGTTCATGTGCAGATTATTTATAATAGTTGGCGAGCTGCCCAGGCTACATGAAGAGGCCAAACTCCTTGAAGACTTGCTTAAAGTTGCAAAAGAATATAAAAGAAAATAGGAGTTAAATAACAGTAATAAGCAGTTTACATAAATAGTCTACATTATATTACAACCCCGATTCCAAAAAAGTTGGGACAAAGTACAAATTGTAAATAAAAACAGAATGCAATAATTTACAAATCTCAAAAACTGATATTGTATTCACAATAGAACATAGACAACATATCAAATGTCGAAAATGAGACATTTTGAAATTTCATGCCAAATATTGGCTCATTTGAAATTTCATGACAGCAACACATCTCAAAAAAGTTGGGACAGGGGCAATAAGAGGCTGGAAAAGTTAAAGGTACAAAAAAGAAATAGCTGGAGGACCAAATTGCAACTCATTAGGTCAATTGGCAATAGGTCATTAACATGACTGGGTATAAAAAGAGCATCTTGGAGTGGCAGCGGCTCTCAGAAGTAAAGATGGGAAGAGGATCACCAATCCCCCTAATTCTGCGCCGACAAATAGTGGAGCAATATCAGAAAGGAGTTCGACAGTGTAAAATTGCAAAGAGTTTGAACATATCATCATCTACAGTGCATAATATCATCAAAAGATTCAGAGAATCTGGAAGAATCTCTGTGCGTAAAGGTCAAGGCCCGAAAACCATACTGGGTGCCCGTGATCTTCGGGCCCTTAGACGGCACTGCATCACATACAGGCATGCTTCTGTATTGGAAATCACAAAATGGGCTCAAGAATATTTCCAGAGAACATTATCTGTGAGCACAATTCACCGTGCCATCCACCGTTGCCAGCTAAAACTCTATAGTTCAAAGAAGAAGCCGTATCTAAACACGATCCAGAAGTGCAGATGTCTTCTCTGGGCCAAGGCTCATTTAAAATGGACTGTGGCAAAGTGGAAAACTGTTCTGTGGTCAGACGAATCAAAATTTGAAGTTTTTTATGGAAATCAGGGACGCCGTGTCATTCAGACTAAAGAGGAGAAGGACGACCCAAGTTGTTATCAGCACTCAGTTCAGAAGCCTGCATCTCTGATGGTATGGGGTTGCATTAGTGCGTGTGGCACTGGCAGCTTACACATCTGGAAAGACACCATCAATGCTGAAAGGTATATCCAAGTTCTAGAGCAACATATGCTCCCATCCAGACGACGTCTCTTTCAGGGAAGACCTTGCATTTTCCAACATGACAATGCCAAACCACATACTGCATCAATTACAGCATCATGGCTGCGTAGAAGAAGGGTCCGGGTACTGAACTGGCCAGCCTGCAGTCCAGATCTTTCACCCATAAACATTTGGCGCATCATAAAACGGAAGATACGACAAAAACGACCTAAGACAGTTGAGCAGCTAGAATCCTACATTAGACAAGAATGGGTTAACATTCCTATCCCTAAACTTGAGCAACTTGTCTCCTCAGTCCCCAGACGTTTACAGACTGTTGTAAAGAGAAAAGGGGATGTCTCACAGTGGTAAACATGGCCTTGTCCCAACTTTTTTGAGATGTGTTGTCATGAAATTTAAAAAAAAAAAAAAAAAAAAATCACCTAATTTTTCTCTTTAAATGATACATTTTCTCAGTTTAAACATTTGATATGTCATCTATGTTCTATTCTGAATAAAATATGGAATTTTGAAACTTCCACATCATTGCATTCCGTTTTTATTTACAATTTGTTCTTTGTCCCAACTTTTTTGGAATCAGGGTTGTCCATTAATGGCATTTAGCAACAGCTCTTATCCCAAGCAACCTGGGGAGCAGTTGAGGGTTACAGTGTCTTCCAAAAGTATTCATTCTCCTGTGTGTGTGTGTGTGTGTCATGTTTTTGTCACATTACAAGCTGGAATTAAAATGCATTTTTGGGGGGTTAGCACCATTTGATTTACACATGCCTACCACTTTAAAGATGATTTTTTTTTTATTATGCCGCAAACAATAATTAAGATTAAAAAAAAAGAAAAACAGAAATCTGGAGTGTGCATAGGTATTTACCCCTGCCCAAAGTCAACACTTCGTAGAGCCACCTTTTGCTGCAAGTCTCTTGGGGTATGTCTCTATTAGCTTAGCACATCCAGCCACTGGGATTTTTGCCCATTCCTCAAGGCAAAACTGCTCCAACTCCTTCAAGTTAGATGGGTTGTGTTGGTGTACAGCAATCTTCAAGTTATACCACAGATTCTCACCTGGATTGAGGTCTGGGCTTTGATTAGGCCATTCAAAGACATTTAAAATATTTCCTTTTAAACCACTTCAGTGTAGCTTTAGCAGTATGTTTAGGGTCATTGTCCTGCTGGAATGTGATCCTGGTCTCAAACCTCTGGCTGACTCAAACAGGTTTTCCTCCAGAATTGCCTTGTTTTTCAAGATGGCACCACAGATGACCACCTCGGAGTTTTGGTGTGCTCTGTGTTGTCTGGTTTTTGGTTGTAAATAGTGCTTCATGTAACCCTTCCTGAATTTCTTTCATGAGAAGAACTCCTGAACATCAGGGAAACGACTTCAGTGGACTTATTTCCTACATTCACTTCACCATCCGTAGATTTATTGTCCATTCTGGTCAAAGGTGTCCTCACCTGCACTGCTGCTAGAGTGATGCGCCGGAGGAGAGGTAAATGAGCTGCAGCACTTGTGCGCCTTCGTGGACAATGTCTCCAACATGCAGACAATCAGCACCGGATCCCCCCCGCCAAGGCTGCTTTCTTTCTCCTCTGCTCTTCTCCCTGTATACGAACAGCTGCACCTCCACCCACCAGTCCGTCAAGCTCCTGAAGTTTGCAGATGACACCACCTTCATTGGACTCATCTCTGGTGAGGACAAGTCCGCCTACAGGTGGGAGATCGACCATCTGGTGACCTGGTGCAGCCAAAACAACCTGGAGCTAAATGCTGCAAAAACAGTGGAAATGATTGTGGACTTCAGAAAGAACCCAGCCCCATCACCCTGTATGGATCACCAGCGGACACTATAGAGTCCTTCCGCTTCCTGGGCACCATAATCACCCAGGACCTAAAGTGGGAACTGAACATCAGCTCCCTCATCTCAAAAGCACAGCAGAGGATGTACTTCCTGCGGCAGTTAAAGTAGTTCAACTTGCCAAAGGAAATGATGGTGCACTTCTACACAGCCATCAATGAGTCCATCCTCACCACCTCCATCACCACCTGGTACGCTGCCGCCCCTGCCAGAGACAAGGGTAGACCGCAGGGCATCATTCGCTCGGCAGAGAAGGTGATCGGCTGCAGCCAACCTTCACTTGAGGACCTGTTCACCTTCAGGACACTGAGGCAGGCAGGAAAGATTGTGGCTGATCCCTCCCACCCCGGACATAAACTCGAGACAGTCCCCTCTGGCAGGAGGCTGCGGTCCATCAAGACCAAAACTTCACGCCACAGAAACAGTTTCTTTCCTACCGCTGCTCATAAACATGACTAGTGACCCCCACTTACTCCACCCCCCCCACCAGTTCCATACCTCAGACTCCTGACCCACTCTGCTCCCCCCACCTCAATAAACAAGACCAGTGACCCCATTTACTCTGCCCTCCCAGTTGTTTACCTAATTTGCAATTTGTTTACTTGCACAGTTTTATTTTCTCTTGTTTATTAAGTTCTTATTTCTTAATATTTTAGAATAGACCATTCTTATGTAGCTCCTTTATTAGAATAGACTATCTTTATTTACCATTTATTTATTGAGCACCTTAAGGCCCCGTCACACTTATTCGGAATTAGCAGGAAACAAGCAGAACCAGCCGGAATGGAAAATTTTTAAAAAGTTCGTGCTACATTCGGGCGGGAATTTCAAACTGACCAACATTCTTACAGCTTTGTAAGAATCCCGTTCAAATACTTAGAATGTGCTTCGAAACCACCTCGAATGATTCTTTCACATTCCGGGTGTATTAGCTTTCGAATGCAGTTCAAATGTAGTTGGAACACAGTAGGAATACCTAGAATGCCATTAGAATGCAGTAAGAATATTAAGAATGCACTTCGAATGCCGTATGAGTGCGGTTCGATTGCTGCCCGAATACCACCCGAAGTCTGATCGGAAGGTGCCTCGAATGCTGGATGAATTCACCTCAAAAGCAGTCAGAATGCTCCCGGAATAGCCGCCGAATATGTTTCGAACGTCTAAGAATTCAAAGAGAATGCAGCTCGAATACTTAGAATGTACTTCGAATATCCCGGAACACACAAAGAATTTTCATTCCGGTGGCATTTCAGCTCATTCGAGGCACATTCTGGCAGGATTTGAAGTGGCTTGCCATTTCGACTTTTCCCTCGAATGCAATCAGAATGTTTTGAATGCTGTTGGAATGCCATGAGAATACTTAGAATGCAGTCAGAATGCAGTTAGAATACACTTCGAATGTCGTTCGATATTTCTCCTCTTCGAATGCACCTCGAATGTTTTGAGCATGAGCAAAACATTCGGGCCGGCCACAAGAATGGGTCCGAATGTTTGGAACGCACTCAGAATTTTTAGAATGCACTTCGAATATCCCAGAATATACGAAGAATTTTCATTCCGATGGCATTCTGGCTCATTCCACCTCTCGTGTGACTACCCTATTAATTCCAAGCCAAATTCCTTGTAGTTATAACAATTACTTGTCAATAAAGCTTTTTCTGATTCCAATTCTGTATTTAGTGCCATTCATCTTTCCTTCAGTCCTGACCAGCTTTCCCGTCCCTGCAGATGAAAAATATCTCCACAGCATGATGCTGCCACCACCATGCTTCACTGTAGGAATGGTGTTCTCAGGGTATTGGGTTTGCACCACACATGGTATTTCTCATGATGGCCAAAGAGATCAATTTTAGTCTCATTTGACCACAGAATCTTCTTCGATGTATTTGGGGAGTCTGCCACATGCTGTTGGGCAAACTCCAAATGTGATTTCTAAAGCAATTACTTTTTTTTTTCCTGTCCACTCTTCCATAAAGCCCCGCTCTGTGGAGTGTACAGCTTAAAGTGGTCCTATGGACAGATACTCCCATCTCCACTGTGGATCTCTGCAGCTCCTTCAGTGTTATCTTTGGTGTCTTTGTTGCATCTCTGATTAATGCCCTCCTTGCCCGGTCTGTGAGTTTTGGTGGGTGGCCTTCTCTTGTCAGGTTTGTAGTGGTGCCATATTCTTTCCATTCTGCTATAATGGATTTAATGGGGCTCCATAAGATATTTAAAAGTTTGGGATATTTTTTATAACCCAACCCTGATCTATACTTCTCCACAACTTTGTCTCTGACCTGTTTGGAGGCTCCTTGGTTTTCATGTTGCTTGCTTAGTAGTGTGTCAGGGTCCTTCCAGAACAGGTTGATTTATACAGACATAATGTGACAGATCACGAGACACTTTGACTGCACACAGGTGGATCTTAACTAATTACGTGACTTATGAAGTGAATTGGTTGGACCAGCTCTTATTTAGGGGTTTCATACCTATGCACACTCCACATTTCTGTTTTTTCCATCTTAATTATTGTTTGCGTCACAATAAAACAATTTGCACCTTTAAAGTGTTGTGTAAATCAAATGGTGCCAATCCCCAGAAAGTCGATTTTAATTCCAGCTTGGAATGCAACAAAACAGGACAAACACTCAAGGGAATGAATACTTTTGCAAGACACTGTCGGTGCCTTGCTCAAGGGCACTTCAGCCATTCCTGCTGGTTTAGGGAATTGAATCAGTGATGTTTTGGTCCCAAAGCTGTTTCAGTAACCTTTAGGGCATGGCTTCACCTTGTCTACATATTTTGCCACCTTTTTTCCCCCCCATATAGGCCAAAGTAATTTGGTACTGCCAAATTCTAACTGTAATGCAGAAAGGGCTTTCAGTATGGTGCGTCACATCAAGACAGAATTTAAGAGTCAGCTGTCAAGGTTGCCTCACAGCAAGAAGGTTCTGGGTTTGAACCCAGCAGCCAGAGAGGGCCTTCCTGTGTGGAGTTTGCATGTTCTCCCCGTGTCTGCATGGGTTTCCTCCGGGTGCTCCAGTTTCCCCCACAGTCCAAAGACATGCGGTTAGGTTACTATGGGACGGCCTTGAGCTGAGGTGCCGTTGAGCGAGGCACCGAACTCCCAACTGCTCCCCGGGCACTGTTAGCATACTGGGTACTGCTCTGGGTGTGTGTGTGTGTGCTCATTGCTCACGTGTGTGTTCACTTCTTCAGATGGGTTAAATGCAGAGAGGAATTTCACTTTCTTTCTTTCAAACACTTGTGAATGTGAGGTCTTACAAGATAAACAAATTCATTGACACAGATTGCTTTGAGGTTTCTGGCAAATTGCTCAAGTCTGCAAAGCAAGCCACATCTCATTACAACAAAAGTTTGCAAAATAAATAGGACAGCGAGTACTCAGGGTTATCCAATACTAGTTTCAGAAAAGTTATTGCTCATGTAAAAAAAAAAATTGTTCTATTTATGTTTATTTCAATGGGGGTTCTTATTGGGGCTACCTCTCTGAAGTAACTTTTTACTGGGTACTGTAGATAGATACATGTATGAGAACAGTGAAACAGCAGTGAGGCGTGCAGTTGGAACAACTGAATGGTTCAAGGTGAAGGTGGGACTCCATCAAGGATCTGCTTTGAGTCCTTTTTTGTTTGCCATAGTGATGGATAGCTTGACGGACGAAGCGAGGAACATGATGTTTGCGGATGATATTGTGATATATGGTGAAAGTAGAAAGGAGGTCGAGTTGGGTTTGAAGAGATGGAGGTATGCATTGGAACGAAGGTGAGCAGGAGCAAAACAGAATACATGTGCATCAATGAGAACGGGGATGAGAGTGTAGTGAAGATGCAAGGAGTAGACGTAAAAAAAGTTGGTGAATTCAAGTACCTGGGGTCAACTGTGCAGGAAAATAGGGGCTGCTGCAAGAGTGAGGTGAGAAAGAGAGCGCAGGCAGGGTGGAGCAGTTGGAGGAGGATTTCGGGAGTCATTTGTGATAGGAGAGTCCCAGCAAAAGTGTACAGGATAGTACCAAAACCAGCTGTGATGTATGGATTGGAGATCGCACCCTTAACGAAGAATTGAGGATGTTAAGGTTTGCGATGGGAGGTTGGACAGGATAAGGAACGAGCACATCAGAGGGACAGCTTGGGAATTAAGCTAAGAGAGATGAGACTGGTATGGTATGGGCACATCCTGAGAAGAGATGCAGAGCACACGAAAACGAGGAAGGCCAAAGAGGAGATACATGAAAGTGGTAGAAGACAGGGAGCAATGGAGATGAAAGATCTGCTGTGGCGACCCCTAATCAGGAGCAGCCAAAAGAATAAGAAGACTGTAGATAGATAGATAGATAGATAGATAGATAGATAGATAGATTCTTCAAGCAGATAAGACATGGTACAGGGTTTACACTTAGAATCAGTGTCAAAGCCCATCCCTGACCACCACAGCTAGTTTATTATACAGGTGTGTTACATGAACTTATATTATTGTTCATATTAGCTTAGGTAGCTAGCACTTTCGGTTTTGCTTGTTTTTCCAAAAGCTCTGCTACCTAACTGAAGGGAAATTATCACTCGGTTTTCTGGTCACTGAACACATGCTGAATGTGTAGATGAGGTCAAAGTTTTCAGGGCCGTGAAGTGAGTTAGCTAATTACCATAAACAGCCCAAAGCTAACACTTAGCAGCTTCTCTCATTACCTCCAGAGCTCGTGTTGGATCCGCGTCTATGAAACTGTCAGTAAAACACCTGCAACGAGAAAATATTTACTCGACTAACAGGCCTTTAAAACACATTTTTAACACTAACCATTCCCGTTTGAGAAACACGCACCTGTCGCTTGCCATGAGCCCGCTGTCTGCTCTCACACTTAGCGTCTAGAAAGTTCTGGAGGCTATGTTTTCTGCTAGTGATATTTTACTTCCAACCGGTATTCCGTAAACCCCGCCTTCTTGTGCTATGATTGGCTGACTGCTGAGGAGATTCGTGCTACAAGCCAATCAACGCACAGGATACTCGGTAAGCACATGAGGAAGTTTACCCGAAAACGGGTGGGTAGAAAATAGTGTAGATTGCAGCGACTTGCAAGATACCATGTAAATATCAGGAAACAGTCAGCGTGAACATTTTCACTTGGCTCGAATTGTAAGAATGCTCCAGAAAAAAAAAAATAAATGCACGACGTAATAATAAAGTTTTATACATATTTGTGGTTTATGAAAGCAAAATATAACTGAGAATACTGGTGTGACTAGAGACGGAAGTTGCCCTCTCGAGACATAAACCGGAAGTAATCGTAAACCAGAGTAACTCTCATACAAATCCCTGTTGTTTGTTTTATTACATAAATATAAATTGTGTAAAATATCCACCTGACAACTATTTCAGTGTTATAGTGATATATATATATATATATATATATATATATATATATATAAAATCAACTTGTTAGTTATTTACAGTGGTGTTTGAAAGTTTGTGAACCCTTTAGAATTTTCTATATTTCTGCATAAATATGACCAAAAACATCATCAGATTTTCACACAAGTCCTAAAAGTAGATAAAGAGAACCCAGTTAAACAAATGAGACAAAAATATTATACTTGATCATTTATTTATTGGGGGAAATGATCCAATATTACATATCTGTGAGTGGCAAAAGTATGTGAACCTCTAGGATTAGCAGTTAATTTGAAGGTGAAATTAGAGTCAGGTGTTTTCAATCAATGGGATGACAATCAGGTGTGAGTGGGCACCCTGTTTTATTTCAAGAACAGGGATCTATCAAAGTCTGATCTTCACAACACATGTTTGTGGAAGTGTATCATGGCACGAACAAAGGAGATTTCTGAGGACCTCAGAAAAAGCGTTGTTGATGCTCATCAGGCTGGAAAAGGTTACAAACCATCTCTAAAGAGTTTGGACTCCACCAATCCACAGTCAGACAGATTGTGTACAAATGGAGGAAATTCAAGACCATTGTTACCCTCCCCAGAAGTGGTCGACCAACAAAGATCACTCCAAGAGCAAGGCGTGTAATAGTCGGCGAGGTCACAAAGGACCCCAGGGTAACTCCTAAGCAACTGAAGGCCTCTCTCACATTGGCTAATGTTCATGAATCCACCATCAGGAGAACACTGAACAACAATGGTGTGCATAGCAGGATTGCAAGGAGAAAGCCACTGCTCTCCAGAAAAAAACATTGCTGCTCATCTGCAGTTTGCTAAAGATCACGTGGACAAGCCAGAAGACTACTGGAAAAATGTTTTGTGGGCGGAAGAGATAAAAATAGAACTTTTTGGTTTAAATGAGAAGCGTTATGTTTTGAGAAACGAAAACACTGCATTCCAGCATAAGAACCTTATCCCATCTGTGAAACAAGATGGTGGTGGTAGTATCATGGTTTGGGCCTGTTTTGCTGCATCTGGGCCAGGACAGCTTGCCATCATCTCATCTCAGTATCTCTAGCCGCTTTATCCTGTTCTCCAGGGTCGCAGGCAAGCCGGAGCCTATCCCAGCTGACTACGGGTGAAAGGCGGGGTACACCCTGGACAAGTCGCCAGGTCATCACAGGGTTGACAGACACAGACAACCATTCACACTCACATTAACACCTACGGTCAATTTAGAGTCACCAGTTAACCTAACCTGCATGTCTTTGGACTGTGGGGGAAACCCACGCGGACACGGGGAGAACATGCAAACTCCACATAGAAAGGCCCTCGCCGGCCACGGGGCTCGAACCCGGACCTTCTTGCTGTAAGGCGACAGCGCTAACCACTACACCACCGTGCCACCTAATGTGATATCTGTCACATCTATTGTCAGACTGCCACATATCAATCAGAAATTATGTTTGCCTCCCCCACAAAAAAAAAAAGTTTATATTTGTCACTTGAATTTTTGGTTTCATTTTTACATCCCAAAAACCTGTGATTTTAACAGGGGTGTGTAGACTTTTATATTCATTGTATGTAGATTCATCATGCGGGCAGCCATGGCCTGAATGTTAGAGAAGCAGCCGAACCTCCAACTGCTCTGGGTATGTTTGCGCGCTCATTGCTCACTAGTCTGTGCATGTGTGTGTTCACTGCTTCAGATAGGTTAAATGCAGAGGAGGAATTTCGCAGCGCTTGAGTGTATACGTGACAAATTAAGGCTTCTTCTTCTGAGCATTTAGAAGAAATACAAATATATAAAATAAACACTGTGACAAATCAATAGTTTGTCCAGCTAAATAGTGTAAAAATAGTCTTTAATTATTACACAAAATAAAACCTGCCCTGACAAGAACCCAAGTTTCATCCAATGATGTGTGTGAGAGTCAACAGCTTTTCAGCTTCAAATCAACTTTGCTAACAGCATCAAACAAAATAGTAAGAAGATTGTGGTAAAGGTGAATTTTTTTTATTTCCAACTAATTCTTGGACACACTGAGATGTTCAAAAGGAAAAAAAAATGTTACTCAAAATGGCCCTTATTCATCAACTGTGATTGAAAAAGCAATGTAAACTTCAACAGTGTTTAATTCAGCTTTTTTTAACCTTAAAAAAACAAACTCCTGAATGGAAAATCATTCCCTTGAATGAAAATGAAAAATATTTTCATGAATACGTAAGAGACATTAACATTATGGCTTTGCCAATAACAAAAGTTAACATAAGGTGTACTTAATGACATCAAGAATTTCAGATTTAAAAAAAAAAAAAAGTTCCAGCTGAAAGCAAAATAGTTCCATGAAATATTAAGGAACATGGGAACCATTTTCAATTATCTTTAATTAGAGACATCAACATTATGGCTTTGAGATCCATGCGCATTATACAGGTTTTCAAATAAAATAAAAAAAAATGCAGTGTTTAAAAAAAAAAAGTCACATTCAACCATTACAGTTATCAAAACTACAGCATGTAACACAAACAGAACAAAAACAAAAGAGGAATATTATAATTATATAGCTGGCATATACAGAGATATAGAGAGAGATGACCCAATATTATTAGGTAACGTTTAAATACGTCTTTTTAGACACTGGGTTCATTGATCGGCTTGCGAAATCTAAAATTCTTTAAATTACAGCATTACATGTCTTGAGTTTTGATCTTTTTTTTTTTTTTTTAAACATGCAGTCAATGCAATCAAATGCTTGGAAGGAACAAAAGACAAATGTTGAGTACCTCGTAAAACTTTTGACATGTGCATGGACAAACACGTCTGTACTTCCAGAGTGTTCCAGATCAAGTTCCTCGTTTTTGAAATCTAAATAGTGAACCCCAAATTTTCAAATTCCAAGTGGGTTTTTTTTTTCTTTCTACATTTAACCTAAAACTGAGTTAACATAAACTCGTGTCAAACTATACTGCAGCATCTTGTCTTAAGGAATGTTTGCGGATCAGTACTCCATCTTTCATCTCAAACCCGGCTGCATTAGCAACTTCTTCTAAACACAACATACATATTTAGGGAGTACAGTAACCTGAACCGATTGTCACGTTGATGCAACACCTGAATTTTAGATTCCTTGTGGTCACGTATATATTTATTTCTCAAACAACATTAACATCAATACAGTCAACAGCACAGGATCAGCTTTTAAAACAAACATATAGCTTTTTAGCAACAAAATTTATTTGGTCAATAAAAAATACAGCATCTTTTGTTAACATATAGCCAACTCACACATTTGATCCGGGTATGAATAAGGTTATTTATGAATGAAGGATGCTTGTAAAATACCGATTTAATGGTGGTCATAAGACCACCGTCATTTACTACATCTACCCTTGTGCATCTTGACCAAGGAGACAGGCATCACATACAGTATCACTAATTGATTTGACCATCACCATCCATGAGATATCACTAAGTCCTTCCTATCTCTCCTGTGAATGATAAAAAGTGGTTGCAGTTGGCTTTCCATTACATGGCGACATTATTGACACATGACCGGTTGTGTCCGAGAAGAACCCTGAGGAACAACATTGCAGTACGTGATTTAGGGCACTTAAGTAAGGAAAATAGTATTTAAGGTCAGAATAAGCTGCATAAGAATCATTGGTCCTCCTAAAAAATAATCTTTGCATAGCATAACATAGCAAGGCAAAGCTGGTGCAAACAAATAAGAGATAAAGAAAGAAGAAGGAGTGCTTGTAAATTCCAGTGCATGTGCAAGTCCCAAAGGAATGTGATGAGTAAGGCTTTAATGGCATTGGACAAAATAAGGTTTCAGTCTAGCCTGATAACTCTGTGGTTTCGTTGGAAGTGTAACCCACCCACGAGTCATTAAGGATGACCACGCTTAACGGCTCCACCTTTATTTCTGAGATGTTCTTCGTATCCATGTCTGGACTTTGTGGGACATCGTGGAAGCTTCCAGGAGCTTCACAGACCTCTCTGGGGTCTGGGTCACTTATTTGACCTGAGATCTTTGGTTCCGTTGCAGTGACTACAGAATGGATAACAGTACCAGAAGGTTGAGAAACCAACTGCTGCCCTCCAGCAAATGTCACTACTGAGGCACTACTTGATGCAGAACTAGAGATGGCGGTTTCTTCGCTTTCTTTCTTGACAACTTCTTGGCAAGGATCAGAAGCAGCCCTGTCCAAGGTGACATCCTGTACTACGAGGGTTACCTCGTCTGGCATGGTCTCTGGAATAGCTTGCATGATGAACTGAGAAGATACAGATCCATCCATTCCTTCTTCAGTGGAAGACACGGGTACCAGTTGGAGCGTGACGATATGAGGTGCCTGGCCCTCTGGATGAACCTCCAACTGCTCCTGCCTGACCTCGGTGGTCTCTTGCTGGTCACGAAGGCTTTCTAATAGCTGAGCCGTGCGGAAAACCGACCCGTGCTGGCCTGGCTGGATGGACTGGACATTCTGAAGCGTTTTAATCATCTCTGCAGAAACAATGGGTAGATGCTGTTGCTGGATCAGACCTAACGATCGAGATGGTTTGGTGGCTCCGGTAACCTCAACACTGGGGTTGTTAACTGGCTTACGCTGACCTCCATTGACAGCTCTACGGACTTTGGTGCTCATAGGAAGCGTTTTGGAAGGGAACGATTTGGATTGGGGGGGAGGGGTGAAGTTTAAGGATGTTAGTTCATTGATGGATGCCTCACTGGAGTGATCATCATCCTCGTTTGAAATGATATTATTGCCACCAGGGCCGTCATTATCGTCACCGATGTAGACAATGTTTTTTGGCATCTCTGCAAACTGATACACCAGTCTCTGACCCTCAACTTTATTCAGGATACCACGCTGATAGTAGTATCTGTTAGAAAGGACAATTAGGCAAGTCATGAACACATATTATATATATATATATATATAAAATTTTTTTACATAATCAGCAAGGTTTTAGACTAGTAAGCTGATGTTTTTTCACTCGAGAAGAGACCGAAGTATTGCAAGAAAACCTACCGAAGTGCTCTTCCCATTGTTTCATAGTTCATGTCCGGTTTGTTTTTGTGCTTGCCCCATAACTGTGACACAGCTTTGGAGTCTACAAGCTTGAATATGCCCTTTTCCCAATTGGTCCACTTGATGTATCTGGGACAAGCGTTCTTGTCCTGCAGCAAAGCAATCAAAAACTCCCAAAGGTACAATGTATTTCCTGCAGGCAAGTGAAACGTAACATCCACATAAGCGAGGATGATTACTGTCATGTGTTCAACCATTTACAAAAATGGGAAAAAAAAAAAGAAAAAGAAATCAAATCCTCTCACCTTTGCTGTCCTTGCTCTTCTTAATAGTTATGTCAGGCATTGGAGAATGTGCTCTTGGTCGTTTAGGCCTTCTACCTGAGAGGCATTTAAAAAAAAAAAATTTAATATCCAGTTCTGCACAAAAATTCATTCTGTATTAAACGTTAGCTGTTGTAGTCACCCTTTTTAGCCTTTGGTTTGTCTTCTGGTAGAGACCCTTTTTGAAGGTGGAGCCACTGTTGCTGTCCGACAACACCATCCGTTAAAAACTGGTTACCTTCTACCAGAGACGACGTCAAAAACAACATTTGAGCTATGTGATTGGAGGGAAAACAAAAACAAACAAAAATAAATAAATCAAAGATGACTTGGAAGCACTGACTTGTCATGCAAGCATTTAAAAATAAAAAAATAAAAAAAAGGTCACAGCTTTCAGAAAGAAGACAAGCTGAACATTGAGGGGAAATTAAAAATAAAAAAAAAGACTCAGCCTGTTATGGTTTCACAGTTAGTTAGTCATGGTGTGTGATTGGGCGTTCACGTCAACACTGAATTTTTCACAATACTGATTAACATGCGGGCGGCACGGTGGTGTAGTGGTTAGCGCTGTCGCCTCACAGCAAGAAGGTCCTGGGTTCGAGCCCCGTTGCCGGCGAGGGTCTTTCTGTGTGGAGTTTGCATGTTCTCCCCGTGTCCGCGTGGGTTTCCTCCGGGTGCTCCGGTTTCCCCCACAGTCCAAAGACATGCAGGTTAGGTTAACTGGTGACTCTAAATTGACCGTAGGTGTGAATGTGAGTGTGAATGGTTGTCTGTGTCTATGTGTCAGCCCTGTGATGACCTGGCGACTTGTCCAGGGTGTACCCCGCCTTTCGCCCATAGTCAGCTGGGATAGGCTCCAGCATGCCTGCGACCCTGTAGAAGGATAAAGCGGCTAGAGATAATGAGATGAGATGATTAACATGCATTTCTCACCATCTACACTTTTTTTTTTTTTACTACACTTCTGATTCTCATCCTTTTTGTGTCTGGCAGCAAGTTCCATAAATAAATATATATGAAAGAAGGATTTCATAACCTCCTCCATCCTGACTGTCTCCAAATTGCATTACAGCAACCTTCGTTTCTCAGCGCAGGGAGACAGATTGAACTGAAGACCCGTCGGCTGTCCGAGTCGCACTGTTTTTACAACATTACATCGCTACTTCTGCTGCCACTAATAGCACGCTCGCATGCAACTTTAGCAGACACACTGGCTATCAAACACGCAGGCGAACATGACATTGCTGACCAGAACTAAATGAAACGATCTATTTTTGGCTCGGCAGCGCTGCACACTGCCCCACCTGACACTCCCACTATACCGCATCTCTCTGTCAGCAGTGTGATAAAGCCTGACTGTGGAAGAGATTTTATAGGGGAAAAAAAAAAATCAAAAGAACAAAAAGCAAAGAAGGGTTTTAATTTTGTTTCCCATACGATAATGTCCAAAAGTTTGTGGACACCTGACCATCACACCCGTATGAGCTTTTTGAACACTTTACAGTTATAATAATCTCCACTCTTCTGGGAAGGCTTTGCACTAGATTTTGGAGCATGACGGACTGTGAGGATTTGCCCATTCAGCCACAAGAGCGTGACTGAGGTCAGGTACTGAGGAGACTGGGGTGCAGCCTAGGGCTGGGCAGAATATCAAAAAATATTGACATATTCGAGACGATTTGACAAGAAATGACCATATTAGCTCATTATCTCCAGCCGCTTCATCCTTCTACAGGGTCGCAGGCAAGCTGGAGCCTATCCCAGCTGACTATGGGCGAAAGGCAGGGTACACCCTGGACAAGTCGCCAGGTCATCACAGGGCTGACACATAGACACAGACAACCATTCACACCTACGGTCAATTTAGAGTCACCAGTTAACCTAACCTGCATGTCTTTGGACTGTGGGGGAAACCGGAGCACCCGGAGGAAACCCACGCGGACACGGGGAGAACATGCAAACTCTGCACAGAAAGGCCCTCGCCGGCCACGGGGCTCGAACCCAGGACCTTCTTGCTGTGAGGCGACAGCGCTAACCACTACACCACCGTGCCGCCATGACCATATTTGTAATATCAAATGTGCTGAATATTAGTTACGCATGTTACCATCGACATGCAGTTTAAACTGACCGCATTTTAACAAGAAAGGCCTCGTCACCCTTAAGGCCTCTGCATGCTCTTGCGACAAGGCTTTCGCAGATAGCTTTTCGCAGACAGTTGTAATTTATCGTTGAGCGGAGAGTAATAGGTGTGCGCGATGTTATTCACCGCCACAACGTAAGGGGGCGCAAAGTCGCGAAATCGCTAGGAGTAGTTGGTGGGTGTGGTTAGTGGAGTGTTTATCCTCCGGTTACTTATAATGACTAGAACTGGAGTTGTATAGATGTACGTGCTTCTTCGATCAACCGCTCTTCGTGCTGCTCCATCTTTGCTCGTGTTTTTAAAAATGGCGGTCGTGAAAACAAACCAAACCGGGAAAGTAGGGAAGTGGAAGTGCGTGTACGGCGGATGTAGAGTGGACCAATCAGAGCCCTCTTGTCTGCAAGGCTGTCTGCGGTGGTCACAATTTTTGGGAGGTGTGCGCAGACGCCGTCTGCGACGCCTTCTGCGAGGACTGGGTTGTCAGCATAAATTGGCCCTTACTCGGAATGAGCAGGAATCAAGCAGAACCAGACGGAATGAAAAATTTTTAAAAATTCGTGCCACGTTCAGGCGGGAATTTCAAACTGACCAACATTCTTACAGCTTTGTAAGAATGCCGTTCAAATGCTTAGAATGCGCTTCGAATGATTCTTGCACATTCCGGGGTCCGGTTTCATTAAAGTAGTTTAGACTGGTCTATGGGTTAAGATTGGTCTTAAGTTTCTTTATAGACCAGTCTAAATGCAAGTAAGACAGTTTCACAAAAGTTAAGACTAATTTTTTAAGTCTAATTTTAGGCTTAAAAAGTAAGACACCCTCCCCCCAGTCTAATATGGGTCTAAGGGCTATAAAATTTAATTTAAAAAAAAAAAAAAAAAAAACAGTCAAGCCATAAGTGCCATCAATGTCAATAACTACAAGAAAGCTTGAAATGTTAAGGCAGTGAAGTACATCGCAAGTATGTAATACACAAATTTAGGCTATTATAATCTAGCTATAAAGTATTCAATAAAGAACAAACAGTGTAATGCCAGCTTATTCATTTTATTACTTATAAATATACACTCACCGGCCACTTTATTAGGTACACCTGTCCAACTGCTCGTTAACACTTAATTTCTAATCAGCCAATCACATGGTGGCAACTCAGTGCATTTAGGCATGTAGACATGGTCAAGACAATCTCCTGCAGTTCAAACCGAGCATCAGTATGGGGAAGAAAGGTGATTTGAGTGACTTTGAACGTGGCATGGTTGTTGGTGCCAGAAGGGCTGGTCTGAGTATTTCAGAAACTGCTGATCTACTGGGATTTTCACGCACAACCATCGCTAGGGTTTACAGAGAATGGTCCGAAAAAGAAAAAATATCCAGTGAGCGGCAGTTCTGTGGGCGGAAATGCCTTGTTGATGCCAGAGGTCAGAGGAGAATGGCCAGACTGGTTCGAGCTGATAGAAAGGCAACAGTGACTCAAATAACCACCCGTTACAACCAAGGTAGGCAGAAGAGCATCTCTGAACGCACAGTACGTCGAACTTTGAGGCAGATGGGCTACAGCAGCAGAAGACCACGCCGGGTGCCACTCCTTTCAGCTAAGAACAGGAAACTGAGGCTACAATTTGCACAAGCTCATCGAAATTGGACAATAGAAGATTGGAAAAACATTGCCTGGTCTGATGAGTCTCGATTTCTGCTGCGACATTCGAATGGTAGGGTCAGAATTTGGCATCAACAACATGAAAGCATGGATCCATCCTGCCTTGTATCAACGGTTCAGGCTGGTGGTGGTGGTGTAATGGTGTGGGAAATATTTTCTTGGCACTCTTTGGGCCCCTTGGTACCAATTGAGCATCGTTGCAACGCCACAGCCTACCTGAGTATTGTTGCTGACCATGTCCATCCCTTTATGACCACAATGTACCCAACTTCTGATGGCTACTTTCAGCAGGATCATGCGCCATGTCATAAAGCTGGAATCATCTCAGACTGGTTTCTTGAACATGACAATGAGTTCACTGTACTCAAATGGCCTCCACAGTCACCAGATCTCAATCCAATAGAGCATCTTTGGGATGTGGTGGAACGGGAGATTCGCATCATGGATGTGCAACCGACAAATCTGCGCCAACTGTGTGATGCCATCATGTCAATATGGACCAAACTCTCTGAGGAATGCTTCCAGCACCTTGTTGAATCTATGCCACGAAGAATTGAGGCAGTTCTGAAGGCAAAAGGGGGTCCAACCCATTACTAGCATGGTGTACCTAATAAAGTGGCCGGTGAGTGTATATAAATATCAATTCATTTATGCATATAATTACATCACCACTCATCGCTTATCTCTCTCTCTCATACACTCTCACACACACATTACTACATCACTCCTCCATCTGCGCGAGTCTCTTCAATTTAAGTTGCAGTCTTTCCTTTTGGTAGGCTCTTCGTGTAGTGTCACATCCACGCAGGTACTGGGTGATGACAACTCCGAGGGTGAAGGAGCCTCAGCTTCAACGTTGCTAGCAATGTTGCTAAGGGAGTTGCTGCTGGGTCTGGCGAAGCCGGTTACTCCGCTCTCCTTTCACTCCCCAGAATAAGGGCGACTCGTCGCCATAAACGTTGATGACCATTTCGGTGGTTACTTTTAGTTTCTTCAAACCCCCTCCTCCAGTGGGGGTGTTTTTACGCACGGCAGCAACATCTCTTCAGGCAGATGGATTAACGCTATTCACAGACGACATTATTTTTGCCCACACTTCATGTTTTTTCTTATTGCTACATTCTTCGCTGAATTTGCCTAATAAAACGTTTTTGTAGGAATTAAATTCCTCTAATATAGCCAGATTTTCCGAGTGGCTAAACGGCACTGAATGACCACTGTCCGCCATTTTTTTTGTTTTGAAAAGAGTCTTAAAATACCCACAATCCTTTGCAGCATAGTACGACTTAAGATAGTCAGAGTCTTAACTGCTTTGTGCAACAGTATTTGTTAGATGTCTATGCTAAGCCCAACTATACCCGCTGTCTAATGCCGCTTTTCCACTACCAGCGCGGCTGAGTTGGGCTGAGCCGTGCCGTGCTGAGTTGGGCTGAGTTGGGCTGAGCGGGGCTGTTGGAGTTGCATTTTGACTACAACCGCGCTGAACCGTGCTGGCTGGAAGTGGGTGGACACATTGGGTGGAGTTAGCGAAAGTGGGTGGACGTCACGTGATGTCGTTAAGCAGCGCAAACAGTGACATCAGTGACCTTTTAAGCGGTAGTCTCACGACCCGGATAGTAAACAATAAACATGGAGGACATGGAGTCGTTAGTGTTGCTGGTCTTGGTGCTGTGGCTTGTTGTCACCGACAACACCAACAGATACTGGCAAGAGCGTATAGATGAGGCGAGGCGCATAAGGCTTCAGAAATTCTCGTAATTCATAATTCTTCTTCTTCCGGGTTTACGGTGTTTACAGATCCCAGCGTGCTCGCGGGGCGTGTGTGGGCATGTGAGGACACTCCTCCTCACCAATCAGTGCACAGGGGAGTGTCTGCTCACGCCCCTAGCCCCACTCGGCTCGCTTTGGCTCGCTTCAGCCCTACTCCAAAACCGTGCGAGTTTTGGGGGCTGAAGCGAGCTGAGTCGTGCTGCTCTAAGGTAGTCGAAACGCGAGCCGTGTCGGGCTGAAGTGAGCTGAAAAAGGGTAGTGGAAAAGGGCCATAAGTTAAAGTCATAGTGAAACTGGCTGCGGGTGTATTAGCTTTCGAATGCAGTTGGAACACAGTAGGAATACCGAGAATGCTGTTAGAATGCAGTAAGAATATTAAGAATGCACTTTGAATGCCGTACGAGTGCGGCTCGATTGCTGCCCGAATACCACCCGAAGTCTGGTCGGAAGGTGCCTCGAATGCTGTACGAATTCACCTCAAAAGCAGTCAGAATGCTCCCGGAATAGCCGCCGAATATGTTTCGAACATCTAAGAATTCAAAGAGAATGCAGCTCGGATACTTAGAATGTACTTAGAATATCCCGGAACACACAAAGAATTTTCATTCGAGGCACATTCTGGCAGGATTTGAAGTGGCTTGCCATTTCGATTTTTCCCCTCGAACACAATCAGAATGTTTCGAATGCAGTCAGAATATTTAGAATGCAGTCAGAATACACTTCGAATGCCGTTCGATATTTCTCCTCTTCGAATGTTTTGAGCATGAGCAAAACATTCGGGCCGGCCACAAGAATGGGTCCGAATGTTTGGAATGCACTCAGAATTTTTAAGAATGCACTTAGAATATCCCAGAATATACAAAGAATTTTCATTCCGATGGCATTCTGGTTCATTCAGCCTTTAGTGGGACTACCCTAGAAAGAATGGTGAGAATCTCTGTCTCTCTCACTAATTGATGTATACAAATGCACCACTTTCAACGAGCCTGCCTTTGTCGGCATGTATCGCTGTTGCAATTGCCCCCACTTTCCCCAGAGTCAGTCAACAACGGAGGGAAATAAAGCCACAGTTGTGTGGAAATGGTTCGGTTTCCAGATGCTGACACTCAGTCTTGTGCAAAGTACGCCATAGAAACATCACAACTAAATGTAGCAGCATGATGAATTTATTTCACCACCTCAAGCAACATCATCCAGTGTAGTCTGCTGAGTCAGTGAAATACTGCGACGAAACAGAGCCCTCTTCCACAACGGGTAAAATCTCTCGGTCTGTCAGAAAGCAAATAACTCTGGAAGCTTCGTTTTCAGGTGTTGCGCCAGATTACAAGAATATATATATACATTATATATATATATATATATATATATATATATATATATATATATATATATATATATATATATATATATATATATTTTTTTTTAAAGTATGCTCTGTGTGTGTATGAGAGAGAGAGAAATGTATTATTATTTTTTTAAACACTATAATACTACAAGGGAAGACATGACTTAATGGTTAAAGAACCATTAAGTTAGAGACCCTTTGGGAACAAAAGGTCGCCGGTTCAATTCCCTGGACCAACAAGAATGGCTGATTTTTCCTTGAGCAAGGCGCCTAGCTCCGAATATGAGCATCTGTGAAATGTCGTTAATGTAATAATATTCTGATAAATATACAGTTAGATTTTTACTATTTCGATATATAGTATAGGGTGGCACGGTGGTGTAGTGGTTAGCACTGTCGCCTTACAGCAAGAAGGTTCTGGGTTCGAGCCCAGGGGCCTTTCTGTGTGGGGTTTGCATGTTCTCCCCGTGTCCGCGTGGGTTTCCTCCGGGTGCTCCGGTTTCCCCTACAGTCCAAAGACATGCAGGTTAGGCTAATTGGCAGCTCTAAATTGACCGTAGGTGTGAACAGATGTTTGTCTCTGCGTGTCAGCCCTGCGATGGCCTGGCGACTTGTCCAGGGTGTACCCTGCCTCTCACCCATAGTCAGCTGGGATAGGCTCCAGCTTGCCTGTAGAACAGTTTAGTTTATTTAACAGGGGCCATGTACAGAACAAGTCCCATACCAGAGTTAGCGATACAGCTAATTTTCATCTGTGGTCCCTGGGCAGGGGGCTTAAAACAAACAAACAATATGGACAATACATACACTACTATTGCCATTACGACTAGATATACACTAAAAACAGCAACATCATACGAGGGCAACACAACATCACAACATGTAACGATGGCACAAGGACAACACACCTACACAGGACACTACCATCAATACACAAATGATAACACATAAGGCAGCACACATCACAAAATAATAAATTAGTGATCACATCTTTGATAAGCCTTCAGCCATATCTTCAAGGATTTTTTTTAAATTGGCTGAAACTTGTACAGTCTCTAATATGAGCTGGAATTGAGTTCCACTTTTCTACTGCACTGACAGAGAACGCTGATCGGCCAAACGAAGTCTTCCTGAAACTCCCATAACAATCACCTCTCACTGAAGACCTAGAGACCCTTAATTTATCTCTGCAAAGTGATATGTATTGCTTGAGAGGTGGCGGTGCAAGATCATGGATAAGTTTATACATCAAGCACATATCAGCAAAACAGATAAAACTCTCAACGGTTAGTAAGCTGTGTTTTGTTATGATGGCACAATGATGGTAATTTCTTCGTTTTTTTTTATCAAGAACTTTTACAGCCTGTTTGGATAAGCAGCTACAGATAATAGATGGATATACAGCATACTAATATTTTATACTTTGTTCATGTTTTCATTGCTGTTTCTCTTAAGCATACTGAAATGTGATTTTTTTTTTTTTAAGCCACATCGCCCAGCCCTGGCGCAGTCAGCGTTCCAGCTCATCCCGGGGTTGAGATCAGAGCTCTCTGCAGGCCATTCGAGTTCTTTCATGCCAACCATGTCATCATGGAGCTTATTTTATGCATCATGCTGGAACAGGTTTGATCCCTATAGCTCAAGTTAAGTGAAAAAGTAATGCTATAGCATGCAAGGACATCTTATCTTATCCAAAACGTGTGGTAACAGTTTGTGGAAGAAACCGCACATCAACAATGTTTTCTTGCCATCGCATCTCGAACAGTGTGTATAACTTGAACCGAAACAGGCATTCCATACCATACAATGCAAACGCTTACGGGCGGCACGGTGGTGTAGTGGTTAGCGCTGTCGCCTCACAGCAAGAGGGTCCGGGTTCGAGCCCCGTGGCCGGCGAGGGCCTTTCTGTGCGGAGTTTGCATGTTGTCCGCGTGCTCCGGTTTCCCCCACAGTCCAAAGACAATGTGAGTGTGAATGGTTGTTTGTGTCTATGTGTCAGCCCTGTGATGACCTGGCGACTTGTCCAGGGTGTACCCCGCCTTTCGCCCGTAGTCAGCTGGGATAGGCTCCAGCTTGCCTGCGACCCTGTAGAACAGGATAAAGCGGCTAGAGATGATGAGATGAGATATATATACGGTAGTGTAGTGGTTAGCGCTGTCGCCTCACAGCAAGGAGGTCCAGGTTCGAGCCCCGTGGCCGGCGAGGGCCTTTCTGTGTGGAGTTTGCATGTTCTCCCCGTGTCCGCGTGGGTTTCCTCCGGGTGCTCCGGTTTCCCCCACAGTCCAAAGACATGCAGGTTAGGTTAACTGGTGACTCTAAATTGAGCGTAGGTGTGAATGTGAGTGTGAATGGTTGTCTGTGTCTATGTGTCAGCCCTGTGATGACCTGGCGACTTGTCCAGGGTGTACCCCGCCTTTCGCCCGTAGTCAGCTGGGATAGGCTCCAGCTTGCCTGCGACCCTGTAGAACAGGATAAAGCGGCTAGAGATAATGAGATGAGATATATATACGGTAGTGTAGTGGTTAGCGCTGTCGCCTCACAGCAAGGAGGTCCAGGTTCGAGCCCCGTGCCCGGCAAAGGCCTTTCTGTGCGGAGTTTGCATGTTCTCCCCGTGTCCGCGTGGGTTTCCTCCGGGTGCTCCGGTTTCCCCCATAGTCCAATGTGAATGTGAGTGTGAATGGTTGTCTGTGTCTATGTGTCAGCCCTGTGATGACCTGGCGACTTGTCCAGGGTGTACCCCGCCTTTCGCCCGTAGTCAGCTGGGATAGGCTCCAGCTTGCCTGCGACCCTGTAGAACAGGATAAAGTGGCTAGAGATGATGAGATGAGATGACATGAGCAAACACTTACGGATCTGTTTCTCATCCAGTGAAAGAGTAGTGGAGGAATCAATGTTCATCAGGGCTTCAGCAGCTTCTGCACTCTCCATCATGGCATCTTCATGTCCACTCTGATAAGCTTCCACTGAAGGACAAACAGAAACAGGAGGTCACATCAGCTACCCGTCTGTCTGGTTTTTCTTCCCTTTTTGGCTGTACAGTTACAGGACTGGTTCCCTTCTGTCAAGCAGGCTCTGGGCTTTAATCTCACACACTACTTTACTAAACAGGACAGTGGGCAGAGTGAGATAAACGTCAGCTAAGAGGCTAACACAGTTCTCAACACGAAAAGTTGCCTGTCAGCGTCTTGGAGAGTTTGAAACAGTTACAGGACAAACAAACAAACAAACAAACAAACTCACAGCACTTTTTAAAGGCTAATGAGGCAGTACAGTACAGTACATTAAGAGCTGCGGGTGAGTTTGCTAGCAATTAAACAGAACACAGTTTCTCACCAAACTACTCACTCTGACATGTACTCACTTTTCTGAAAAAGTGCGCTTCAGGTAAATTCTGCTCCCAAACCTATAATTTAAATTAAACCCGTTTAAACTCTGACATGTTGCCACTCAGTTAGCTTTCTGCTCACAGCTAAGCACAACTACCGCTGACGTCACTGTTATGTTCCTGGACTGACTGCGTCTCTGTTGGCTGTGCACGTGAGGACTTGGCCCGGGGTGGGGCCTTAAGCTGTATCCGAAATACACTCTTCATTGTCTACGTAGGCTCACTATGTAGGGTACGACCTCGCGGCTTTAACGCTCTTAGAAGTGCACTAGGCTGCAAAGGCAGCCGTTTGGGATTGAGCGGCACAGACAACGCAGGAATAAAATCGACCTGTTGGCTGACTCGGATTGTTTACTATAGTATGTCGGAGTGATGGGGTTAAATGTTTCTCGGGGACACATCAAACAGCGAAAAGAAAAGAAAAAAGTTCTTTTTTTAATAAAAGGAAATTTTGTGGAAAGGACAGAGCGTTCAAAAGTTTGGGGTCACTTTGAAATGTGCTTATTTTTGAAAGAAAAGCACTGTTCTTTTCAATGAAGATCACTTTAAACTAATCAGAAATGCACTCTATACATTGCTAATGTGGTAAATGACTATTCTAGCTGCAAATGTCTGGTTTTTGGTGCAATAGGTGTATAGAGGCCCATTTCCAGCAACTCTCACTCCAGTGTTCTAATGGTACAATGTGTTTGCTCATTGCCTCAGAAGGCTAATGGATGATTAGAAAACCCTTGTACAATCATGTTAGCACAGCTGAAAACAGTTGAGCTCTTTAGAGAAGCTATAAAACTGACCTTCCTTTGAGCAGATTGAGTTTCTGGAGCATCACATTAGTTTGTGGGGTCGATTAAATGCTCAAAATGGGCAGAAAAATGGCTTGACTACATTTTGTATTCGTTTGACAACTTATGGTGGTAAATAAAAGTGTGACTTTTCATGGAAAACACAAAATTGTCTGGGTGACCCCAAACTTTTGAACGGTAGTGTAGTAATTGATCATAAAAAATGTAATTGTTGGCAAACTGATGTGGTGTAAGAGGAATAAAACACTCCTGGATGTGGTCTTATAAGAAAACAATCAACTTTGGGGTGGTAATGCGTCACACGTCCATGTCGTTGACTATTCTGCGACAACAGCACATTTATTCCTTTCATATGGTCGATGAGAAGGAGGAGGATTCGGAGGAGGATTACATAAAACCAATTCAGTGCCTGCTGTCTTTTTTCCAGAGCCCCGAAAGTCCCAGTCGGTGATTTTTATTAATCATGCATGTGCAAGTTATTGTCTTGTGTGAAAAAGATAATTATCTTGTAATCTGTAATTATCTTGCACAAGTTATTTAAAATAACTTTTAATAAATATTAAAATTAAATGACTCACAAATAAATAACAATACTCTTCTACATAGAAGAGCTACTGAAGCACAAACTGCTGAAAAAAGTTAATGTTGGCTAAAACAGAAAGGTGTCAGCATTAAAGCTAGACTGCCTTTCAGATTTTTCAAGTGTAGGTCATAAAAACAATTTTCCCTGACACACAGTTATTTTTGTTTAGTGGACTGAAAGCTACTGAATTCAAAACACAGACTTCCAATTTTGTTGTTTTTTTTAATAGAACAATTAATGAATTTAAGGCCACGTGGCCCTAAATTCTCCGCTATTTTTGCCTACTTCAGCATGACCTGATTCAAGATATTACACCATACTTCACGTGGTGGGCTTTCCCCCATTCATGCAAGGCATTGTGGGATACAAATTTGAAACAACTTATGGTGGTAAATAAAAGTGTGACTTTTCATGGAAAACACAAAATTGTCTGGGTGACCCCAAACTTTTGAACGGTAGTGTGTGTGTGTGTATATATATATATATATATATATATATATATATATATATATATATATATATATATATGGTGGTGTAGTGGTTAGCGCTCTCGCCTCACAGCAAGAAGGTTCTGGGTTCGAGCCCCGTGGCCGGCGAGGGCCTTGGAGTTTGCATGTTCTCCCCGTGGGTTTCCTCCAAAGACATGCAGGTTAGGTTAACTGGTGACTCTAAATTGACCGTAGGTGTGAATGTGAGTGTGAATGGTTGTCTGTGTCTATGTGTCAGCCCTGTGATGACCTGGCGACTTGTCCAGGGTGTACCCCGCCTTTCACCTGTAGTCAGCTGGGATAGCCTCCAGCTTGCCTGCGACCCTGTAGAATAGGATAAAGCGGCTAGAGATAATGAGATGAGATATATGGTGGTGTAGTGGTTAGCGCTGTTGCCTCACAGCAAGAAGGTCCGTGTTTGAGCCCCATGGCCGGCGAGGGCCTTTCTGTGCGGAGTTTGCATGTTCTCCCCGTGTCCGCATGGGTTTCCTCCAGGTGCTCCGGTTTCCCCCACAGTCCAAAGACATGCAGGTTAGGTTAACTGGTGACTCTAAATTGACCGTAGGTGTGAGTGTGAATGGTTGTCTGTGTCTATGTGTCAGCCCTGTGATGACCTGGTGACTTGTCCAGGGTGTACCCCGCCTTTCGCCCGTAGTCAGCTGGGATAGGCTCTGAATAGGATACTGTGAATAGTTAAGTGAGCAGAAGATGAACTGATCACCAAAAGGCGTAAAGGTAAAGACAAGATTTCTTTTCAGCGTTTTCTGCAAGATTTGTGTATTATTTTTGTTTTCTACAATTGGAGAGTGAAAAAAGAAAAGGAACACCATGCGAAAGTTTGGGCACCCCAATACATTTGAGTTCTCAGGTAACTTTTACCAAGGTTCCAGACCTTAATTAGCTTATTGAGCTGTGGCTTGTTCAAATTCTTCATTAGGAAAGGTCAGATGATGCAGATCAAACTTGTCCCTAAAATCAACAGCCATGGGCTCCTCTAAGCAACTCCCTCGCATTCTGAATAATAAAATAATTGACGCTCACGAAGCAGGAGAAGGCTACAAGAACGTAGCAAAGTGTTTTCAGGTAGCTGTTTCCTCAGATCGTAATGTTATTAAGAAATAGCAGTTAACAGAAACAGTGGAGATCAAGGTGAGGTCTGGAAGATGAAAACTTTTTGAAAGAACTGCTCGTTGGATTGCTAGAAAGGCAAATAAAACCCCCTGTTTGACTGCAAAAGACCTTCAGAAAGATTTCGCAGACCCTGGAGTGGTGGTGCACTGTTCTACTATGCAGCGACACCTGAACAAATATGACCTTCATGGAAGAGTCATCAGAAGAAAACCTTTCCTGCGTCCTAGCCACAAAATTCAGCATCTGAAGTTTGCAAATGAACATCTAAATAAGCCTGATGCATTTTGGAAACAAGTCCTGTGGACTGATGAAATCAAAATAGAACTTTTTGGCCACAATGTGCAAAGGTATGTTTGGAGAAAAAAGGGTGCCAAATTCCAGGAAAAGAACACCTCTCCAACTCTGAAGCATGGGTGTGGATCGATCATGCTTTGGGGTTGTGTTGCAGCCAGTGGCACAGGGCACATTTCATTGGTCGAGGGAAGCATGGATTCGAATAAATACCAGCAAATTCTGGAAGCAAACATCACACCATCTGTAAAAAAGTTGAAGTTAAAAAGAGGATGGGTCCTACAATAAGGCGATGATCCAAAACACACCTCAAAATCTACAATGGAATACCGCAAGAGGCCCAAGCCGAAGGTTTTGCCCTGGCCCTCACAGTCCCCTGACCTAAACATCATTGAAAATCTGTGGCTAGATCTCAAAAGAGCAGTGCATGCAAGACAGCCCAAGAAACTTGTCGAACTGGAAGCCTTTTGCAAGGACGAATGTGTGAAAATCCCCAGGTAAGAACTGAAAGATTATTAGCATACTACAAAAAGTGTTTACAAGCTGTGATACTTGCCAAAGGGGGTGTTACTAGGTACTAACCATGCAGGGTGCCCAAACTTTTGCTTTGGGCCCTTTTCTTTTTTTGTAATTTTGAAAATGTAAAAGATGAAAATTAAATTTTTTTTGCTTAAAATATAAAGGGAATGAGTCATCTTTAACTTTATGCCTTTTGGAGATCATTTCATCTTCAACTTGCTTAACTGTTCACTGGAACAGCAATTTTGACCAGGGGTGCCCAAACTTTTGCATACCACTGTATATATATATATGTGTGTGTGTGTGTGTGTATATATGAGGGTAAGTCAAAAAATTCTAAGACAAATTGAAAAAAATCTTTATTTATGAAAATAACAAAGCTATTTCTCTACATATCCTCCATTTAAGTCTAAACACTTCTGCAAGCGGTGTTTCCGTCGGAGAATTCCTTTTTTGTAGAATTCTGGGGCATGTCTTTCACACCTTTTGAAATTATAACATCTGTCTTAGAACTTTTTGACTTATCCTCGTGTGTGTGTGTGTGTATCAGCATGGTGGTGTAGTGGTTAGCGCTGTCACCTCACAGCAAGAAGGTTCTGGGTTCGAGGCCAGTGGCCGATGGGGGCCTTTCTGTGTGGAGTTTGCATGTTCTCCCCGTGTCCGCGTGGGTTTCCTCCGGGTGCTCCGGTTTCCCCCACAGTCCAAAGACATGCAGGTTAGGTTAACTGGTGACTCTAAATTGACCGTGAGTGTGAATGGTTGTCTGTGTCTATGTGTCAGCCCTGTGATGACCTGGCGACTTGTCCAGGGTGTACCCCGCCTTTCGCCCGTAGTCAGCTGGGATAGGCTCCAGCTTGCCTGCGACCCTACACAGGATAAGCGGTTACAGATAATGGATGGACAGATATATATATATATATATATATATATATATATATATATATATATATATATATATATATATATAAAATCTCATTCAGCCAGAACAATAAAACTACTGACAGGTGAAGTGAATATCTTTTAATTTTGAATAGCATTGATTATCTCATTACAATGGCACTTGTCAAGCAGTGGGATATATTAGGCAGTGAGAAGAACAGTCAGGTCTCGAAGTTGATGTGTTGGAAGCAGGAAAATGGGCAAGCGTAAGGATCTGAGTGACTTTGACAAGGACCAAATTGTGATGGCTAGATGACTGGGTATGAGCATCTCCAAAATGGCACATCTTGTAGGGTGTTCCTGGAATGCAGTAGTTAGTACCAACCAAAAGTGGTCTAAGGAAGGACAACCAGTTAACCGACGACAGGGTCATGGGTGTCGAAGGCACATTGATTCTCATGGGGCATGAAGGTTAGCCCATATGGTCCATTCTGACAGAAGAACTACTGTAGCACAAACTGCTGAAAAATTAAAGCTAGACAGCCTTTCGATTTAATAAAATCGGTGAAATTTAGTTCCCTTTAAAATTTGGTCATTGTGCTCTATGTTTATTTCTGTAATATCTCAAAAATATCAGGCTATTCTGTGGCTGGGAAGTTATTTAATTTGAGGGGATTCCCAAGCAAATAATGTGCATGAACTTGCTCGCTTCACACAGTCAAGCAGACAGTGTGCGCATGCACAGGTTTACCTTTGACCGTGCACTGACAGTTCCATCATTCTGTCGCTAAACGAACAGCTGATCACACCGAGGTGCTTGCTGACCACCGGTATTTATTAGTTTGGTCCTGCGTTTCCTTTCCTTCGCAACATAATGTCTTTTCTTCTCACTTTCCGTTACTGTAGTTGGTCTTTCACATTTCATTCGCACACTCACGTCCTCCATTTTTCTCTCCTGTTTCAAATTTGTATCCCACAATGCCTTGCATGATTGGGGGAAAGCCCACCACGTGAAGTATGGTGTAATATCTTGAATCCGGTCATGCTGAAGTAGGCAAAAATAGCGGAGAATTTAGGGCCACGTGGCCTTAAATTCATTAATTGTTCTATTAAAAAAACAACAAATAAAATTGGAAGTCTGCATTTCGAATTCAGTAGCTTTCAGTCCACTAAACAAAAATAACTGTGTCAGGGAAAATTGTTTTTATGACCTACACTTGAAAAATCTGAAAGGCAGTCTAGCTTTAATGCTGACACCTTTCTGTTTTAGCCAACATTAACTTTTTTCAGCAGTTTGTGCTTCAGTAGCTCTTCTATGTAGAAGAGTATTGTTATTTATTTGTGAGTCATTTAATTTTAATATTTATTAAAAGTTATTTTAAATAACTTGTGCAAGATAATTACAGATTACAAGATAATTATCTTTTTCACACAAGACAATAACTTGCACATGCATGATTAATAAAAATCACCGACTGGGACTTTCGGGGCTCTGGAAAAAAGACAGCAGGCACTGAATTGGTTTTATGTAATCCTCCTCCGAATCCTCCTCCTTCTCATCGACCATATGAAAGGAATAAATGTGCTGTTGTCGCAGAATAGTCAACGACATGGACGTGTGACGCATTACCACCCCAAAGTTGATTGTTTTCTTATAAGACCACATCCAGGAGTGTTTTATTCCTCTTACACCACATCAGTTTGCTAAAAATTACATTTTTTATGATCAATTACTATGTCATACTTTTTATCATTCATTCATAACATAAAGGGGAACAACCATTCACACTTCCGTTCACATCTATGGGCAATTTAGAGTCGCCAGTTGACCTCATCCACATGTCGTTGGACTGTGGGAGGAAACTGGAGTACCCCGAGAAAACCCACATAGGCACTGGGAGAACATGCAAACTCCACACTGAACCACTCCAAAGAAACTGGAAAGCAGAAACTTTTGACCTGAAGATTTTCCCATGTTGGAAAACTTCTGCTGACACCAGAGACTCCTTCTATAAATGTCAAATAATTATCGCTTTACAGACAGCTTCACCATATCAACAGTTATAAGGACTTAATTTTTTTTTTAAAGACCAACACATTTTTTAAAATCCATTTATTAATAGCCTTAGATTATGTGGAGCATCTGCCATACATAAGTCCCTGTGTGTGTTTTTATGATCAAAACAATAATGTATTAGAACGAGCATGTTAATATAAACCTGTGGTTTGTCTTGAAGCCAGAACTACTGTGAGAGCTGCTGTTATAAAAATTATTCAACAATTCCTTCCTGATCAGAATAGAGCATTCAACAGCACTGAGATACAGGTATATTTATATACTAAAATCCACTGATCACGTTTTTTTTTTTCCATTTAATGTACGTCCAGTGCATATATTCACTTCATGTTTGTGTGTGTGTGTGTGTGTGTGTGTGTGTAGGCACATGTAAAGAAATGCTGTTGACTAAAAATGGCTTAAAAAATAATGAAATGAAATGTTTCAACATTAAAAACATACTATAAACAGCAGTAAGCCATAATAAATGAAATAAAGTGAATATTCGGCATGAGGCGACCTTTTAAAAAAATAGTAGTCTCAGGTACAGTGAGTGGAGTTTTATGCGGAAATGAGCTGTAGGTTTTACTGAGCATCTTACAGAACCAGCCACAGTTCTTCTGGACACTTTGACTGTCACGCTCGCTTCTTCATTTTGCAGCAAAACCCAGCAGCCGAGGCGGCACGGTGGTGTAGCGGTTAGCGCTGTCGCCTCACAGCAAGAAGGTCCTGGGTTCGAGCCCCGGGGCCGGCGAGGGCCTTTCTGTGTGGAGTTTGCATGTTCTCCCCGTGTCCGCGTGGGTTTCCTCCGGGTGCTCCGGTTTCCCCCACAGTCCAAAGACATGCAGGTTAGGTTAACTGGTGACTCTAAATTGACCGTAGGTGTGAATGTGAGTGTGAATGGTTGTCTGTGTCTATGTGTCAGCCCTGTGATGACCTGGCGACTTGTCCAGGGTGTACCCCGCCTTTCGCCCGTAGTCAGCTGGGATAGGCTCCAGCTTGCCTGCGACCCTGTAGAAGGATAAAGCGGCTAGAGATAATGAGATGAGATGGGAACCCAGCAGCCTTCATTATGTTTTCTTTTTTAATTTGAAAAGTGCTCTCTTATGTCGTATCCTACTCAGATACAAACTCTTGTTTTTTCTATAACATTTAATTTTGTGCTGGAAAATGAACATTTGGACTCTAAAATGTTTTTGTACTGAATCGATCATGTGGAAGTCATAAAATATAAATCTATAACCAAGTTTGTGTGAAAAAAATAGGGTGCCTAAGATTTACTTTTGCACAGTAATATATATATATATATATATATATATATATATATATATATATATATATATATATACACATATATATATATATATATATATATATGAGATGTCTTTTGAGAAAAGTTATGTATTTATAAGCATAAACAAACATATGTTTAAAAAACCAAAATGATAGGGACAAAAGTATTTGGACACCAGAAATTTGCTGCAATCCTGCTGCTGATAATAACAGCTTTGGGGTATCTATGGGAAGAAATATGTATTTCTCATTATCCCATTCTCATTATCTCTCGCCGCTTTATCCTGTTCTACAGGGTCGCAGGCAAGCTGGAGCCTATCCCAGCTGACTACGGGCGAAAGCCGGGGTACACCCTGGACAAGTCGCCAGGTCATCACAGGGCTGACACATAGACACAGACAACCATTCACACTCACATTCACACCTACGGTCAATTTAGAGTCACCAGTTAACCTAACCTGCATGTCTTTGGACTGTGGGGGAAACCGGAGCACCCGGAGGAAACCCACGCAGACACGGGGAGAACATGCAAACTCCGCACAGAAAGGCCTTCGCCGGCCACAGGGCTCGAACCCGGACCTTCTTGCTGTGAGGCGACAGCGCTAACCACTACACCACCGTGCCGCCCGAAATATGTATTTATTTATATTTAGTTTTGTGTTTCAGTTTTGGCCTAATCATTTTCAATTATCCAGAGTTACGAGGCTCCATCCGACAATTTCAAAATCCTCCATAAACTTTCAGTGGGACTCAGTTTGGGAGATTGGTGAGGCCATGCAAGACCTTCCTGAATTGTTTGGCTCTACATTTGAGCTTGTTGTCTTGCTGCAATGTCTGTCTTCTCCTCAGATTCAATTTGTTGGCAGATAAGATTAGATTATTCTCTGATATGTCCCAGTACAAATATATATACATGTATTTATATTATATATTTTGGCTCATACATTAATTGCCAGTATTTTGATATACTGAAATTTGTAAAGCCTATATTTTCTTGATGTCTACAACCCCAAATCAGAAAAAGTTGGGACGGTATGTTGAACTTTAAATTAAAAGTGAAAACAATGACTTATAATCTCTGACCTGTATTGCACTCAAACCAATACAACCGCAAATTATTTGATGTTTCACCTCATTAATTTTATTGTTTTTTCCCCACAATAAACACTTATTTTAATTTTGATTCTTGCAATGCATTTCAAAAAAAGTTGAGACAGTAAAGTATTTACCACTTTTTAATGTCACCATTCCTTCTCACAACACTTAAAAGATGTTTAGAGACTGAGGACACCCAGTGATGAATCATTCCAGATGTTATTTTGTGTCATTCTTCCTGCAAACAGGTCTTAAGGTGTGCAATAGTACAGGATTGTCATTGTTATTTTTCATTTCAAAATTTGCCACATATTCTCTGTTGGGGACAGAGGGGACAGGCACCCTCTTCTTCCACAGCCATGCCTTTGTAATGTGTGCAGAATGTGGTTTTGAATTGTCTGGTTGAAATATCCCTGGAGAAGATGTCGTCTTGAATGCAGCATATGTTGCTCCAAAATCTCAATGTACTTTTCTGCATTAATGCTGCCATCACAGAAGTGCAAGTTACCTTTACAAAGGGCACTGACACAACCCCATACCATGACAGACCCTGATTCTTCGACTTGTTGCTGGTATCAGTCTGGATGGTTCTTTTCGTCTTCGGTCTGGAGCACACGGAGTCCATTTCTTACAAAAAGACGTGGAACACTGATTTGTCTGACCACAAAACACATTTCCACTGTGTGATGGTCCATCCCAGATGCTTCCAAGCCCAGAGAAGTCGACAGTACTTCTGGACACAGTTAACATAAGACCTTCTTTTTGCACAGTAATGTTTTAACTGGCATTTGTGGATGTAACGCCGTATTGCTGTGCTTGACAAAGGTTTCCCAAAGTAATCCCAAGCCCATGTGGTTATATCAGCTATAGATGAATGATGGTTCTTGATGCAGTGCTGTCTGTGGGATCAGAGATCTTGGGTGTTCAGATTAGGCTTGCGCCCTTGCCCTTTACGCACTGAAATTTCACCAGATTCTTTAAATTGTTTAATGATATTATGCTCCGTAGAAGGTGAAATATCTAAATATCTTTCTATCTTTCTTTGAGGAACATTGTTTGTAAACATTTCAATAATTTTCTCACGCATTTGTTGACAAACTGGAGCTCTTCGATCCATCTTTGCTCCTCAAAGACTACTGTAGGGCTTTCCTGGATACTGATTTTGTACCAAATCATGATTACAATCACCTTTTGGCATCACTTGTTTCAAATCACATCATTATTTCATTGTTTTAGCTCATTACTAACCCTAAACTGCCCCCATCTCAACATTTTTTTTTTTTGGAATGTGTTGCAGGACTGAAATGCAGGAACAGATGTATATTAACAAATGAAATGAAGTTGACCAGACAAAACATGAAATATCTTGGGTTCATACTGTGCAACGAAATACAAGTCAAAGTAAATTTAGAAAATTACTGCTTTCTTTTTTTTTTATTTGCATTTTCCATTTCCATCCCAGTTTTTTTTCTAATTTGGGATTGTATATCTGTTGTCATAACATATGATTTTCCCAAATGTTAATAGATTATAGAAATTATAAAAACAATTTCAACCAAAATGATGATGATGTTATTGTTTTCCTTCCCCATTCCTTTCAAGGTCAAAATACAATATTTTTATTTATCAATAAATGCATAAATTAAAATACAGAAAACGAACATAACTTTTTAACAAGTGTGAAAAAGTTTGCTGAAATGCAATATTTTTGGATTGCAAACATGTTTTAAGTTTTTACTTTGCGCAATAATATATTTCTTTGCCTTCTGTCTGTAATAGATTGATGAATTGATAATTAGTATTCATGGAACAGTCTGTCCACTGTGTTGGGGAATATTAAACAGCTACTACTTAAAGTAATTACCAGTTATAACTCTTGTTTCTGCTCTTTCAGGAACATTATTTCAATATGTTTTAAATGACTGTGGCAAGGCAATAATCTATGCCTTTTTTAAATATTTACCAACAAATAAATTCCACTCAATGTCCATTTTAATAAGTTAATGGGTTAGTGAACTTTGACCTCGCTGACAACTGACTAGGGGTAGGTTTCCCAAAAGCATCGTAGCACAAAGATCATCGTTAAATGGTACAGCGAGCATCACAATGAACATTCTCTCCTAGTTAAGATGCTCTTAGCGTTAATAAGCTTTTGGAAAACCCACCCCAGAGCACTATCAACCAATTGGAAAGTGCAAATATTTACGCATCCAGGCATCTACCGAACTGTCATAAAGCTGTTACAAAAAGGTCAAATAACAAACCGACAAACATGGCTGAATTTCATCTGTCCAAATGTTACGTGAGTTGGTACGTTACATGAATTCATTGTATTTTATGTCTAGCTGTCAGAAATGAGTGTTTATAGTTTATAAAATGTGATCATAACTTTGAAATATATTGAAGAATACTGTTGGTAAACGCAGTACAGTGCAATATTCACTGGATTCTCTTTGGATCTTCAAAATTTGGATAGACATTTGCCTAAATTAGACAGGTTTAAAATTTGGTTCATTTGTTTTACAACATGATGGATAAGTTGCCATTGCAGATCGCTGCTGTTTCCATCATGATTGTTATCCCATTGTTAAGTCCAAGCAGTTGAGTAAAATTAAGTCACAATAGGTGGTAATGTGTAAACTGTGGGTTACATGTAACCTGACAGATATATAGTCGGTCCATGTTATGGAGTAATAATAATAATAATAATAATAATAATAATCAGCAGCAGCAGCATCTAATATGTCCTATTTATATAATTAAAACAACATCAAAATAGCTTACAAGACATTATGCATGTACATTTGACGTGGATATGTGCACTGGAAGTATATTAATTAAAAGAGTCTTCATACTTATTTCCCCTCACTATTGACCAAAGTTGATCAAAAAGGGTATGAAAGACCCTTAACATTTTTGAAGAAACCTGAGTAGGATATGTGTTCCAACCTGTCAGCTGTGTCATATCATCCACAGGATCTCGCTCCAAACCCAGTCTTAATGGCTGATCGCAAGTCAGACCCGAATAATTGAGCAGGTGGCTATGTGGCATTTGCTCCACAATTACAGCTGGGAAAGTGGATGGATCTTCCAACTGGAGGAAAAAGGAGGGAAAAAATGAAGAAAATTTGTGAATAGTGTCAGACAGATCTTCATAAAGCATTGAGTGAAAACCCTCCCTGTCATCAGCATTAGCTTGTGGGTTGAGTGAATCATGGTCATGGTAGCTTTCATTACATTGCCCACTCTGAAGCAACACATGAATAATTGACAATAGAAATATGCTTTCAACCCCCTTTTACTGTGGAAGACAGCTAATTTAGTATCACTTTGAATTCGCATGTACAAACGCATTGTAAAACCTAGAAAATGAAATACTACCTGCAAAGAGTCGTCTTCTTGTTTGCTTGCGCCATCCCAGGCGCCTTCGGTCTGCTGAACCACAGCGGCCATGTTGAGCACCAGAAATCGGCCTAAGATGTCATCACAGTAGGCCTTTTCAGGCTTAAAGACGCTGGTTTCAGTTCCAAAAACTATTAGTTTGAATCAGAGAACACTTCAAATCGCGATGAAAAGGCAACATGCTTGAACATCCATGTTCGAATAGCACTGAAGAGGCACTGACAAGTTTCACTTCATCGCTGTTTCCAGTGGTTAAGCAGCTGGGAATCTGCAAAAGAGGAACCCTGAAAGTTAGTTCTTCTACCAACGATAACTTAAGTCTGATGTTTGCCATCACGCCAAGTTGTATTCTCGAAGACACTTAAGAGCAATAACACATTTCGTACGTGTAAACAGTCATACATCACTCGTTTCTCCATATCTATTCAATCAGCAGGCAAAAAATTCAAAGTAGACATTACATTACAACTTAGGTTTGCTTTTCGCTCCCTCCAACGCGTTGCATCAGCCGTGCCTCTGTAGCATTCTGTAAACAACTTTTTCTCTCGTCCTCCATGATTGCTCTAGCTGTGCTCCCTTATCTTTCTTTGTAGACACACCACACAAGAAACAGGAAGGAAATGTACTGTCGACGTCACAGCAAGCAAGAGCGGGTTAAAACAGCAGCTGCAGGCATGATGGTGAAAAAGCCCTAACCCATACAAACCAAAAGCCCTAGTTATACACTATATCTGTTCTCTTAAAACCTCTGAAAATATCTGGTTTATTGCTTGGTGTGCTGGTAACTATGTAATTACAGGTGTTAATGGACTAATAAGTAACTAATAAGCACTGTTTACTGATAAAAACATAAAAAGCTATAATGCTTAATGCATGAGTGATGCAAATCTAGATATTCCAACCTCACCTGACACTGTTCAATAGCCTCGTGCTGAATATTACACAGCTTTAACCAGCTGAACGACATACCTTGCTTATTATTAACCATGACATTCGCCATCAACGAATGAATCATCATCAAAATAAATACAGTTTACATTATAAGGTCAGACGGGAGTATCCTAAAAGTTCGGAAATAATTACCTCACACACAAAATTTGTGCAAATATATTTTCTAGACAGCAATAAAATAAATAATGGAGATTATTAGATGTCAGCATTACCTGACGTAGAATCAGTTGCTTCACTGGTGGGTTTGTCGCCTTTGACAGGAATGTAATTCTTTAACAGCAACTATATGATCACGACATAATGACCCTAATCTCTTGTTTGCACTTTATATGGTCTTAACAGTGTGAAAACACCAGACTGGTCTGTGTTTTACCTGAAAATCCTGTTTCGAGCTACTCCATAGCTGCTGTCCTATGAAAACCATTCTCTCTCTCTCTCTCTCTCTCTCTCTCACACACACATATTTTCTTCCTCCCCCTTACCTTACCGCTCCCTCGCTCGGTGTCATATTACAGTATGTAAGCATGGTGACAGCACCTTAACAACCGAGGCACACCTGGACTACCGAAGCTGCCTCCAGCTCCAAGTCATTTAACTCCCAGGGGTTATGTTTCTGTTCTCACATAGTTCTCCCACCTGTGTCTGTGCGTATCGTAGACTATCGTGTAAATATATACAGTATTATTTGACTTGTTCTCTGGCAGATCGACAGACAGAAAATATTTCGTTGGTGCTCGTTCTATAGCAGGAAATGAAACAAGCAGGAGTGCTCTGAGCAAGAGGCTTCATGGTGTTATCCTTCTTATCACTGTCAAAACCGTGTAGCTCTACCGTCTAATAAGCGGCTTTCATGGAGATTCTCGATTCTGCGTTCTCTAATTTCATAGACTTTGAACATATTCATTGCTATGCTTCAGGAAAGTTAAGGGGAAACAAAAAGGAAAAAAGAACACAGCAGCTAGACATCTAAACACTTACTAATGACCACCACCACTCCTACCACCACCACTGCTGTAAAACTATCTATCTATCTATCTATCTATCTATCTATCTATCTATCTATCTATCTATCTATCCTACCGTTCAAAAGTTTGGGGTCACCCAGACAATTTTGTGTTTTCCATGAAAAGTCACACTTTTATTTCCCACCATAAGCTGTAAAATGAATAGAAAATATAGTCAAGACATTTTTCTGGCCATTTTGAGCATTTAATCGACCCCACAAATGTGATGCTCCAGAAACTCAATCTGCTCAAAGGAAGGTCAGTTTTATAGCTTCTCTAAAGAGCTAAACTGTTTTCAACTGTGCTAACATGATTGTACAAGGGTTTTCTAATCATCCATTAGCCTTCTGAGGCAATGAGCAAACACATTGTACCATTAGAACACTGGAGTGAGAGTTGCTGGAAATGGGCCTCTATACACCTATGGAGATATTGCACCAAAAACCAGACATTTGCAGCTAGAATAGTCATTTACCACATTAGCAATGTATAGAGTGGATTTCTGATTAGTTTAAAGTGATCATTGAAAAGAACAGTGCTTTTCTTTCAAAAATAAGGACATTTCAAAGTGACCCCAAACTTTTGAACGGTAGTGTATCATCACTACTACCATTACTGACATGACTACTATCATCATCATCACCACCACCACCACTACGACTACTACTACTACTTTAACAACAACAACAACAACAACAACAACAATAATAATAGTAATAATAATAATAACAATGATTTAAGAATTTTATTCGTCCATCAAAACACTGCAATATTTTACAGTTAGAATTGATAATTACTCAAAATAGCAAGCAGAAGCAGTCTACATTTCTCAGAATGTTCAGAAGGCTGAACATTTTAATATAAAAATGTGCTCTCCAGTTGCGACTGCAGACCTTACACACCTTGGCACAGGATCAAATCCCTACATCTAATGTGGAACATTTTTTAAGCTTTCTGATTTGCTTTACATGCAGTATGCAGTGAAACTATTTTCTGATTATTCACCAGTTCACTTTAACAGTTTATCCTAAAACATAAACGGATGCACTGAAATCCTTCAATATTTTTGTGTCACTTGAACCTACATGCCAATAATGTCAGATGGCTGAGAGTCTGTCCAAAAATCCCCAAAAGCATCAAATAAAACCAAACCAACACAGCATCTATTGTCCACGCCACAATTTCACACTGTTAATAGAGTATAAGCGTTTTACTTTGCTGATATTCTTTCAGTATGATTATTAGAACTACAGAAACCCAAATGTACTTTTCTAACAGACAAAATAATGCTCTTGGTCATTCATTATCAAAACTAAAACCCCACATGCTGTCATCTGAGTGATTATGTTATGAAATGTGGGAATAGTGTGAAATGTACAATATTTGTTCATGTATGCAGCATTGAAAAACACAAGACAGTACATCGAGCTTTTAAATAACCTGTCCTTTGCTCGCATCATTGAATGAGTTCAGTAGATCTGCTCATAACTTGATCAGTGTGACTCAAAGACCCCCCACAGCTAAGTTTAACAGTTAGAGGAAGCAGAAAGGAAACTTTTGCACTGAAACCAACAGCCACAGACAGATTAGGTTTTTTTTTTTTTCAGCTCCTGCAACCAACTTCTAACAACCTACTGGTCAACTGTTAACAATTAACCCATCCTATTGTTTTGCACAGTACTGAGCACATTCTCATGTCCATAGCTGAGATATGTGTCTATAGAGAAAGAAATAGTTTCATGGTACAAATAAACACTTTATTCTAACCGACAAAACGGAAATGGTGGGTGGGAAATTTTTCACAAAGTTTAACCCCTATGTTTCAGCATGAAAACTGAGGTCCTTTCGTATGCACTGATTCTCAAAATGGAGGTCAGGGATCCATGAAGCGGATCTAGGGGGTCTATTTACAGTGGGAAAATGTTTAATTTATTATTGAGTTTGAGACCAGACCCTTGAATTTAATAAGTTTAATCCAAACCTTAACAACTCAAAAATCAAGTCAGCTTATAAATAATGTCAATTTGGACCTGTGTTCTGTTGGTAGAAAGGAATTGAAAAAGAATAACTATGGATAAATAGTCAAAATATTATCGTGCATATTTGAATAATAAGCCTGATATTTGAAGAGTTGGATTATGTTTATAGAATAAATTTGTGCTGATTTAAGAGTCAGTAGAATTTGTTGGGTACCTAGCTTTTATATATAGATATATATTTGAGAACCTCCTCCTCCTGTCATGAACATGAATAGTCTGAGATTAAATTCAGGTCATTTTGATAAAATTCGACTTGGCATTTCTATGTGAATTTTTCCCCCACATGTATTCCCATAACTGTTGTTTATACTGCAGATAACTGAGATGAAGAAAAAAAAATATTGAATATTTATAATCCATTTTACAACTGCAATGCGCTTTATCAAAAGACCCCAGCCATTGGGATATTCATGACTTTATGCAGCGCTGTAACAAATATCGAGTAGATCTTAAACAGACTTTGCCCCTGTGCTACTGAAGACCTCATCTTCCATAAATCCTGGTTTTAAATCTGCTCAGCCCTGCCTCTGACATAATGTTTATCAAGTTCGAAGTCGGTCAAACTCTTGGCAAGAGGCTGAACAACTTCTGCCTATCATCACGCATGTTGATATGCAGAGCAGCGACCCTCCACAAACACACACACCCCCCGTTGCCACTGTATTCCTCATGGAAAAGCGTAACAGACAAGCCAACGGCGCTGCAATACTCTACTATATATCAGCACTGGTTTCTGTCTTGTTAACAACCTTGGCCTATTTTTGCAGAGGCTTGTTGGATGTTTTGATTATGATGTTGAGCCTTTGCAATAAGTCAGTGTCCCCCAAGGTGCCTGTTTGATCGAGCCTCATGTCTGGTGATATACATATCAAACGCATTCAGCGAGGCATAGAGGCAAAGCCTAGTCACAAAAAATTAGCGCTGAAGTATGGCCAGGTGTGGATGATGCATTCTTTCCCTCACTCACACTGCCAGGCTCACTTTCCACCACCCCCACACAAATCGAGAGAGAAATTAAGCCAGTAAGAACTGCATTAGGCCTCTAATTGACTCGGTCTCTCTCTCTATTGATTTCGAATGGGAATCATTACACTTTCAAGGGTTCCCCCACACCCACACTTGTATGGAGTCTATGGTTTAATCTAAGGTAAATGCTACTTCATTCCTAGAACTTATAAGGACTCAAATGATCTATAGACAATGATTAAAAAAAAGAGCCATAGAGAAGCAAGCCTTTCATTCCGTTTGTAAACTAGCATAAGGAGACCTGTTTGTCCTTATTTCGGGCAACATGCAGAATAGCATACATCCTTTTAACCAAAGCAATTGTGTTCGGAGAATTCAATGAAAACATAGTGCACCAAGTCATTGTCCTGAACGTGGAACAACTAATAAGCAATACAGACATTTAAAAAATATATATATAATAATTTATATCATAGCCCTGTTTGGTGCTTAATTCTGATTGGTCAGAAGAAGATGTTGATTAATTTTCTATAACAGCAGTTCTAACAGTTGTTCAAGCAACAGGATTAAGTTCATTCTAATACTTTATCATTTCTATAGTAACAACACAGGGTAATTCACAGGGACTTGCAGTATCAGTGAATTGAATAAGTGTGTCCAAACATTTGACTGGTCCTGAAAATGGTGGACACAGCACATACATACATGGATGTAAATAATTTAAAAAAAAGTAATTGTTGATATGCTGCAGCTTTCCGTGAGGTGATGTTTATTCAGCATTTATAGGAGTCCCCATTCAAAGTACTTTATCATGGTAATCGGTAATTCGATGTAACTTTTAGTTTTCCAACACAGTACAGTCTACAAGGTGGTCGGCTTTGTGGGTCGCATGCCCATTGGGGTTCTTGGGAGCGTGACAAGCTGCGATTTTTTCTTCTTCAAAAATGAGGCTATAAATGACTACCGTAAGTACTAATAAGAACTTGTTTCATTGTCCTTCCACAATATTAAACTCAACTATACACAAATAAAATGGATGATGGGTTGCTCTTTTATGACTAAAAATGTTAGGGTTGGCAAGTTGCTGAGGTATAAGAGGGGAAAACACTTCAGAACGTATTGCTATTGGAAAAAAGTCGACAGTAGTTTTGTGCAGGGCCACCTCACGCCATCTCACATGCCCATTAGTGTTTTATTCCTTACAAAAATCTCATCAGATAATTTTTGCACTGTGGGCGTTTCAGTATGACACTGAATGATCAACAATTTTCGGTACATACACACTGTAATTACATGATAAAATTCTTCCAACTGAATATCTCGTACTTCTTATCTAAGACTAATATCAGTGTTCTTTGTTGTTTGAACAAAGAAACTTTACACTTTGCACAATGAATGGATATTCCCAGTCCGTTCAATGCTTAACTTATTGTTTTATTTCTACGTACCTTGCCCTGGCCTGTTTTGTAACATGAGAGAAAAGAGATTGTAGTCACTCATTAACCGTCAAGGTAAAGTTTCAGCAGTGGAAAAAAGGAACCCACTGAATAACTGACAGCCCAAAATGTCCCCTGTCAACCACAACCTTTGTAGCACTTTCACTTTCTCGATTACCTTCTTTTGGTGGTGCCATGAGACAAAACTGCACTTTTCAAGCTGCAGTTTTCATACTTCAGCTTACGGCTTACTCTTATCTAATTACTTAAGGTTAAACGTACCTCAAGATGCGTTTCCACAGAATTTTTCTCTCAACCCCCTGGTCTGTGGCATGCGGCCGACACTTGTAATGCTTGTTTGCATTGTAAGGTGAGTTCCTCCTTCTGTTGCAGTGAAAAGGAACGCCCACTTCTGCTTTTATGGCTGACGTCAAACAGTTGAGTGAAAACCACATCACCCATGGCAACTGTGAGCTCAGCCCTCATGGTGGAGGAACAGAGATAACATGTTGCCTGTTAACAGGCAGACGAGTGCAAAGAGCATGTTTAAGCAGAGGTGTGGAAGACGACCTGGGCTTGTCTTTGCTGACACCCAATGGCTGCTTTAGAGCTTTAGGTTAACTAGGTCAATGTAACTGGACTTAAAATTGATAAGAACATTAGACTGGACAAGATATTAGAATTTTGAAGGCATTTTTACTACACATTTTAGAGACTTTGTTGGTTCTAGCAACATACTGTTTTAGTCTGGGACATCTAAACACCAAGTATATACCATCTAATAAGTGCCAAATGATCATATACCAATATTATGCCTAATTCAATAAACCAAGGCTAGTACAGGAGCCACTGTTTCGGTTGTACGAACACCATACTGTGTACGTAATGAATAAATGAATTAAATGTGGTTATACATCTATACTGCATTATATGGATAAAAGTGTGTAGTCATTTGACTTTCCATTCATCGAGTCAAGTAAAATCAATTTTTATACGTGTCATTTATGAGTGCATATTATTGATGATATGTAATAAGTACTACATGAAATGAAACATTTTTCAAACAACAAGAGAGCAAAAACATACCTGGAGGTACGTTGTATCTTAAAAGCTATTTATCCGCAGTTAATAATACTGTATTTCCTTATGTCATCCAATAGATGACTTATTATGTTAAAGCTGTTGTGTCCGTCCAGCCAGGAGTCCCACTCAATCACATTCAGGACTTCTTTGAGCAGTTTTTTTCTAATCTTTCTTTCTTTCTTTCTTTGAAAACATCTCTGGTACAATTTAGAAGGAACGTCTGAATAACTCAAGGTTCATATGTCTGTGACTAAACATAATACACTGAGTTTCTTTGCCATAACAATTTAATGTATTATGCAGACTAAGCATTATGGACTATATTAACAATTTATAATGCATTATAAGGTCTCCTGTATAGTGCATTGTAATACACAGTACAGTGGCGGCTGGTAGTCTTTCAAACAGGGGAGGCTGGTCGGTTACGATATTTCCAGATTTTAAAAGAAAAAACACATCAATTTTGCCCATACTCTTGCCTCTGATCTGGCTGATTGTTGGCAGCGTCACAAACTGTGAAATAACAGGTTCTTTTGGCCCATTAGCCTACTGTCCAATATACATGATGGTGGTGTTGGGGGGGGTATTTTAACATTTTATATTTTAAAATTGTGGCATGTTGTTTAAAAATTGATCATTATTGAAAGCAGCTCTTTGTCAGGAACCTCGGCAGTAGAGCTGGGTGCCACACATTTCATTCAATGACACTTTCCCTATATTTTACTTATTTTGGCTGAGAAATGTTTTATTGACAATTTTGATAACCCTTCACTTTTAATCCAGGTCTGTAGTGTGAAATGTTCTCGGCTGTGTTTTTGTTTAAAAATGTTTTCCAGATTGTAGCTGTGTTTAATTCATATCCAGAAAAATATATATTCCAATATAATATACTCAGCATAAACATTTTAAATAGATTCTATATTTTTGGTCCATCCATGACATATTACTAAAGTAGCCTATTTACTGTTGTTGATGTGGGTCACTTGCTGTTAGCCAATTCACTTTCTCGTACCAGGAGAGCTGAAAGGAACGAGTATTATTCCCTACCTTTTTCACCAAGTCAATATGAGGCGTTGGTCTACCCTGCTCTTTAATTTTAATTTTTTCCTTGAAAGGAAGACTGGCAAATGGCTTCACCAAAATTAAATCAGCAATGCTTGGCATCCGTGCGCAGCTTTCTTGCTAGCTGACTAGCCCCCTCAAGTTCAAGTTCAGTCACTCAAATAAACGAAATTTCTGGAACTAAGACAGCAAACTTGACAACACTATATTTACAATGAAAATATATACAAACTAAAAAAGCTGGTAGAAACCGTATGTAATGAATGAAATCGAAATGTAAGCTGAGCTCTTACAATACACCACAGCACTTGCGAATCCACATGGGACTGAACTGAAATTCACCGCTGCCTGTTTATAGTTGAAACGAGCTGTCAATCAAAGAAAATATCCAGCCGCTTTCACCAATCACCAGTCTCCTCGCGGAAACTGCCATGTCCCTCCCATGTGAGGCTGGGAGTCCGTAGGCGGGCATTTTCACAGTATTTGTCCAATAACCGTCTTGCATTTTGATATTGAAAGCGCATAGCTCCCAAATGCCATTGAAGTCCACTGAGGCTGCGCTGCATCGCGCTGTCACGAGGGGGAAAAACTCACACACACATTAAAGTTATAAGGGAATGATTTCGCACTGTAGTTGGGTTGAGCACATATATTTCTATGATTCTGGATCTGAAATAGCAATGTTATAAGGTCGGCTATAACATAAGCCTAGCGCAATTCACCCTACACGATGTTCGTCATTTTTAGAGGAGGCTGAGCCTCCCTCGTTGTCTTAGAGCAATCGCCCGTGATACAGTACCAGTTAAATGTTTGGACACATTTACTCATTCATGTTAATGGGTAAGTATGTCCAAACTTTTGACTGGAAATGTATTTCTTAAATTATAATAATAACATGTGCGGTCCTTTATAAATGAATTATAACATGTTATAAACTAAAGGCCATTATAGTTAAGGCCTTCATAGAAGGTGTTATTACCACAACAGTATGTTCAGTATTACATCATTTGGTTAGCTGGCAACCTTATATCTAAAGGAAGCACTCATGAAATATGATTATTATCCACAAAGGTATAGGATGTGTTGCTATTTATCTCATCTCATCTCATTATCTGTAGCCGCTTTATCCTGTTCTACAGGGTCGCAGGCAAGCTGGAGCCTATCCCAGCTGACTACGGGCGAAAGGCAGGGTGTACCCCGCCTTTCACCCATGTTGCTATTTATAGCTGGGAAAATGGTAAATTAGTGGTGAAGGTTCTGTGAAAGGTAGATTGTGAATTGTAAAAATAGCTCGGTCAGACTGCCATTATTAGGCCCTTAAACAAGGCACTTAACCCTCACCATTTCTGGATCTCCATATAATGACTGACCTGTTCTGATTATAGCTTTCTTTTTATGATCCACATTTTATTGGGTTTAACAAACCAGGCAAAATATAAGGATCAGTACAGTGGGGTCCAAAAGTCTGAGACTACATTGAAATATGATCTGGGATTTTCTTTGTTCATTTAACTTGGATGTGATTGGAAGATTTTAGTTTTATGAGTCAAGATTCTGCACCATTTCTCGGTCCCTATTTAAATACAAGCAAATGTGTGATGTCGATAACGTTAATTGTTTTACACAAAAGGTCAGATTTTCTTCATGTCTAATCTCGTCTATTGAAGCATGTGTTCAGACCACACTCTGATGGATTTGATCTAAAATGGATCATATAACAACTTGTGGAGTCCATGTCAGCTCAAATGTACACTGATATTAAACCAAAAAAAAAGGGGGGGGGGCCATACCAAGTCCTAAGAAACTCTGAAATTTATGTAAATATTTAAAAGATTCTACATTTGACTCAAGTTGGTGACGATCATGGAATCCATGGACACATGTTGGCCGAAACGAATCCGAGAAAATCACAAAAGAAGCATTAAAAAAAAAAAAAAAATGCTTCTTTTGCAATTTTCTCGGATTCTTTTCGGCCGGCATGTGCCTGTGGATTCCATGACTTGTCACAAATAATTTGCAATGAAAAATGTAGGGCGGCACGGTGGTGTAGTGGTTAGCGCTGTCGCCTCACAGCAAGAAGGTCCGGGTTCGAGCCCCGTGGCCGGCGAGGGCCTTTCTGTGCGGAGTTTGCATGTTCTCCCCGTGTCCGCGTGGGTTTCCTCCGGGTGCTCCGGTTTCCCCCACAGTCCAAAGATATGCAGGTTAGGTTAACTGGTGGCTCTAAATTGACCGTAGGTGTGAATGTGAGTGTGAATGGTTGTCTGTGTCTATGTGTCAGCCCTGTGATGACCTGGCGACTTGTCCAGGGTGTACCCCGCCTTTCACCCGTAGTCAGCTGGGATAGGCTCCAGCTTGCCTGCGACCCTGTAGAACAGGATAAAGCGGCTAGAGATAATGAGATTAGATGAGATGAAAAATGTATTAAATTAGAAAAGAATGCAAAATACCAGAAGCATTTCACTAGTGCACTCAGACTTTTGGACCCCACTTTGTGTCTTGATCGATGAACTTCCTCGGAATGACCGTGGGTCTAAAGGCTATGAGCACTTTGAGATGAGATTGGTGAGACCACTCAGAGATCCATTGAGAAGCTGAACAGCATGCTGTTGAATGACTGCAAAGAGTAAGCCATGTGAAAATTGCTACAATTTATCCGCCTGATTAAGGTTCTGAAATGAAATCCATTTCCTGTTTATTGCAGTCCTTATCTTGTTGATACAAATGTTCTGTTTCTAATCTGAGGGTATATCAGCCAACACCAAGTTGTAGATTTGGTGGCTATGCAATGCGCATTGTAATAAATTAAACATCATTCTGATATATGATAAATGATACACTGAAAAAAAAAAGATTTTAAGCTGTGCATGGCTGAGTTTGAGTGCCTGTCTCAAGTGTAAACAGTCTGATCCAAAACAGCACTGAAGGCATCACCATCATTATGCCTGACCATTATGTTATATCATTGTGGAATATCATTTACAACAAGAAACTGACATCAGTTTGAATGATCTTTATCTATCAGTCACATTCTCTCATTTAAAATGGATTGCATGACTACTGTGGGTGGTAGAAAAGGGCAACTGGGTGCAAGACTCAGGCTACATCCACACGACAACGGCAACAAGATGTTATTTAAAAATATATCGCATCCAAATGGGCAACGATCAGTAAAATATCAGGTCCATATGGCAACGCAACGCTTGCTGAAAACGATGCAATACACATGCCACACCTCTAGGGGCGCTGTAAGACGGTCCCTTCGGAGACACCAGAACAATAGAAGAAGTAAGGACGCATGTGCATAAACTATTATGCGCGAGACTTCATATTAGCCACAAAGTCAGGAAAATCTGTTCGTAAAATTACATTATAATGACCAAATACAATGAAAAGTATTTTTCCAGTCTCACCTGTGAAAGGTAATCCCATGTGATCTCGTTTGGATGGCAAACCTGTTGGTACAGTTAAACGCAGCTAATCTTTATTCCCCGCTTTGACCTATCCAATATGGCGGCGAGGATGACGTATGATTCTACGCGGAAAGCGGCGTCTTTAATGGTCCGGAATAAATTGAATACTACACGTTGATGGATTAATTTGTTGTTTCTCACCTGTGAAAGGTAATCCCATGTGATCTCGTTTGGACGGTAAACCTGTTGGTACAGTTAAACGCAGCACATGAATCTTTATTCTCCACTTTGACCTATCCAATATGGCGGCGAGGATGACGTATGATTCTACGCGGAAGGCGGCGTCTTTAATGGTCCGGAATAAATTGAATGCTACACATTGATGGATTAATTTGCTCCTCTACGCCCTTTTTGAGGAATGTACTGTAGGACTAAAACCAACATCTGAAGAGGTGAGATCGCTCCTTTTTTCCCCTATTTTTGCTGGTGGGATTGACTCTGCTCTCTCTCTCTCTCTCTCTCTCTCACTTTGCACCATTACACAATAAATATTCACAGTGAAAATATTTTGTAAGCGCGTTTCATGAACCAAGTTATAGGATTTGTTGACAGCTCGCATCGCATCGCAATGAGAAGATCATTGGCACTACTGGTGTTAAGAATCAGACCATTTCATAAATTAATATTTTGCTGTAGAGCTGCAGTGTTTGTACAATTGCCTGTTTTTGCTTCACTATTACTGTCACTATTCTGCTTCTTGCATTACTACTGTGAACTAACACTGAACATAATAATAATAATAATAATAATATCCAAGCTCGTGTTTCACTCTCACTAGTGCTCTGAAAGGCTTTTTCCTGGTGATATCCTGGTGATATTCGTTACACTTCTACCCGGCGTGAAGCACTGACAGTCATGTGGTTGTGACGTCATCGTAAACAAATCTGTTCTACTCATCCAGACGACTTCACAACGGCAACGTTGCCAGATCTTTCCACTCTGGAACCCGTTCTCAAAAAGATTGCGTTTTGGGCACCCAAAACGCCGGTGCCGTGTGGACACCAGGCCTAAACGATAAGCAATTGTATCGGAGTCACCTGAATCCGTTGCCGTGTGGACAGGGCCTCAGCTGTTTTCGGTGACTCACAGGAGGACAGAGAGAGTCAGCTTTCCATTGATCACCCTAACGGGCAATCCTTTGATCACCCTAATGACTCGCCGTTCACACCCAGCCTTCAGTGACCCACACCAACATGATGCCTCAATGACACCTTAGATGAGCTTGTCATCAGAATTCTGATTCTGATCCATGAGAGGATAAATACCTGATACTCCCTTTTGGATGAGAGGCGAAACGTTTTCAAGAATCTTCAAGCAAGTCCAGTTGCCCTTTTCTTCCACCCACAGTTTACTATGACCTGGATGACTGAGAATCTTCACAGACATATTGCGTGACTACATTTGAGCGGTTTATTCTGAGTGGTTGAATAGAGTTCATGATGCGTCATGCAGTAAATAAAGGGAGGGAAAATGGCCTGCAACTATTTGTTTAACACGTTAGTTCAGTAGCTCAGTCTGTGTTATTGAGTGTTTTATAAACAATGTTAGTGTGTATTCCAGTGGACGTTGTCATATGGTCTGCCATAGCCACAGTGCATGGAAAATGAGAATGGGCTAATAGGAGCTCCTCTGAGAGCCTGAATCTGCACCATGAATTTACACAAGCTGACTACAAGTGCAGCCAGTTTGTCAGCTTCTTCTCAACTGGAACTTAATCACTAGCATGTCTCTCTTACCTCCACCTATGACACTCCTGTGACAAACATCCTTTTAATAAGCCGAGTTAGTCTGCTAGGGTTTACAGTGACTGAACCCTCTCTGTGGCTACAACCTTAACTGCATACTAGCATACAAAACGGATAGGGTACTGTCTTTATTAAATACCCTTCAGCAATCAGTGTCAGCCTACTACTTAGATAAGTGTTTATATGACATCTTTTGGCTGTGTTAGAAACCACATGACTCTGTACTTAATATGGTGTATGCCACCAATTTGTAAACTATGGTGCTATACTATAGAGTACTAGTGTACCATTTAAGATGCCACATGTAAGCATCTGGCTAGCATCCTTTGCATCTGGTTGCATCTTCTGTGTGTAGAGCTCCAGGATATGTGGCATGTGATTCATCCTACAATAGCACAGATGTTCAGTGGCCAGTGACCAATCAGGTCCCTCATACAGTGATCTCCATGATTATTGGCACCCCTTGTGAAGATTAGTAAAACAGGTTAGAAAAAAATCCACCTTTTGGTGAAGTCGCTTCATCTAGCACTGAAAAAATGAAAAAAATCCAACCTTTAATTCAAACAAATTTGTTCAGAGAACAAGAAATAATTATTTTCAACAAAAACACATGCCACTATTATTGGCACCCCTGCATTTAATACTTCGTGCAACCTCCCTTTGCCAGTAAAACAGCACAGAGTCTCCTCCTATAACATTTTATAAAGGTGGAGATATAGAGCAGGGCATCTGAGACCATTCCTCTTGCCACAATCTCTCCAGATCACCCAGGGTCTGAGGCCCTCTCTTGTGCTCTCTTCTCTTCAGCTCACTCCACAGGTTTTCACTGGGGTTTAGGTCAGGGGACTGAGATGGCCATGGCAGAAGCTTGATTCTGTGGTCAGCGAAACAATTTTGGGTTGATTTGGACATGTACCGTCGAAGATCCAATGATGACCCTGACTCAGTTTCCTGGTATTGATTGATTTAAACTGTCCTCGTATTTCATGGAGTCCATGATGCAATGTACCCTAACAAGGTTTCCAGGGCCTTTGGAGGAGAAACAGCTCCAAAACATCACAGAACCTCCTACACCAGTTGGGAAAGGGTTCTTTTCATTATAGCCATCCTTATTTTTACACCAAACCCACCTTGAGTGTTTATTGCCAAAAAGCTTCATATTTGTTTCACTAGACCAGAGAACACGGTTCTTTCAAAGTTGTAGTGGCATTTCACAAACTTCAAGTGCTTATATTTGTGGTTAACTGACAAAAAAAGGCTTTTTTTCTGGCATAGATTCCAAATAATCTGTTGGCATGGAGGTGCACGCTGATGGTGGTTTTGGAGACTTGGATACTCTAGGATTTGACATTTTCTTGTAATTCACCAACAGTGAGCCTTGGGGATTTTTTTTTTGCCTCTCTTACCATCCTCCTCACTGTACATGGAGGCAAAATAAACTTGGGTCCTCTTCCAGGCAAGTTTATAACAGGTCCAGTTGGTGTTCACTTTTTTATTATTGCCCGAACAGGAGAAATGGACATTTTCAGGTGAGTAGCCTTTATTATTATTATTATTATTCATCTCTAGCCGCTTTATCCTTCTACAGGGTCGCAGGCAAGCTGGAGCCTATCCCAGCTGACTACAGGTGAAAGGCGGGGTACACCCTGGACAAGTCACCAGGTCATCACAGGGCCGACACATAGACACAGACAACCATTCACACTCACATTCACACCTACGGTCAATTTAGAGTCACCAGTTAACCTAACCTGCATGTCTTTGGACTGTGGGGGAAACCGGAGCCAGAGGAAACCCACGCGGACACGGGGAGAACATGCAAACTCCACACAGAAAGGCCCTCGCCGGCCCCGGGGCTCGAACCCAGGACCTTCTCGCTGTGAGGCGACAGCGCTAACCACTACACCACCGTGCCGCCCTATTATTATTATTATTATTATTATTATTATAGAACAATTCTCTGACTTATGGAGGTAAATACACTTCTCCCTCATTTAGTTTGTGTGTTCTCTTAGCTTTCTCATGTTCATGGATGACTAAGGGAATTTGGCTTCTGTATCACCTCACATTTGTACCCTAGTTAATCAGGAAGTCATGCATTCCAGCTTGAAAGTTCCTACACACTCCAATCAACTAAAAAATGTGCAATTTAAATGGGAAACATGCTTCAGTTACATTGTGTTCACTATCATTTCCAGGGGTGCCAATAATAGTGGCACATTTGTTTTTGTTGAAAATAACTATCTTGATGAGGGATTTGTTTTTCTCTGAATAAATTTGTTTCAATTAAAGGTTGGATTTTTCTTATTTTTTTTCAGTGTGAGATGAAGTGACTTCACCAAAAGGTGGATTTTTTCCTAACCCTTTTTACTAATCTTTATAAGGGGTGCCAATAATTATGGATGGCACTGTAGCTACAGATACAAATAGAGCTACAACTGTAGATGCAGTTGCAACTATAATTACAGCGACAGATAAAGTTAGATCTACAACTGTAGATATAGCTACAGTTATAGCTTCAGAAACAAACAGAACTTCAACTGTAGAGACAGTTACAGCTACAAATCTCATCTCATTATCTCTAGCTGCTTTATCCTTCTACAGGGTCGCAGGCAAGCTGGAGCCTATCCCAGCTGACTACAGGCGAAAGGCGGGGTACACCCTGGACAAGTCGCCAGGTCATCACAGGGCTGACACATAGACACAGACAACCATTCACACTCACATTCACACCTACGGTCAATTTAGAGTCACCAGTTAACCTAACCTGCATGTCTTTGGACTGTGGGGGAAACCGGAGCACCCGGAGGAAACCCATGCGGACACGGGGAGAACATGCAAACTCCACACAGAAAGGCCCTCGCCGGCCCCGGGGCTCGAACCCAGGACCTTCTTGCTGTGAGGCGACAGCGCTAACCACTACACCACCGTGTATATAGGTGGCACGGTGGTGTAGTGGTTAGCGCTGTCGCCTCACAGCAAGAAGGTCCGGGTTCGAGCCCCATGGCCGGCGAGGGCCTTTCTGTGTGGAGTTTGCATGTTCTCCCCGTGTCCACGTGGGTTTCCTCCGGGTGCTCCGGTTTCCCCCACAGTCCAAAGACATGCAGGTTAGGTTAACTGGTGACTCTAAATTGACCGTAGGTGTGAATGTGAGTGTGAATGGTTGTCTGTGTCTATGTGTCAGCCCTGTGATGACCTGGCGACTTGTCCAGGGTGTACCCCGCCTTTCGCCTGTAGTCAGCTGGGATAGGCTCCAGCTTGCCTGCGACCCTGTAGAAGGATAAAGCGGCTAGAGATAATGAGATGAGACTTGTAGCTGTAACTGTCTCTACAGTTGAATTTCTGTTTGTTTCTGAAGCTATAACTGTAGCTATATCTACAGTTGTAGATCTAACAAATGTAGATACAATTAGAGCTACAGAATACAGCTACAGTTCCAACTATAGGTACAGCTACAACTGTATACAGTTCCAACTACAGATACAACTACAACTTTAGATACAGTTATAGTTACAGCTACAGCTACAACTAGAAGGGCCACATATTATCAAAATCAAATTCAACATCAAATCACTTGAACCTAGGGTAATACTCAAGCTGTACCCCAAATTTCATCAAAATCTATTCACTACTTTTTGAGTTATGTTGGGAACAGACAAAAAAAAAATCCTGGATCCTCATACATATTTGGATCCTGGATCCAAAAACATACCTGGTTTTGCATCAAAATGTAATCAATTGTTCCTTGGCCCATGGCCCACCTTTCCTCAAAATTTCATCAAAATCCGTTTATTACTTTTTGAGTTATGTTGGGAACAATCAAGCAAACAAACAAACCAAAACAAAAACATAACCTCCTTGAACAAAGTTGGCATAAGTAATTACAGTTACAACTACAAATACAGCTACATTTGTAGATTTAGCTACAATTTCAACTATAAATACAGTTGCAGCTACACATACAGCTAGAACTATATACAGTTATAGTCACAGATGTTGCAACAACTGGAGATTGGCCAGTTGTGATCATCATAGCTATCCACAGGGGCCTCCCACCCCCTCCCCATCTCTTCCCCCTTGTTCTCTTCTTTTTCCCCTCTTTTCACTTCTGATGTTTCTCAGCTCCTGCTCTCTCACCGTCTTACCACCTGTGCCCTTGAACCTGTCCCCTCATCTCTCCTCCATACTATCACTCCTGACTTCCTCCCATTTATCACCTCCCTTGTCCACTCCTCCTTGTCCTCCGAATACTTTCGCTCCAGCTTCAAACAGGCCCACATCACTCCTCTGCTGAAAAAGCCCACCCTAGTCCCCTTTGTCATCCAGAACTACCACCCCATTTCTCTTTTCCCTTTCCTATCAAAGACACTTGAACGTGCTGTTGCTAACCAAATCTCCTCTTTTCTCTCATGGAACAACCTCCTGGACCCTCACCAGTCTAGCTTCTGACCTGGACACTCAACCGAGACTACACTTCTTTCCATCAGTAAGGCACTTCATGTAGCATGTGCTTCCCCTTTTCTCTGTCCTGATTCTCCTTGACCTTTCTGCTGCATTTGACACTGTTGATTACCCCATCCTCCTGTCATCCTTATCAGGTCTGGGGATCTGCGGGACAGCCCTAGACTGGTTTAAGTCCTACCTCTCAGGGTCGTTCCTTCCAGTTTACCTGGTCTGGTATTGTATCAGTACCATGCCCACTTACCACAGGCGTCCCTCAAGGTTCAGTCCTTGGTCCACTTCTCTTCTCTCTCTAAACCCATTCTCTTGGCCCAGTTATCTCTGCTCATGGTCTATCCTACCAGGGTGGCATGGTGGTGTAGTGGTTAGCACTGTCGCCTCACAGCAAGAAGATTCCAGATTCAAACCCCATGGCCAACAGAGGCCTTTCTGTATGGAGCTTTGCATATTCTCCCTGTATCTGCATGGGTTTCCTCCAGGTGCTGCAGTTTCCCCCACAGTTCAAAGACATGCAGATTAGGTAAAATACCCAGCCACTGGGGTTGTACAAGACAGTGTGTACTCAGTGCTGGTCCCAGGCCTGGACAGATTGCAGATGGTTACATCAGGAAGGCCATCTGGTGTAAAACCTATGTGGAACAGATCAGCTGTGGTGACCCCTCTCGGGAGCAACCAGAAGAAGAAAAAGAAGATGGTCTATCCTACCATTACTATGATGATGACACCCAACTGTTTTTCTCTTTTCCTCCTTCTAACAGACAGGTCTCCACTTGCCTCTCTGCTTGCCTGCATGACATCCAGAGCTGGATGGACAACCATCACCTGACGCTCAACCAAGGCAAGATGGAGGTAATTTACATTCCTGCTGTATATACAGATATGGTTACAGATACTGTTACGAATGTAGATACAGATACACGTACAGCTACAACTGTAGATATGGTTACAGCCCCAGATACAGTTGCAGGTACAGGTTCATATATGACCACAGCTACAGCGACAACAAATACTGCTACAATAGCTAGATTTGCAGCTAAAGCTAAAACTGTAGATATAGTTCCAGTTCCAGATACAGTTCCAGCTAGAGGTACAGATCCAGATCCAGCTACAGTGTCTGTGAGAGAAGCACAGTAGTACAAGAAAGACAATTGAAGAACACACATAACAGTCCATTGTTACACAGGCATTACTGCAGCAGAAGCACACACACACACACACACACACACACACACACACACACACACACACACACACACACCAATAACAATATTCTGTGTGCTTAATATTGTAATATAACATATAACCAAGGCTTGACATCGGAGTATACTGACACTAATATTGTATGATTATCACAGCATGAATTTAACCCACCATAGTAACTGCTCTTCTGATAGTGAGCCATTATCAGTGAAATTGACTGTTTGACTCCATGTTGATAGTGGCACCAGTGGGATTAAACCCACCCCCAATCACCCCCCATCCCCTCTACCTCATGCCAGGATGCGTTCATTGATACAGACTTCAAAGCTTTTTCTGTAAGTCACTCTGGATAAAGGCATCTGCCAAATGCCAGAAACGGAAATGGAAACGGGAAATCTTATCTGTAGACTATAGATTTGTACACTGTAAGAACTGTTACTGTAATCAAAATGACTATCTTGTACTAATTGTACTCATCCCAGGTCTCTTTTTCACAATCTGTTCATACTAAGCATCCTTTCAACACACTTAATACCTTAGTACTGTTTGCATCTCAGTACTGTCTGCCACTAGTCTTCTATAGCTGTATACTGTACCCTTGAAAGTTTTTTCTTCATGTCATCTCAGCGAGTTTTTCCTTTCCACTGTCGTCTCTGACTTGCTCACTATGTTAGTGTGTGTGTGTATACAGTACTATGCAAAAGTCACTCTCCATCCAGCATCCAGTCACTAAAAGAAGTCATTGCTGAAGAATGGAAAAAGATTGATGTTGTAAAATGTCGCCAACTTGTTCATTCCATGCCTAGAAGACTTGGTGCTGTCATTAAAAACCATGGAGGTCATACAAAGTACTAGATGTAGTAGTTTTTGTTGTGGGGTGTACTCATTTTTGCACCACCCTAATTTGAGTAAAACTGAAAAATGTGTAATCTAAGTTATATTATTAACCTTACTTTAACGTTATAAGTTAAACAGATGTTATATTAAACTTTGTCTTGTCAACATTTTGGAAATTGTTTGTGTTCATTGAGATATTGTTTAAAATGTTACTTTTCAAAGGGGATGTACTCATTTACACTGAGCACTATATATATATATATATATATATATATATATATATAATCTCATCTCATTATCTCTAGCCGCTTTATCCTGTTCTACAGGGTCACAGGCAAGCTGGAGCCTATCCCAGCTGACTACGGGCGAAAGGCGGGGTACACCCTGGACAAGTCGCCAGGTCATCACAGGGCTGACACATAGACACAGACAACCATTCACACTCACATTCACACCTACGGTCAATTTAGAGTCACCAGTTAACCTAACCTGCATGTCTTTGGACTGTGGGGGAAACCGGAGCACCCGGAGGAAACCCACGCGGACACAGGGAGAACATGCAAACTCCGCACAGAAAGGCCCTCGCCGGCCACGGGGCTCGAACCCGGACCTTCTTGCTGTGAGGCGACAGCGCTAACCACTACACCACCGTGTATATAGGTGGCACGGTGGTGTAGTGGTTAGCGCTGTCGCCTCACAGCAAGAAGGTCCGGGTTCGAGCCCCATGGCCGGCGAAGGCCTTTCTGTGCGGAGTTTGCATGTCTGCATGGGTTTCCTCTGGGTGCTCCGGTTTCCCCCAAAGACATGCAGGTTAGGTTAACTGATGACTCTAAATTGAGCGTAGGTGTGAATAATTGTCTGTGTCTATGTGTCAGCCCTGTGATGACCTGGCAGCTTGTCCAGGGTGTACCCTGCCTTTCGCCCATAGTCAGCTGGGATAGGCTCCAGCTTGCCTGTGACCCTGTAGAACAGGATAAAGCGGCTAGAGATGATGAGATTATATATATATATATATATATATATATATATATATATATATATATATATATATATATGTGTGTGTGTGTGTGTGTGTGTGTGTGTGTGTGTGTGTACACAAGCAGCTCACTTTACCCTCACTACAACTTCAAATGTCCATATGTCTTGGCATACAGTGCAAATTATAAATAAACATGGCTTGACTTGACTTGATTAAGGTTCTAAAGCTCAGTCCTGATTTCTCTAAAGCTGCTTTGTGACCATAACTATGATTAAAAGTGCTATAAAGCTGAATTGATCTACCAAAATATGTTCATTTTGCCAGCATGAAGGACTGATTGCATCATGTATCTTTATCAGAAATATTTTGACACTAAATCTGACAAATGAGGAACAATGAAAGTTTGAGGTCCGATCACCCAGTTTAGTTCATTCCTGTTTAACTCCTGCTTGTGACTAGCAGGCAGTAATTTATACTGTCAGAGTGGGAGATAAGCCTTGCAGACAAATACTGACAAGCTCTCTGCATAAGTGGGAATTACTTATGTTACAGTAACTTATACAGACCACCCACAAGTAGAATGTAGGTATAGCTGTAGTAGTTAGCCGAATGAAAAAGCCAATCATAGTTTACATTTTTTGAAAATTAATAACTAATCTGTGGGCGGCACGGTGGTGTAGTGGTTAGCACTGTCACCTCACAGCAAGAAGGTCCTGGGTTCGAGCCCAGTGGCCAACGAGGGCCTTTCTGTGTAGAGTTTGCATGTTCTCCCCATGTCTGCATGCGTTTGCTCCAGTTTCCTCTAAAGACCTGCAGATTAGGTTAATTGGTGGCTCTAAATTGACTGTGAGTGTGAATTGTTGTGTGTCTCTATGTGTCAGCCCTGCGATGATCTGGCGACTTGTCCAGGGTGTACCCTGCCTCTTGCCCATAGTCAGCTGGGATAGGCTCCAGCTTGCCTGTGACCCTGCACAGGATAAGTGGTTATGGAGCATGGATGGATAACTAATCTGTGGCTTAATAAATTTGTAGTCATTTGAAAGAAAATTAATTAATCACAATGCCTTCTGATTAAAGTTTAGCCTGGAAGTTTACAATTATATTGACTCATCTAACAAGTTGAGCTTGTTAGGTGTGTAATACCTGGAGCTACTATGTAATAACCTGAGCTAATTAAGTTATCCAACAGCTCTAGGGTAAATAACAGGAGCAAGGCAAGAAGAAGTTCAAAAATAGTAACGATACGCAGACTTTATGATTGGTCATCCTATGAGGTAAACCTGTTGATTGCCCAGTAGGGGTCACTATGAGATTTGTTCATGTCCTCGGACCCTCGGGGTTCCAAAGGAGACCATATACTACCACTTAAAAGGTTTTGAACAACTTGTAGTAACATTTTTGATGAACTTTCAAAAGTTTAAAACTCTAGACTTATGTAAGAAATAGGTGTAAGTGAACTGTGAAATGTTAATGGTAGAGTGGGGGGAAAAGCCCCCCTTAAGGAAAATTCAGTTTTTCTCCAAGTTGAAATGAACCATGTGTTTAGTTTTAGACATAGTTTTTGACAACAGTGACATGAACAATAATGCCACCTAAAGTTTGCCTAAAGTTAATACTTTTTTTTTAACAAAAACAAACATTGTGCCAAGGGGGCCTTTTACCCCCCCAGTGGGGCAAAAGGCCCCCTGAGGTGGGGCAATAGGCCCCCTCACTCAAAAAAAGCTGTTTGGATAGCAAAAGTGTTTACTTAAGCCTATATTGTGAAAGAAACAAGAAAATATCCCTGAATTAATGAATAGATGCATTATTTTATTATATTTCGCATTTTAATTTCAATTTTTTTATTTCAATTATTTTTAATATTAAGTTCAAATTACTTGCTTTACTCAACCAGGTAAGCGAGATGTTATTAAAAACTATGTATCTGCTATTCAGAAATGTATGAAATACAGTAATTATGATAAAAGGAAACGATGCCCCCTGGGGGCCATTTACCCTGCCATTAAGGGGGCGTTTTACCCCACAGACTACACTTTTACAAAAAAGGGTCTTACTTTCAAAATGTGATTCAACTTTTTATACCTAATGTATTTTTTTAACGTACTGACTTGTCTACTCATACCACATACACAGCTGTGATATCTGACGAAATAGCAGCTATCTAAATACAGTTTTACTGATATCTGAAAATTATATCACTTACCATGAAATTTGATTTCTCTCTGCTGCATTGCTGATATGCGATCCACAGTGGATATTTGTATATCCCCGTTGTCAAGCCAGCCCATAGCAACAATAGAAATGTAACTTTGCGCCATCTGGTGGTTATTTTGGGTAAAACAGGCCAGGGGCGTATTACCCCACGGGGGCGTATTACCCCACGCTACTCTATTATTTTATTGAAAAACAATCTAGATGACTCTAATTAGGCACTTGTCTTACAGTAACTAACTCGTCAAGCAAGTGCACTTGCCTTGAAAATAACAGTTACAGTCCCATCCCTGAGTACTTACTGTATATACACAGATTTTGGTATTTGATGTAACACATGCTTATTTATTTCCTTAGTTAATAGCTGATAGTAAATAAACTCAGATAAAAAATAAAAACCTAGCAGTGCATGCGTGATCACACAACCAAAGGTGATGAAAATGTTTCTTGTTATACCAGCCTTGACTTTACACCTGATCAACTTTTTTTCTGAAACCTCTTCCACTTGTTACCGTGTCGCTTGTTCTGAAAAAATGTGTATTAGCGTGGTAACGATGGCGTAGGTGGAAAGAACCTGATAAACTCTTTCCTTCTTGGCCTCTGTCTTGAAACCATAACTCAGAATGATCTCACATCTGCGTCAGTATCACCTGAACCAAGACCAGAAGCCAAGAGACATTAAAACACTCATTTTATCAGCTTTGTGTATCATGACATCATTAAGACGAAAGTCCTTTTCTGAAATAATTTCATTTTTAATTTACTGTAGTCCTGGGTGAATGGGGAAAGTGGATGAATAGATCTTGTGCTGTTTCAAGCATATGGTGCCATGTGTTTAAATCAAGCCAATATATGAAAAAAGAAAATTCCAGAGGCCTGTTTTGATTTGATCCTTTTCCATCCATCTGTAAATGGTTTGAGTCTGTCTTGCACAATCTGTCATCTCACACTTTTTTCCCTGACAGAAGGAAAAAAAATGCTAAGACCTGTATCAGTGGAGAACTCGCATTATTTATGCAGAAATAATATATTTATTTGTTGAATATTATGCATGAGAGCTGTCACAAGAAAAGCAGGGCCTCTTTATCATTTGTAGTTTTCCTAGATTCCAATTATCCTGGGTAACCCATAGCTTCTCATAATTCTTTTAAAATAGTGTTGTTGTTGTTTTCTTGTGAAACATCCCCTAACACAACCTTCTTAATCAGAAAATATTATTGTTTATGTGGACGCAGTTGGGATTGATTTTGGTGGTTAAAACATTTATCTGAGAAATCTTACAAATGATGCTAAACTAACTTCGTAATTTCAATCTAATAGTATGGTAATAAAGTGCAGTGTATACCGAGAGTTGTTCTTCAGAGAATGACCATTCATTCATTCATCTCATTATCTCTAGCCGCTTTATCCCTCTACAGGGTTGCAGGCAAGCTGGAGCCCATCCCAGCTGACCACGGGCGAAAGGCGGGGTACACCCTGGACAAGTCGCCAGGTCATCACAGGGCTGACACATAGACACAGACAACCATTCGCACTCACATTCACACCTACGGTCAATTTAGAGCCACCAATTAGCCTAACCTGCATGTCTTTGGACTGTGGGGGAAACCGGAGCACCCGGAGGAAACCCACGCGGACACGGGGAGAACATGCAAACTCCGCACAGAAAGGCCCTCGCCGGCCACGGGGCTCGAACCCGGACCTTCTTGCTGTGAGGCGACAGCGCTAACCACTACACCACCGTGCCGCCCAGAGAATGACCAATTAAGGGTTAAAAGTAATACAGTATGTCACGAGTTGAAAGTTCGGTATTTATATGTATCTGGGTTCTACAAAATAATCTACTTATAAAAATACATAAATAACACATATTTTAAATAAAAACCCTCCAATATCTAAAAGCATTTTCCCCCTTTTTTTAAGCCGATTAAGACCAGCTACATGGCAGACATACTTATTGCTTCAGTCTTCAGAGAGATAGTGTTTTTTCACCTTCAAAGATATTTTAATAAAATGAAACTGATCTCTAAGTTCTTTCTTTGCCCTGAGCCCTTTGCAGTCTATATGTCTAGAAACACAACTGAAAATGAATTTAAATGAAAATGCAACACAGGATGCAACTCTGTATTCAAATAAGAATAATAATCTGATCCTTTCTGCCAAACTAGACTTGCTTATTTTCAAAGCTGAATTGAAAAACCAACAACCTGGCTTATCTATGTATTTGACAAAAAAAAAAGGAATGACAAATGAGAAAGAATGCCATTTCTCCTCTTCCTTTTCGCAAACAGAGATAGGGAGTGCACACAAAATTCCTCAGGTTCCTCAAATCTTTCCTTGGCTCTCTTTCTCCTTCCCACCACTGAGCTTTTCAGTATTTCAACATTTTTTCTCCGAAACGTTTGACCAGCTAACCCTGAGGTATGTGCAAACCTATTTTCGCTCCCCTCTGCAAATATTAGTGCAAGCTGAACCACTCGCTGATCTTTCTTAAGCAGAGTTAAAAAGTGTGTAAAAGCATAAAAAAATCATTTTGATAAGATAAACCATGTTACATAATGGTGGTTATGTGTATTCCCACAGGCAATTACTGGTTCTTTCTTCTTTTCAAATATTTTCGATTTTAAAAGCAGTTTACAAAAATGAAATGAATTACATAACAATTACATTTACCATTTATAGAATTTAAACTAGAAGGGCACTCGGTAGAGTGCATACCTCTGCTAAGCCACATATTAGAATATCCAGATGTTTACTATGTTAACATACGGACATATCCAGATTTGCATCAAAATCTAATCAGTTGTTCCTTGGCCCATGGCTCACCTTTCCTCCAAATTTCATCAAAATCTGTTCACTACTTTTTGAGTTACATCGGGAACAAACAAACAAACAAACAAACAAACAAACAAAGGGTGGCGAAAATGGATTTTAAACTCAAAAAATGGATTTTAATTCGAAAATATGTAAACATCAATGTAACAAGCTGCACCAAACTATTATTATTATTATTATTATTATTATTATTATTATCTCATCCAGCCAACAGGTGATGAGCATATGTCATCATGTTTTGTTCGTTGGCCGTCTGGCGCTGTCCATATTTCACAAAAATCACTTCTTTCTCAATTCTTCACCAATTTTGATTCTTTTTGGCAGGAAGGTAGGTCTGCCTGGAGTGCATATAGCTTCTACCCTAATTTGCATAATTGCAATTAATAATGAAGATACAGAGTAATTAAGCCCTAATGAGCAGTTTCCACACAAATTGCTTCTTCTTCCTCAATCCTTCACCGATTTTGATTCTTTCTGGCATGAAAGTAGGTGTACCTAGGGTGCATATAGCTTCTACTCAGATTTACTTAATTACAATTATTAAAGAAGTTATGGACTGATTAAGCCTTAATGAGCAGTTCAACAAAAATTGCTTCTTCTTGGTCAATTCCTCGACGTTTTGGATTCTTTCTGGCAAATAGGTAGGTATTCCTAAGGTGTATATAACTTCTATATACAGTGTCTTGCAAAAGTATTCATCCTCCTTAGTGTTTGCCCTTTTTTGTCGCATGACAAGCTGGAATTAAAATGGATTTTTTTGGGGTTAGCACTATTTGATTTACACAACATGCCTACCACTTTAAAGGTGAAAATTGTTGTTTTATTGTGGCACAAACAATGATTAAGATGAAAAAAAAACAGAAATCTGGAGTGTGCATAGGTATTCACCCCCAGAGTCAATACTTTGTAGAGCCACGTTTTGCTGCAATTACAGCTGCAATTACAGTTCGTACCATTTGATTTACACAACATGCCTCCCACGTTAAAGGTGCAAATTGTTGTTTTCTTGTGATATAAAGAATAATTAAGATGAAAAAACAGAAATCTGGAGTGGGCATAGGTATTCACCCCCCAAAGTAAATACTTTGTAGAGCCACCTTTTGCTGCACTTACAGCTGCAAGTCTCTTGGGGTATGTCTCTATTCAGTTAGCACATCTAGCTACTGGGATTTTTGCCCATTCCTCAAGGCAAAACTGCTCCAACTCTTTCAAGTTAGATGGGTTGCGCTGATGTACAGCAATCTTCAAGTTATGCCACAGATTGAGGTCTGGGCTTTGATTAGGCCATTCCAAGACATTTAAATATTTCTCTTTTAAACCCTCCAGTGTAGCTTTAGCAGTATGTTTAGGGTCATTGTCCTGCTGGAATGTGAACCTTCATCCCAATCTCAAACCTCTGGCTGACTCAAACAGGTTTTCCTCCAGAATTGCCCTGTATTTAGTGTCATCCATCTTTCCTTCAGTTCTGACCAGCTTTCCTGTCCCTGCAGATGAAAAATATCCCCACAGCATGATGCTGCCACCACCATGCTTCACTGTAGGAATGGCGTTCTCAGGGTGTTGGGTTTGCTCCACACATGACATTTCCCATGATGGCCAAAAAGAGACATTTTATTCTCATTTGACCAGAGAATCTTCTTCCATGTGTTTGGGGAGTCTGCCATATGCTGTTGGGCAAACTCCAAATGTGCTTTCTGAAGCAATGACTTTTTTTCTGGCCACTCTTCCGTAAAGCCCCACTCTGTGGAGTGTTCGGCTTAAAGTGGTCCTATGGACAGATACTCCCATCTCTGCTGTGGATCATTGCAGCTCCTTTAGTGTTACCTTTGGGGTCTTTGTTGTTTCTCTAATTAATGCCCTCCTTGCCTGGTCTGTGAGTTTTGGTGGGCAGCCTTCTCTTGTCAGGTTTGTAGTGGTGCTGTATTCTTTTCATTTTGCTATAATGGATTTAATGGTGGGGCGGCATGGTGGTGTAGTGGTTCGCACTGTCACCTCACAGCAAGAAGGTCCTGGGTTCAAGCCCAGTGGCCGACGAGGGCCTTTCTGTGTGGAGTTTGCATGTTCTCCCCATGTCTGCATGGGTTTCCTCCAGGTGCTCTGGTTTCCCCCACCATCCAAAGACATGCAGGTTAGGCTAATTGGTGGCTCTAAATTGACCTTTTTTAGAGCCACGGATTGTCCAGGGTGTACCCTGCCTCTCGCCCATAGTCAGCTGGGATAGGCTCCAGCTTGCCTGCGACTCTATACAGGATAAGCAGCTACAGATAATGGATGGATGGATTTAATGGTGCTCTGTGGGATAAAGTTTGGGATTTTTTTTATAACCCAACCCTGATCCATATTTCTTCACAACTTTGTCTCTGACCTGTTTGGAGGCTCCTTGGTTCTCATGTTGCTTGCTTAGTAGTGTTGCAGAGTCAGGGTCCTTCCAGAACAGTTTGATTTATATAAACATCATGTGACAGATCATGTGACACTTTGATTGCACACAGGTAGATCTTAATCAACTAATTATGTGACTAATTAAGTGAATTGATTGGACCAGCTCTTATTTAGGGGTTTCATACAAAAGTGGGTGAATACCTATGCACACTCCAGATTTCTGTTTTTTCATCTTAATTATTGTTTGTGTCACAATAAAACAACAATTTGCACCTTTAAAGTTGTAGGCATGTTGTGTAAATCAAATGGTGCTAACCCTCCAAAAATCCATTTTAATTCCAGCTTATAATGTGACAAAACAGGACAAACACCAAGAGGGATGAATATTTTTGCAAGACACTGTATAGCTTGTATATAGTGTATACAGCTTGCAACATTTATTGCACAAGGTGGCCCACTTTCGATTGTTCCTTTTGGACTAGACAGGGCTGGCATGAGCTACGCCGTGATTGATGGTCTCGTTATTATTATTATTATTATTATTATTATGTGTCTTTGAAGATTCTCAGTCATCCAGGGCTCAGAACATTCCTACAATGGTAGAGGGAAAAGAGAAGGAGCAAAATCTCATCTCATCATCTCTAGCCGCTTTATCCTGTTCTACAGGGTCGCAGGCAAGCTGGAGCCTATCCCAGCTGACTATGGGCGAAAGGCGGGGTACACCCTGGACAAGTCGCCAGGTCATCACAGGGCTGACACATAGACACAGACAACCATTCACACTCACATTCACACCTACGGTCAATTTAGAGTCACCAGTTAACCTAACCTGCATGTCTTTGGACTGTGGGGGAAACCGGAGCACCCGGAGGAAACCCACACGGACACGGGGAGAACATGCAAACTCCACACAGAAAGGCCCTCGCCGGCCCTGGGGCTCGAACCCAGGACCTTCTTGCTGTGAGGTGACAGTGCTAACCACTACACCACCGTGCCGCCCCAGGAGCAAAATCACATCAAGAAAGCACTTCAGAACTGCGGGTATCCCAACTGGGCTTTCTTCAAGAGCAGAAAAAGGAACATAACGGACAAGGAAGATAACAGGAGCAAACGCAAGAACATTGTCATTCCCTACATTTCTGGTCTATCTGAGAAACTCAGGAGGATCTTCTACAAACACAACATTCCGTTACATTTCAGACCCAGTAACACCCTGAAGCAGAAACTGGTCCACCCTAAGGACAGAATACCCAAACACAAACAGGACAACATAGTGTATGCAATTTAGTGCAGTGAGGAACGCACGGACTCATATATTGGGGATACAAAACAACCGCTTCACAGGTGCATGGCTCAACACAGGAGAGCCAGTTCCTCAGGCCAGGACTCTGCTCTCTATCTTCATCTTAACAACAAGGGACACTCATTTCAGGATTGCAACATATGCATTTTAGCCAGAGAGGATCGTTGGTATGAGCAAGGAGTTAAAGAAGCCATTTTTGTCAACCTGGAACGGCCATCACTGAACAGAGGTGGTGGTCTAAGACATCATTTATCAGCCACCTACAATGCAGTCCTTGGCACACTTCCTAGACAACTGAATGCACACCAAAACCCAGCTGTTTTCAGTGACTCACAGGAGGACAGAGAGAACCAACAACCCATTGATCACCCCAACGACTCTCTAGGCCGTTCACACCCAGCCCCCAGTGACCCACACCAACAGGGTGACTCAACGACACCTTAGGATTGCTTTTCATCCATGAGAGGATAAATACCTGATACTCCCTATTAGGCAGACAGAACTGAAGAAGCCTTTCAGATGATTAGATTAGATTAGATTAGATTAGATTAGATAAAACTTTATTGATCCCTTTGGGAGGGTTCCCTCAGGGAAATTAAGATTCCAGCAGCATCATTACAGATAAACAGAGAAAAGAAATAGAGGAAAACTTCTAGATAAATTAGAATAAATTAAGTATTTACATATACAAATATAAAAATAATAAGATATGGGGAAGAGAGGAAGGGGGAGGAGGAAAAAAAGAGGGGGAGGCAGGAGAGATATTGCACTTTATATTGCACATTATATTGCACATTGTCCGGTATTGCTTATTGTTAGGCCAGGCTACTGCTCCTTCCCATCCTCTGTCCTCCTGTTACCCCTCCTCCCCCCCAGAGAGGAGTTGTACAGTCTGATGGCATGAGGGACAAAAGAGTTTTTGAGTCTGTTCGTCCTGCACTTGGGAAGGAGCATTCTCTCACTGAACAGGCTCCTCTGGTTGCTGATGACGGTGTGCAGAGGGTGACTGGCATCGTCCATGATGTTTAATAGTTTGGCCATAGACCTCTTCTCTGCCACCGTCACCAGAGAGTCCAGCTTCATGCCGACCACAGAGCCGGCCTGTCTTATCAGTTTGTCCAGCCTGGATGTGTCCTTCTTGGATGTGCTGCCCCCCCAGCATACCACGGTGTAAAACAGGACACTGGCAACCACAGACTGATAGAACATCCACAGGAGTTTCCTGCAGATGTTAAAGGACCGCATCCTCCTAAGGAAGTATAGCCTGCTCTGTCCCTTCCTGTATAAGTGTTTGGTGTTGCAAGTCCAGTCCAGCTTGCTGTCCAGCCACAGTCCGAGGTACTTGTAGGAATCCACAGCCTCCACCTCAACTCCCTCGATCAGTACTGGTCGTGACCTTGGTCTGGACCTCCCAAAGTCAATGACCAGCTCCTTGGTCTTCGAGGTGTTGAGCTGCAGATGGTTCCTGTTGCACCACACAGCAAAGTCCCTCACCAGGCTCCTATACTCCTCCTCTCTGTCATCACTGATACACCCAATGATGGCTGTGTCATCGGCAAACTTCTGAATGTGACACAGCTCCGAGTTATAACAGAAATCCGTGGTGTACAGGGTGAAGAGAAGAGGGGCCAGCATCATGCCCTGGGGTGCTCCAGTGCTGCTAATCACAATGTCAGACGTGATGTCCTTCAGCCTGACGTACTGCGGCCTGTCAGTGAGGTAGCTGGAGATCCAGGTGACCAGGCAGCAGGGGTGAAAGCAACTTTTATTTCTTCCCATTACTATTATTTTGAGTCATAGTGCGCGTGCCAAAAAATGCACCTAATTATTTATTATTGTCTACTTATCAAGCATTCACTAGGACTTCTTATCACTCAGTAGTACTAGTATAGTACTTTTTTTTATCACACTATCACTCTTTCATCCACCTGTATCAGTTTTTGATTATAAATAAATTGCAAACATCATTCAACAACACAATCGTTTTAATAACATTTTTTTTAGCTGAACAGTTGAAAACTAACTTTTCATTTTGGACACTGGACACAGAACAGTGTAACAGAACAGAAAAGTGAAAGTTTTTAGGTAAAAGTTGTCCTCTCTTCCTTATCAAATATATCGTTGTGGTTTTCTGTTGGTGTTTTCTGGATTCTTTATATTTTCCCACGGGTGTGTCGGAACGTTTGAGAAAGTGCGTGTGTTCTCAGTGCGTGTGGCATGCATTGGTAGCCTAGTTACTCTGCTCGCTCCAACCAGACAGTAATCTAGAATCTTTGCCCCAACTTCCATTTGATTTACGAATTCTGATCAAAGTAATTTTTAAATAGCCTATCATGAAACATTAACATGTTTCTTTATATGCCTTTTTATTTGGGAGACTTTGCAACTAACATCTGTCTGCTAAAACACTTTGATTACCAGCTGCGTACGTTATAGCACAAGATCTGGTTAAGCCGTACGCACGCTGTAGCTTGCTTGTTGTTTGTCCAGCGAAACACTGCACACAGAATATTGAAACATCAACATATGTTTCTGCATATATTGTTTTTATTTGGGAGACTTTGCAACAAACGTCTGTCTACTAAAACACTTTGGATACCAGCTGCGCACGTTGGCGCAAGATGGTTAAGCAGTGGGCTACGCGCACTATCTTGCACGTTGTCTGTCGAGTGAAAAACGGAAGGAATTCACTTCAGACATAATTCAGAGACAGGTCAGAACGAGTTATATGCAATGTATATTGAGGAAAACGTGTTGCTTTTGGTAAATTGACGTTAGCAGGTGTGTTGTTATGCTGAAAGTGCATTTTTTTTTCAGAGACAGTATATTTTTCTTTCCGGTACGGCCAAATCTTTTAGTGGTACGCCGGACTGGCCAGGACCGGCTTACTTTCACCCCTGCCAGGCAGGGGTCCAGTCGCATCCTGTTTAGTTTGTCCTGAAGCAATAGGGGCTGGATGGTGTTGAAGGCACTCGAGAAGTCTAAGAGGAGGATCCTCACTGTGCCATTTCCCTTATCCAGATGCAAGTGGGCTCAATGTAGCAGGTAGAGGATGGCGTCTTCCACACCAACACCTGCCCGGTACGCAAACTGCAGACAGTCCTGGGCATGTTGTACCTGGGATCTGAGGAGGCTGAGGAACAGCCGCTCCAATGTCTTCATCAGATGTGAAGTGAGTGCCACCGGTCGGAAGTCGTTCAGCTCGCTTGGCCGATTCTTTTTGGGAACTGGAACAATACATGATGTCTTCCAGAGGGTGGGCACTCTCCCCAGCTGCAGGCTGAGGTTGAAGATGCATTGGAGTGGTTCACCCAGTTCAGCAGCGCAGGTCTTCAGTAGTCGGGGACACACCTTGTCTGGGCCTGCTGCTTTCCTGGGGTGAAGCTTCCTCAGTTGACCTCTGACCTGGTCTGCAGTAATGCATAGAGGAGTCTGTGTTGAGGTGGGGGAGGAGGGGGCTGCTGTGATGACTGGGGGGAGGTGTGTTGAGGGAAGAAGGAGAGATGGCTGCAGTGAGGGAGAGGGTGGGGGGGACGTGGGCTGGTTGAACCGATTGAAGAAGTCATTCAACTCATTCGCCCTCTCCACTGTCCCCTCAATGACTCTAGTCTTTGTATTGTGGCCTGTGATGGTTTTCACACCTTTCCAGACCTCCCTCATGCTGTTCTCTTTCAGCTTCTGCTCCACCTTTCTCCTGTAACTGTCCTTAGCTTCCCTCTGAAGTTAAGAGGTGAAACGTCTTCAAGAATCTTCAAGCAAGTCCAGTTGCTCTCTTTTACCACCCACAGTTTATTAGTGATGCAGTGCAAAGCACTCTATATTCTGTTTTTGTTCTTCACTGGGCCAAGTCATAGTATCATACAAGTACAGCAGTCTTCAATCTTAACCACAAAGGGTTACTATGGCTGTAGGTTTTTTACGGTATTTGTTTTTTTCTCTCCAGCCAAATATATGGGTAAGATTGGATAACATCCCTGACTTACACTGTTAAAAAAATGCAGTAAATTTACATTTATTTTATATCAAAATACTGTTTAATTATCATACAGGATTAAACTGTAAACAATTTGGCAATCATTGTGTTGGTTTACAGCAAAATACCACAAAATGCAATGCATAGTGGGATGTCTAACATTTTTGGCAAAAGTGAGAATGATAAAAATTGTTGACCTTAAGTTTAACTTTATATGCTAGAAAAATTTGAATCAGTGCACACTAGTTGGGTTAGTTGTGGTGGCTCAGTAGTTAAGGCTTTGAGTTACAGATCAGAACATCACACACGTTCACTCATGTTTGTTGACAGTGGAGTAGCTGGATGCTTTCCCAGGGTGCCCTCATATTTGTGTTACCTTCTGGCACTCCCTTTTTAGTTATGCTGTCATTGTTATGGGTGGCAAGTAGGATCCAAGAGCAGATCACAGACCAGTAAATCCCATAATAAAAAGATGTAATAGCAGTAAAAAATAAACCAAAAGTAATCCAGAAAAAACTAGGGACAAAAACAAAAACGAGGCAGGCAAGGACAAAAAACGCTAGCATAAAAAAATAGTCTAGACAAAAAACTTGAGACAAAATCATAGCACAACAAACATGAAAAAAGACAAAAACGTAGTGCAAAAAACTGTGACAAGAAGCAGGCAAACCGGAGAGCAAAATCCAAGAAGCAATAATAGCACAGAGACGACGTGAAAAACCAACAAGACGTTCTGGCAAAGTCCCTGTCTGAGAACGGCCTTTTTATACACAGCAGAGCAAACCAGGAAGTGAATGCCAGCAAGATGGAAGTCCCGTCCCGGATCCGGATTAGCGATAAACTGGGAGATAATAAATATCCAGAGTGGAAGTCCGGGGCGGAGCATGACAGTCATTGCTAATCTTGCCAGTGTCCCTGCTTGCACTACATTGTATATTTACTTTAACCATTATGTGGCAAGAGCATACCTAATAATCCATGTTTTCTCTCTCTCTCTCTGTCTCTCTCTCTCTCTCTCTCTCATGCTACACATGCTACACCTGAGTGATCCATGCCTACCAGTGATCTGGACCCCTTTTGCTCTCTGGACCTGCCTGATCCACTTTGGTACCCTACTTCTGGTTGGAGTTTTCATCACCTGAAAATCACTCGCTGCTGCTCAGTATAGCCTCACATTAACAGCCTAATGATCAACATCAGATTACTGTAAATGGTACATTATAGCAGTGTTTCCCAACCTTTCTTGAGCCACGGCACATATTTTATATTTGAAAAATCCAACGGCACACCACCAAACAAAAATGTCACAAAAAGTACATATAATGAAATATAATGATCATCTCATCTCAATTTACTCACAATTTACTTACTCGGTGTGAAACCTGGGCCTGTTTAGTTGAACACAAAGCTGATATACTCGCAGGAATTGAAGAAAGACACACACGAAGATCTTCCTCAACAGCTCTGAGTCACTCTCCTTTTTTAGTTTTTATAGCAGTCATGCTTGAAAAGTGGGGGCGGCACGGTGGTGTAGTGGTTAGCGCTGTCGCCTCACAGCAAGAAGGTCCGGGTTCGAGCCCCGTGGCCAGCGAGGGCCTTTCTGTGTGGAGTTTGCATGTTCTCCCCGTGTCCGCGTGGGTTTCCTCCGGGTGCTCCGGTTTTCCCCACAGTCCAAAGACATGCAGGTTAGGTTAACTGGTGACTCTAAATTGACCGTAGGTGTGAATGTGAGTGTGGATGATTGTCTCTGCGATGACCTGGCGACTTGTCCAGGGTGTACCCTGCTTTTCGCCCGTAGTCAGCTGGGATAGGCTCCAGCTTGCCTGCGACCCTGTAGAACAGGATAAAGCGGCTACAGATAATGAGATGAGAGATGCTTGAAAAGCCCAGCTCGCATAGATAGGTTGTGGAAAATCACCTTTTTCGCTTTCTTCTGACCTCTACTCATACTAGGGCCTTCATCTGGGTCAGAATTTTCTCCAGGACCCAGTTTGGATTGTGTACTTTTTCTTTTCAAATATTTATCCATCGCCATCACTGCTGTCACGCCCAAAGCATTACTAATTCTATTGTTTGAATGGCAACAGGTAAATACACAGGTTAATTAGCTACCTGCTGCCATCTAATGAAAGAATATTTAATTGTTCTGCCTGTCACTATACGTCACTGGCATAGACGAACAAAGACAAATTATTTGCAGTAAATAAATAATAATTTTCGGAACAATTAAGTGAAATCGGATAATTTCCCATGGTACACCTGATGATCTCTCATGGCACACTTATGTGCCGCGGCACAGTGGTTGGGAATCACTGCATTGTAGAAACCATAAGGATGGCTGTGGGTGTTCTAACTTGGATAGACTTAGGACTGGAATTGCTATGAACAATTTGCACTCAAGTCTCCATCATTGAATGGTAAACAACTTCAGTTTGATACATCCATCCATTATGTGTAACTGCTTATCCTGTGCAGGGTCACGGGCAAGCTGGAGCCTATCCCAGCTGACTATGGGTGAGAGGCGGGGTACACCCTGGACAAATCATTGCAGGGCTGACACACAGAGACAAACAATTCACACTCACATTCACAGCTATGGTCAATTTAGAGCCACCAATTAGCCTAACCTGCATGTCTTTGGACTGTGGGGGAAACCGGAGCACCCGGAGGAAACCCACACAGACACGGGGAGAACATGCAAACTCCACACAAAAAGGCCCCTATTGGCAGGTTCAAACCCAGAACCTTCTTGCTGTGAGGTGACAGTGCTAACCACTACACGACCATGCCACCCCAGTTTGATACAATAGACTTTAAATTAAAACTATTGAATTCAGAAAGAAATCTGATTCTCATACTCACAAGTTGCTCATCAGCTCATAATTTCCTATTAATACAATTGCACTTTTTGATGATATGGTATTACAGTTATATCAGAGAAATTATTTACAATCACATTATCTGATGGCAGCCATATGAGGATGGGTTCTGTTTTGAATCTGGTTCCTCTGAAAGTTTCTTCCTCGTGTCATCTCAGGGAGTTTTTCCTTGCCAACGTCACTTCTAGCTTGGTCAAATTTAGAAATTTAAACTTTATATCTGGAATTTATATATTTCTGTAAAGCTGTTTAGTGACAATATGCATTAAAATTAAACCTGAACTGAAACTGAAGGTTGAGTGTTCAAATCCCAGTACTGACAAACTGCTGTGGTTGGGTCCTTGAGCAAGACCCTGAGCTCAGCTGTATCCTGCATCAGCCAAAGTTACTGGATTATGTCTTATTTTATACTCTAGTTATATTTACAATTATTTGTCTTGTAGAATGCATTATATTACTGGAAGTATAGTCATACACTGTAAAAATAACAGGATTTACCTGTAAAAATATTACAGTACTTTCATATAAATATGTTTTACAGTTACTTTAAGTTTAATGTTTACTGGTAACTAAACTTGTCAGTATATTACTGTACATTTTACAGTAAATATTTTATAGTGTAGGATATAACATTAGAGGACTTGAGTCTGCAGAGTGAGAGAGAATGTGGGTGAAAATTTGTAGGTTATTGTTTTGTCTTAAATGTGTGTTGCATTGAGAAAGCCTGCAAGGAATTGTGGCTACTCTTCTGAACATCCAAGCCAACTATTTTCACTATTTTATGTTCTCCAACAAGAGGGCAAAGCAGGGAATGCAACACTGAACCCTCTTCCAAGAATCTCCTTTGAAGTTGAACTGCTGCATAGTATTTGAATTTTTGGGCTTATTTTCTCATCTCATCTCATTATCTCTAGCCGCTTTATCCTGTTCTACAGGGTCACAGGCAAGCTGGAGCCTATCCCAGCTGACTAGGGCCAAAGGCGGGGTACACCCTGGACAAGTTGCCAGGTCGTCACAGGGCTGACACTTATGGCCCTTTTCCACTACCCTTTTTCAGCTCACTTCAGCTCGCTTCAGCTCACTTCAGCCCGACACGGCTCGCGTTTCGACTACCAAAAACCAGCACGACTCAGCTCGCTTCAGCCCTGCTTAGCCCCTAAAACTCGCACCGTTTTGGAGTGGGGCTGAAGCGAGCCAAGCCGTGCCGAGTGAGGTTGGGGGCGTGAGCAGACACTCCCCTGTGCACTGATTGGTGAGGAGGAGTGTCCTCACATGCCCACACACGCCCCGCGAGCGCGCTGGGATCTGTAAACACCGCAAACCCGGAAGGAGAATAATTACGAATTACGAGAATTTCTGAAACCTTATGCGCCTCGCCTCATCTATACGCTCTTGCCAGTATCTGTCCGCATTGTCGGTGACAACAAGCCACAGCACCAAGACCAGCCACACTAACGACTCCATGTCCTCCATGTTTATTGTTTACCCTCCGGGTCGTGAGACTACCGCTTAAAAGCTCACTGATGTCACTGTTTGCGCTGCTTAACGACATCACCTGACGTCCACCCACTTTCGCTAACTCCACCCAATGTGTCCACCCACTTCCAGCCAGCACGGTTCAGCGCGGTTGTAGTCGAAATGCAACTCCAACAGCCCCACTCAGCTCGACTCAGCATGGCACGGCTCAGCCCGACTCAGCCGCGTTTGTAGTGGAAAAGCGGCAATAGACACAGACAACCATTCACACTCACATTCACACCTACGGTCAATTTAGAGTCACCAGTTAACCTAACCTGCATGTCTTTGGACTGTGGGGGAAACCGGAGCACCCGGAGGAAACCCACGCGGACACGGGGAGAACATGCAAACTCCACACAGAAAGGCCCTCGCGGGCCACAGGGCTCGAACCCAGACCTTCTTGCTGTGAGGCGACAGCGTTAACCACTACACCACCGTGCCACCCCTGGGCTTATTTTATGACATAAAAATATGAGAAAAGAAAAAAAAATGCTGCAAATTAATAATGTAATCAAAACTGACATGCACAACACACAGCAACAGCATTGATACTTGGTGTGTAACCCAGTGCCATTATCTGCATTTGTATACAGTATGTGTCTGTTTTCAGTGCTTAAAATAGGCAGCATGGTGGTGTCGTGATTATCACTGTTGCCTCACAGCAAGAAGGTTCTGGGTTTGAGCCCAACGGCTGGCGAGGGCCTTTCTGTGTGGAGTTTGCATGTTGTTCCCGTGTCCACATGGGTTTCCCCCACAGTCCAAAGACATGCAGGTTAGGTTAATTGGTGGCTCTAAATTGACCGTAGGTGTGAATGTGAGTGTGAATGGTTGTCTGTGTCTAAGGTGGGGTTTACATTAGACCGTATCAGCGGATCATCAGATTAACGTTTTTAAAACGATTAGTGTGCACACAGCAACACCAATACACGATTCGCGTGCACACAGCAACACCAATACACGGATACGCTCGGCTCCGCAGGCATCCTGCGCTCCAAATCACTCCGTCCTGAACAGCGAGTGCCCTCTGGAGGGTGCGCACTCCGGCCCTGCGCAGCTCACAGAGCGCGCGAGTGAAGTGCACAAGCAGTGATTTGGGACTGAGCCTCTGTGTGTGTGATCTCAGTGCATGTCGGGCATGCGCGTCACTTACCACTTGCAAGTGGAAGGATGGCAAGCCTAAAGACAATCATAACTACACAATGGGCAGTATTTGCATCAGTATTTGCAGTATTTTCATACTTTTATACTCTTTAATGAAAGGTGATACAAGGCGGAAGTCCGAGCTGTTTTTCAGCAGTCGCGTCACATGACCAATGCCAGCGAATCAGGAAGGTGGATGTCACAGTAACGTTGTCCAATGACGACGCCAGCTAGAGCTCAGCACAGCGTATCTGCGTATCCGCGTATTCTCAATGTTTACACAGCACCGGACCAGACACGATCTGGATTGAATACGTGGACCCTGGCGGATTCCCGTTTCCCGGCGTTTCCAGGCGTTTTAATGTAAACGGACAGTGCATCCGCGAAGAAAACGAGACAGATACGGTCTAATGTAAACTTGGCCTATGTGTCAGCCCTGTGATGGCCTGGCGACTTGTCCAGGGTGTACCCCGCCTTTCGCCTATAGTCAGCTGGGATAGGCTCCAGCTGGCCTGCGACCCTGTAGAACAGGATAAGTGGCTATGGATGGATGGAGTGCTTAAAATATTTATTTCTGTTTTTTTATCCAAACCGGAAGCTGGAACTGGGTTTGATCTCTACGATACTTTTTTTTTTTTGGTTAACTCGAACACCATTTCATAGAAACACTGAAAAGCAAACAAACAAAAAAACCCCTCCAGGGCTGCTGGAAAAACTCACACATTTTAACAATACAGTTTTCAGTCTGTTATCTGTGACTGAATAAGCAAACTAAACATCAAAATAGTGATGGGTTTCTGAAATACATTTATTTATATTACTTATATTAGAGTTGACAGTAGCCTTCTAAGAAAATTGCATCAGATTTAATTTGGAGTTGGTATGTTCCAGAAAGATAAGAAAAGTTTGTTGTACATGCTGTCAGATTCTAAACCAAACTACTTTAGACCTTGGAGTGCTGCAGGTTCTGCGTATTTCAGATATGTACTGCAAATCAGAAATGCACACCAATATTCACTTGTTTCCCTGGAAAAAAAAGACTGATAAAAGAGGAGTAATTCATCTACCATTTTCTGTACCTGAACATTTTAGGCTAGTTTCAAGGTTTTTTTTTTAAATGAATGAATGAATGAATGAATTTTGTGTGTGTGTGTGTTGAGTTGGAGTTCTGGTGGGAATTTTGTTGCAAGTTACGATGCATTAAGTTTTAAAATGAAGTCTGAAGATATCAGAGGAACAAGACAACATCTCATCTCATTATCTTTAGCCGCTTTATCCTTCTACAGGGTCGCAGGCAAGCTGGAGCCTATCCCAGCTGACTACGGGCGAAAGGCGGGGTACACCCTGGACAAGTCGCCAGGTCATCACAGGGCCGACACATAGACACAGACAACCATTCACACCTACGGTCAATTTAGAGTCACCAGTTAACCTAACCTGCATGTCTTTGGACTGTGGGGGAAACCGGAGCACCCGGAGGAAACCCACGCGGACACGGGGAGAACATGCAAACTCCACACAGAAAGGCCCTTGCCGGCCCTGGGGCTCGAACCCAGGACCTTCTTGCTGTGAGGCGACAGCGCTAACCACTACACCACCGTGCCGCCCAACAAGACAACATGAAAAAGAATAATTCAAATCGTAACATCCATGCTTCTTACTTTACATGTACTGTAGCGTCGTGTCACGCTCCTGGGCTCACCTAACACTCAGGACTCCACTTCCCACAATCCCCCCCACACACCTGTCACTACCACGTGCACTCCATCAGCGAACCCAGAGCCACTTCCTAGGAGTGGCTCCCCCGAGTTCTAATTATCATCACCTGTACCTCTTTGTTTATATCTGTATTTATACCCCGCTGTTTGTTTTACCCTTTGCACAGTATTGCCTCCACATTTTTGTGAGCATATGGAGAGGTTCTATTTCTGATTACATTTTTGTGTATGACCCTTTTTGCCCTTGTGTTTGTTTGCTCCTCTCTCTCGCTTCCCGGTTTCTCGATCCCCACCTGTTTTTCTGATTCCCGGTTCTTGGACTATTGCCCGTTTCCCAACCACGATTTGTCTAGCCCTCATTACTGTGTTAGATTTCTCGGTATTGACCTGGCCTGGCTTTTGTTCATTGTCTTCTTTCACTGTGTTCATTAAAGCATCGGGTTTATTTTTAATCCGCGAGCGTCTGGTTTGTCACAGCTGCGTTACACGTAGTACAAATTGTTATTGTGTCTTAATGGCTAACACCTGACATTGACTTAATAAAAATATTAGTAAAGCAAAACTGCAGCTAAAATAATATATAGCAGACAAAATATTGGCATGTTTTGACTTTTTCTTTTTTTGTGTGTGTTAGGGTGGTCCCGAAATGTATGGGAAATTTTTTTTTTTACCAAAACATTCCGACCACCCTACCATTTTTTTACATAGGCTAAAAGAAAGCGTCAAGCAAAATTTCAGAAAAATTGGTTAATATTTAGAGGTGCCACACGAGGTTGCAAATCGGGTTAAGCCATTAACATTAGTTGGTGCGTAGACTGTTGCAGAGAAGATCTCAAACCCCCAAAAAGTCACAGTTCTAGAGGGAATATGCCACTTCTATGAAAAAGAAGAGGCAGGAAGAGTTTATAGACTGATAGAAGGTTAACTTTCATGCACTAAGGGGTTCTTAAACAATGAGCACTGATCGTAATATGCTGATGAAGTTGTGAATGTTTTCTTTCTATGTTTTTCAGGCTACATCCTCACGACAACGGCAACGAGATTTTTTTTTTTTTAAATATCGCGTCCACATGGGCAACGGATCAGTAAAATTTCAGGTACATATGGCAACGCAACGCTTGCTGAAAACGATGCAATACACATGCCACACCTCTACGTGCGCTGTAAGACGGTCCCATCGGAGACACCAGAACAATAGAAGAAGCAGGACGCATGCGCATAAACCCCTTCTTCTGTAGCATCAGCCACATAAAGTTTTGATTATTAATCAGTAGCGTAAAATAGTATCTATTGTCTAAGACACTTATTTATATTTCATATTAAAACGTCTATGTAAATTAATACATAGAAAGCCTGGCCAGGCGCTGAACGTTCTTCTGCCTTCACTTTAAGAGAAATTCAGGGCGAGCATGAGCCTAGGTTCTTCCCTGTCACTCACCCTGTCACTGTCACACGCGCACACCTTCTCACTCCCTATCCTATGGATATAGTCCCTTTAAATCACGTGCTCGTTTTTTGAATGGAGACGCGGAAAGAGGAATGAATGGGGGTAGATGGAAGCCAGTACACCAACATTCTGATATCTTCCAGAATTCTTTAATGGTCCGGAATAAATTGAATGCTACACATTGATGGATTACTTTGTTCTTCTACGCCCTTTTTGAGGAATGTATTGTCGGACTTAAACCAACATCTGAAGAGGTGAGATCGCTCCTTTTTTTCCCCTATTTTTGCTGACGGGATTGACTCTGCCCTAAGGGCTACTCTCTCTCTCTCTCTCTCTCTCTCTCTCACTTTGCACCATTACACAATAAATATTCACAGTGAAAATATTTTGTAAGCGCGTTTCATGAACCAAGTTATAGGATTTGTTGACAACTCGCATCGAGTTCGTTACACTTCTACCCGGCATGAAGCACTCACAGTCATGTGGTTGTGACATCATCGTAAACAAATCCGTTCTACTCATCCAGACGACTTCGCAATGGCACCATTGCCAGATTTTTTCACTCTGGAACCCGTTCTCAAAAGATTTCGTTTTGGGGCACCCAAAACGCCGGTGCCATGTGGACGCCAGGCCGAAACGATAAACAATTTTATCAGATTCACCTGAATCCGTTGCCGTGTGGACAGGGCCTCAGATGGCTAGCAACAGTAATACAAGTAGTACCGGTGGTGCAAAGCACAGAACCAGAAAGGACAATTATGTTTGGTTAATTGGTCCCACTTCCAAGGAACTGTCTGGGAGAAAGCTTCCTTCTGCTAGGGAAGTCCTTAGTGTGTTCTTTTATCTCCACAAGATACCATAATACCGAAGGGTTTAGAAAATCACAGACAAGTAATAGCTATTGTTATTTTGAACACAGGAAGTTATATTACTGTATTGTTTGTATTAATATGAAACAGTTAATAAGCCACATTATTTTATATTGTGTCTTGAGTGAAAACTTTAATGGCTTTGTGGCACCTCTAAACATTGTTCAATCTTAACCATATTTCGCACAATAACTTCTTTTAGGCAATGTAAAAAAAAAGGTAAGGTGGTTGTAACAAAATCCTAAAAAAAAAAAAAATTTGGGGACCACCCTATTGTGTGTGTGTATGACATTTTGTAATTTGACAGGTTTTGTAATGAAATATAATTTCACAACACCTTTCTTGTGTAACAAGATAAATGTTTGTTTAATAGTAAACAGCCTTTTGGACCCCACTTCAAATGCATTACACCATTTTAGATGATTAGATAGATAGATAGTTTATTAATCCCAGGGGGAAATTCAAAGTATCCATTTTACTCTGTGTTCCTTGCTATTTCCTTGGTGAAATGTCCCTGGAAGGTAATCATCTTGGTCATTTAAGAGGCTGTGGCCATTCTGATTTGACAAGGACCATGAAAGGAGACTGCTGCTGATCAGTAGCACCACTATTGCGAATTTTACAGCCCCTGAGGGAGGACAAAAGTACCCAAGAGAGATTTCACAGCTTTAATGTGTTGTGTGTGACCAGCGAGTAAAATGAGGGAGTCATAAGAGGTGGCAGTGTGTTCTCTCTCTCATATACTGTAATGTGAGCACTTCTGTGAACTGTATGACCTCTGCATAGACAAAAGCAATAAAAATGTGATAAAGATAACTTCATTTTGGTAAACTGATATTGCAGAATCCCAAACTGGCTGCATCAGTGCATATTCTAGTCACAATCCAACTGTAGATCAGACTCTTCACTTCAAATTCTCTCTATTCAAATAAACAAAGACAGGAGGTTGAAACCGTTTCAAAGTTTACTTTGAAAGCCTGACAAAAATAGTCACTATTCTATTCTCTCTGAAGCAGCTTTGAAAAGTTGGAAAACTAAATTACAAAAGTTTATTTCGGTCCAGAAGTAAACATGTAAATCAAGCTGAATGAGTTCAGTCTTGGTTTTCATCAACAGACATGAATTGAAATTTGCCAACTTTGAACCACCTGCTGATGTTTTTGTCTCTGACCCAGTTCTGTCTTTACTTAAATGCAGTGCCAGCTGCATGTTAAAAGTAATCCACAATAATCATTGATCAGACTAAGAAGCTGGGATCACAAACACAGATTTAATGAACACTAGTCAAAATTTGTCTCCATGCTAACACAACTATGACATTTTTATATCAAAACAAAAATAACATCTGTGGCATATGGCTGTTACAAATAGCCTTTTTAATCTAATATTTAACAGATATAATAGAAATATATGCAACATTTCAGTAGATGGACAGTTAGAATTGGGGAGTAACACTAATATCCGATGTAATATCATAGAAAAGCAAATTGTATGGCTAAGACTTTTCAAGCAACTTCAAAATACATAAAAGTTCTGGGGGAAAAATGTACTAATGAAAAGAAAATCACAGTGGCTGATAATAAAGTAACACAGAGCAACAGAGTTAGATTAAATAATAATACAGCAAAGTTTTTAATAGTTTTGTACAAAAGTAAACTATATAATACTATAAAGTCATACCAAGATAATAGAGGACACATGCAAGTATGTTTGCTCTTGTCAGTGTGGAAAAACATGCCTGCAGCTTTGAGTATGCAATGTAATATAGAAACGATATATTATATTCAACCTATTATAGAAACCTTTTCTTTTGCCTTCTACCGCAATGTTGTTGAATTCTCAAATCTGTTTGGTCAGAAGATATGAAATAATATTCCATAACAGCAGCTTTGACAATAATTTCAGCTGCAGGTTTTAGATTACAACCCCGTTTCCAAAAAAAAAAAGGTTATGATGCTGTGTAAATTGTAAAGAGAAACAGAATGTGATGATTTTCAAATCATGGAAATATACAGTGGTGCTTGAAAGTTTGTGAACCCTTTAGAATTTTCTATATTTCTGCATAAATATGACCTAAAACATCATCAGATTTTCACACAAGTCCTAAAAGTAGATAAAGAGAACCCAGTTAAACAAATGAGACAAAAATATTATACTTGGTAATTTATTTATTGAGGAAAATGATCCAGTATTACATATCTGTGAGTGGCAAAAGTATGTGAACCTTTTCTTTCAGTATCTGGTGTGACCCCCTTGTGCAGCATTTTTCCAATAGCCTTCTGGCTTGTCCACGTGATCTTCAGCAAACTGCAGACGAGCAGCAATGTTCTTTTTGGAGAGCAGTGGCTTTCTCCTTGCAACCCTGCCATGCACACCCTTATTGTTCAGTGTTCTCCTGATGGTGGACTCATGAACATTAACATTAGCCAATGTGAGAGAGGCCTTCAGTTGCTTAGAAGTTACCCTGGGGTCATTTGTGATCTCGCCAACTATTACACGCCTTGCTCTTGGAGTGATCTTTGTTGGTCGACAACTCCTGGGGAGGGTAACAACAGTCTTGAATTTCCTCCATTTGTACACAATCTGTCTGACTGTGGATTGGTGGAGTCCAAACTCTTTAGAGATGGTTTTGTAACCTTTGCCAGCTTGATGAGTATCAACAACGCTTTTTCTGAGGTCCTCAGAAATCTCCTTTGTTCGTGCCATGATACACTTCCACAAACATGTGTTGTGAAGATCAGACTTTGATAGATCCCTGTTCTTTAAATAAAACAGGGTGCCCACTCACACCTGATTGTCATCCCATTGATTGAAAACACCTGACTCTAATTTCACCTTCAAATTAACTGCTAATCCTAGAGGTTCACATACTTTTGCCACTCACAGATATGTAATATTGGATCATTTTCCTCAATAAATAAACGAGCAAGTATAATATTTTTGTCTCATTTGTTTAACTGGGTTCTCTTTATCTACTTTTAGGACTTGTGTGAAAATCTGATGATATTTTGGGTCATATTTATGCAGAAATATAGAAAATTCTAAAGGGTTCACAAACTTTCAAGCACCACTGTATTTCATTGAAAATAGTATAAAGACAACATATCAAATGCTGAAACTGAGAAATTTTACTGATTTTTGAAAAATCATGGAAACTCTATATTTCATTTTTACTGATTTTTGCAAATCATGGAAACCCTATATTTCATTGAATATAGTACAAAGACAACATATTAAATGCTGAAACTCAGAAATTTTATTGTTTTTTTTTTTAAATATATGCTTATTTTGAATTTTATGCCAGTAATACCTTTCAAAAAAGTTTGGACAGGGGCATGTTTACCACTGTTGTATCATCTCTACTTTTAACAACACTCTGTAAATTTTTGGAAACTGAGGAAACCAATTGCTGTAGTTTTGAAAGTGAAATGTTGGCTCATTCTTGCCTGATATACAATTTCACTTGCTCAACGGTCCGAGGTCTCCTTTGTTGTATTATTCATTTCAGAATGCGACAAATTTTTTAATGGGTGACAGGTCTGGACTGCAGGCAGGCCAGTTTAGCACCTGGACTCTTACTATGAAACCATGCAGTTTTAATGTGTGCAGAAAGTGGTTTGGTATTGTCTTGCTGAAATAAGCAAGACCTTCCCTTAAAAATATGTCAGCTGGATGGCAGCATGTTGCTCCAAAACCTGTATAAAGCATTCAGCATGAATGGTGCCTTTCCAGATATGCAAGCTACCAGGGGCAATTTCTCAGAGACAACAAGGGAAGCCGAGCTTCCCCTAAAATTCTCTCCCCAAACTGTGGCATCTACGACGTTGAATTCTCATTAAAAGAATAACTTGCATAACATAATATTTCCAGACTGTGTTGCAGAAGATGTTCAAGGATGTGTTGCACAGCTGGGTGTTGTGTTAAAGACTCTGTGTTGCATATCAGGGTATGATGTTCAAGGCTCTTCGTTGAATAGCCAGTGATTTTGGGATGTTTGATATTTTTGATTAAGGATATGAGGCACTAGCCTGGCAAGCCAGACTATAACATGAAATGTACAAGCAAAAATACTTTCTGCCACTAGTTCACTATGCTAATGGGGCACACCTTTCTATGTTTTGATATCCGGCCTACAGGTTTTACGATGAATGCGTAAAATGGGCTTCCCCTGTTTTAAAAACCAGCAGCCGCCACTGCAAGCTACCCATGCCTTGTGCACTAATGCTCCCCATACCATCACAGTTGCTGGCTTTTGAACTGTGAGCTGATAACAAGTCAGATGGTCCTTTTCCTCTTTAGCCCAGATGACACATTGTCCATGATTTCCAAAAATAATTTAAAATTTCAATTCATCAGACCACAGGACAGTTTTCTACTTCGCCTCAGTCCATTATAAATGAGCTTGAGCCCAAAGAAGGCAGCCATGTTTCTGGATGTTGTTTATATCTGGTTTTAATATTTGTAGATGCAGTGATGAACCATGTTCACAGGCAATAGTTTTCAGTTGTGTTCCTGAGCCCATGCAGCGATTTCCACAACAGAATCATGCCTGTTTTTAATGCAATGCTGCCTGAGGGCCTGAAGATCACAGGCATCCAATGTTGGTTTTCAGCCTTGTCCCTTGTGTACAGAGATTTCTTCAGATTCTTTGAATCTTTTAATGATATTATGGCTCGTAGATGATGTGATCCCCACATTCTTTGCAATTTTATATTGAGGAATATTATCCTTAAATCGTTGCACTATTTTTCCCACACAGTCTTTCACAGAGTGGTGAACCCCTCCCAATTTCATGTCATGTAATGGAGATGATGGACAGATCTAATCTCTGGAGGAGTTTTATTTAAAAACACGCTGGCAAACAGATCCAAATCGTAATGCAAAATCAGTGTCAAGAAACAAGCAGTGGTCAAGCAAAATATCCAGGGTAGAGACAAAACTTAGTCAAGAAAACAGAAACAAAGTCAAGAACCAGAATAGCTAAACATAGAACAAAAGCTTGGTAACGTGAAACACAAGGTACAGCGCTTATACTTCGCAAAGTCTGTGTTGTGAGTCCTTATAATCATATGCTGTAATTGTGCTCTAATCCAGAACAGGTGCATGGTAATTAGTCCTAACAGCACTGCATGCATGTATGCGAGTAGCAGTTTGAGGCACGCCACTGCGTGCACTACGTACAAACGCATGTGAATATGACACTTTACTTCTGAGAGACTCAGCCTCTCTAGCCTAATTAGTTTTTTTTTGTATTACACAACTTTTCAAGTCTTTTGTTGCCGATATCCCATCTTTTTTGAAATGCGCTGTTGACAAATTCAAAATGAGCATATATATTTTTCAGAAAAGAATACAATTTCTTACTTTCAACATTTGGTATGTTGACTTTGTACTATTTTCTACTATTTCAATGAAATATATACACATTTCAGAGCAGTATACTGCCATCCAGACAAAATCTTTTTCAGGGAAGGTCTTTAGCAAGACAATGCCAAACTGCTTTCTGGACATATTAAAACTGCATGGCTCCATAGTAAGAGAGCCCAGGTGATAAATTGGCCTGCCAGCAGTCCAGACCTGTCTCTCATTTAAAACATTTGGTGCATTCTGAAATGAATAATACAACAAAGGAGACCCTGAACTGTTGAGCAACTGATATTGTAAATCAGGCAAGAATGGGACAACATTTCTTTTTCAAAACTGCAGCAATTGGTCTCCTCAGTTCCCAAATGTTTACAAAGTGTTGTTAAAAGTAGAGTTGAATCAAAACAGTGGTAAACATGCCCCTGTCCCAACTTTTTTGAAATGCGTTACTGACATCAAATTCAAAATGAGCATATTTTTTAAAAAAACCCAATAAAATTTATGAGTTTCAGCATTTAATATGTTTTCTTTGTACTATATTTCAATGAAATACAGGGTTTACTTGATTTGCAAATCATCACATTCTGTTTTTATTTTCAGTTTCCACAGTGTCACAACTTTTTTTGGAAACGGGGTTGTAACACTCATTCTACTGTAGTATGTTATCATTTCTATAGTAGCAACTTACACAGGGACTATATGGGACACACCACATACTGTACAAGGTGCAATTGTTGATATGGTAAATTTTTATGCACTAAGATCTTTTTCACAGTTTTGGAAGGAGTTTCCAGTATCAACACTTTACTCACAATCAGAGGTAAAGCGGTGTGTTGAAGTTTTACGACACAGGAAAGATTTCAGGATGGAGGGCTTTGTGGTTTCTCTGTAACATGACAAGTTGCATTTTTTTTGTCTTAGTAATGTGAAAAAAGAGAGGCTGGTGAGGGAGCAATTATTTAAAAGTTGTTATAATGTACTGCAGAAACAAACTTACTTCACTGAAATTCCACAACATTAAACATAACTGTAAATGAATAAAATGTATGACATGTCATTCTATAATGAATAAAAACTATAATCTTTGGCAAATTGCTGTGGTATAAGAGAAGGAAACCACTTCATGATGTGATGCTATTGGCAAATAATCAACTTTGAAGTGATGACAACAACTCCACTTCATATCAGGCCTGTTGTTGATTATTTTTCTAAACGAGCACACCCTCTGAGGTTTTATTCCTTACTTAACCAAGAAAAAATGTTTATTTGTGACATCATCATCATCTACATCATCATGACAGCACATAATCACTGAATCCTGTGTGGGATCAATGTTGAAAAGACTAATTCAGATGACCAAACAGAAGATAATTTTGAAGGACAAGTGAATTCAACCTACAACTTGGATTTTCAAGCCAACAGCGACAAAGACGCTGATCTCAGTGAAATAGTGTATAATATATGAATACTCAGGTCATATGCTGAAAATATGTACAGTAAATGTACCCAATACTTCAATATACCAATCAGCCATAACATTAAATCCACTTGCCTAATATTGTACAGGTCCCCTGTGTGCCATCAAAACACCCTGACCCATCGAGGCATGAACTCCACAAGACCTCTGAAGGCATCCTGTGGTATCTGGCACCAAGGCATTAGCAGCAGATCTTTTAAGTCCTGTAATTTGTGAGGTGGGTCCTCCATAGATCGGACTTGTTTGTCCAGTACATCCCACAGATAGTTGATCATATTGAGATCTGGGGAATTTGGAGGCCAAGTCAACACCTTGAACTCTGTCATATTCCTCAAGCCATTGCTGAACAATTTTGACAGTAGGGCAGGGTGCATTATCATTGCCCAAAACATCATACTGCCTCCGACAGCTTGCCTTCTTCCCATAGTGCATCCTGGTGCCATCTCTTCCCCAGATAAGTGATGCACATGGACCTGGGCATCCACATGATGTAAAAGAAAACATGATTCATCAGACCAGGCCACCTTCTTAAAGGGGTTCTTCCAATGTGCCCATTGTAGGTAGTTTTCATGGTGGACAGGAGTCAGCATGGGCACTCTGACCAGTCAACAACTATGCAACCCCATGTGTGTACTCATAACCAGCATGAGCTTTTTCAGCAATTTGTGCTACAGTAGGTCTTTTGTGGGATTGGACCAGATGGGCTAACACTTGCATTCTGTGTGCATCAGTGAGCCTTGGGCACCCATGACCCTGTGGTTGGTTCACCAGTTGTATGTCCTTGGACCACTTTTGGTAAGTACTATCCACTGCATACCAGGAACACCCCACAAGACTTGCAATTTTGAAGATGCTCTGACCCAGTCATCTAGCCACCAGAAGTCAAAGTTGCTCAGGGGTGGGTTTCCCAAAAGTATCGTAGCACAAAGATCATTGTTAAATGGTAGCGCGAGCATCACAATGAACACTCTCTCTCCTAGTTAAGATGCTCTTAGCATTAAGAGGCTTTTGGGAAACCCACTCCAGATCCTTACACTTGTCCATTTTTCCTACTTTCAAAACAACAACTTTGAGAACTGATTGTTCACTTGCTACCTAATACATATGTCCCACCCCTTGACAGGTGCCATTGTAACGAGAGAAGCAATGTTATTCATTTCACCTGTCATTGGTTTTAATGTTATGGCTCATCGGTGTATAGTTTTAATATGCCCTTGTCAACATACCTTCACCACCTGTTGGGTATCCTCATCTCCATCTAAACATTATTACATTACTAGCTCTAGTGAAGTGTTTGAAATGGCCCCTTGGACGTTGAAGAGATTATGTCATCATCATGGTGATTTTAAGAACATGGTGTGTTTCATTTGATATGCTACATGTGAATTTGATTTTATTGTCATTTATATATGAGAACTGGAACTAATAATGGTATACTAGTTAGCAAGACAATATGACTATTTACAATTTAAGTGTCTTCTAACCTACTCTTCGAGATGACCTCGTCACACATGCTACCAGTGGCACAGAAGATACACATTTCTGAGTGGTGATTGGAAGTCAACAAGTGTGTATTACAACCAGTACTCTTTGTAAATACAGAATTGCCTTCAGATTAGCACTTAAACTGAAGTGTACTTGTTTGTGACTCGGCTGCTGCTTTGTTCTGACCCCCGTTCTGCCGATTTCAGCTTCATGCAGGACTGCTCTTCATCCACTGGAGGCAGACACCAGCAACACAGACAAGACTGTGCACAAAATAACATTTGATTTTAAAAGAGAAAAAAAAAAAAGCTTAAACTTTGCATCAACAGATGTGTCACAAGAGATAAGTAAGAGGAAAACATCAAAATCATGTTGTGATTTTCATGTAATGGCATTCATTTAGCCCCCGACTTGTTGACAACTTGATCAAGCAAACTTACACTATATAGCCAAAAGTGCTGCCACAAAGCTGGAAGCACATAATTGTATAGAATGTCTTTGGATGCTGTAGCATTGCAATTTTACTTCACTGGAACTAAGGGGCCTAAACCTGTTGTCACACCTGCATGACAATGCCCTTGTGAACAAAGTGAGGTCCATGAATAATAAGTTACATTTACGTATATAGCGCCTTTCTCAAACTCAGTCACTTTACAAAGGTCAGAGAAAACACGAAAAAAATTAATAATAATAATAATAATAATAATAAAAAGAGTGGTGAGTTTATGCACTGGTGGAGAAATGTTCATGAAACAGAAAGGTTTTGAGATGAGATTTGAAGAAAGGAAGGGAAGAGCAGTCATGGAGGGGTTGAGGAAGGGAATTCCAGAGCTTGGGGGTCGTGGCACTGAAGGACCTGCCACCCATGGTACAGAGTCTAGTGCGGGGGACAGCAAGGAGATTATAGCTAGAGGATCTGAGAGAGGGGGATGGAGTTTAAGGGGTCAGGAGATCACAGATGTAAGAAGGAGCAAGGTTATGGAGAGCTTTGAAGGTGAGTAGAATGATTTTATATTTAATTCTGGACAGAACAGGTAGCCAGTGAAGCTGAGAAAGAATGGGGGTGATATGAGCAGATGGTTTGGTATGGGTGAGGAGTCTCGCTGCAGAGTTCTGAATATATTGTAATCTTTGAAGGGATTTAGTAGGGAGGCATGAAGACATGGTTTGCCAAGGTTGGAGTGGGCGGCCTACACAGAGCCCTGACCTCAACCCCGTTGAACACCTTTGGGATGAACTGAAAAGCCAACTGCACCCCAGGCCTCCTCACCCAACATCAGTGCCATAACAGCTAAGATGAACTAAATGTGGAATGGGATGTTCAAAAAAGCACATATGGGTGTGATGGGCAGGTGTCCGGATACTTTCAGCCATACTTATATACTTAGTTGATCCCATAAAGGAAAAGCTATAATTTGATAATAGTTCGTCTGAACCCCTTAATCCACGCCAGTAGTGGACTGGCTAGTCTAAGGCCCTGTCCACACGGCAACGGATTCAGGTGAATCTGATAAAATTGTTTATCGCTTCAGCCTGGCGTCCACATGGCACCGGCGTTTTGGGTGCCCCAAAACGAAATCTTTTGAGAACGGGTTCCAGAGTGAAAAAATCTGCCAACGGCGCCGTTGCGAAGTCGTCTGGATGAGTAGAATGGATTTGTTTATGATGACATCACAACCACATGACTGTCAGTGCTTCACGCCGGGTAGAAGTGTAACGAACTCGATGCGAGTTGTCAACAAATCCTATAACTTGGTTCATGAAACGCGCTTACAAAATATTTTCACTGTGAATATTTATTGTGTAATGGTGCAAAGTGAGAGAGAGAGAGAGAGAGAGAGAGAGAATAGCCCTTAGGGCAGAGTCTTTAGTCCAAACACTGCGGAAGCAGTACCAAACCGTGCACCGCCCATGCGCTTTCCAAAAACAAATACAATCCCGCCAGCAAACATAGGAAAAAAAAAGGAGCGATCTCACCTCTTCAGATGTTGGTTTAAGTCCGACAATACATTCCTCAAAAAGGGCGTAGAAGAACAAAGTAATCCATCAACGTGTAGCATTCAATTTATTCCGGACCATTAAAGAATTCTGGAGGATATCAGAATGTTGGCGTACCGGCTTCCATCTACCCCCATTCATTCCTCTTTCCGCTTCTTTCGTTTTACGCTACTGATTAATAATCAAAACTTTGTGTGGCTAATGATACAGAAGAAGGGGTTTATGCACATGCGTCTACTTCTTCTATTGTTCTGGTGTCTCCGATGGGACCGTCTTACAGCGCACGTAGTGGTGTGGCATGTGTATTGCATCGTTTTCAGCAAGCGTTGCATTGCCATATGGACCTGAAATTTTACTGATCCGTTGCCCATGTGGACGCGATATTTGAAAAAAAAAATCTCGTTACCGTTGTCATGTGGATGTAGCCTAAATTGCCCCTAGGTGTGACTGAGGAAAGTATAAATGATTGAATGAGTTTTCTTACCCTGAAGCACCTCTTAAACCGTTTGCTGACCATATATAAAGCTATTGGGTTGATGCATGAATTCACTGAAGCCATGTTGATCCCAATGTAATCAAGGACCAGGAAGAAGCTGGAGGAAAGTGATACAATACGACGCACATGTTAATATAATACAGAACATACAGTTTATAGTATTCTGTAATAGTAGTCTGTAATAGGGTTTCTATTCATATTTTTAATTGACAATAAAAACATCTGAATGTTGAAAATTCATTGCAAAAATGCAATTGGCTACAAATAAGTGTGTTCCAGGATTTTCATAAATGTATGTCTAGAGCTGCTCTTCTGCTCTCTGGCAAAAATATATCTTCTGTCTCTCTCCATACTCTCCTTCTAAAATCAATGTAATTCAAAACATATCAACTAGTGAGCTGATGTGTGTTTTACCTCAGAAGCTCACAGCGGTTTGGATCATCCTCATTATAAAGGGTGAGCTTGAGAATACGGCTCAGGTGCAGAGGCAACCAACACAGAGCAAAGACCAACACCAAGCAGAACACGGTCTTGGCCACTTCGCGTCTCTACGGTAGCAAACACCACATTTCGATATCAAAGTTTTATATATAAGGCAACTTTAACAATATAAGCAAGCATGAAACTAGAGATGGGTGACTCAATATTATATGCCTCCTTTTGAGAATTAGTCTTTGTATCATTTTTAGTCGTATTTTTATACTAAAAGTAGACCTAATGCTGAAAAAAAAGCAGATTATTTTTCAAACTTTGAAATGGGTAACGTAATAACTACTTCTCCTGCCATTTCCTTCCACTTTCCGCTCCCACAGGAGCATGCAGAGAAACACACAGACACATGAGACGAGTTAATGAACCAGTGCTTCTCTCATATATCGAGAGATGGAAAATGAATGATCATTTAGAGTTAGCTCACTCCATTCTCTCCATTAACTGGCAATTTATCAAAGTGTGGTATATGCCAAAAGACTTCACAAACACAAGAAAATCAGCTGCATAAAGAGCGTGATGAGCTCAAGCAGACGAGATCAGAGGGGGCGAGAACACAGGAAAATGAGTTCCTGAGTGAAACAGCATTGACTGACTGAATCCTTTCCGAGAGGCATCATTCACACAACATTCTAAAGTTATAATATTTTAGGTTATATTATACCACGACACTGCTGAATGCTTGTTTCTGATTGGTAGAAGGTGCTGATTAATTTCTGTAACAGCAGTTCAGATGATAGTTTAATTATTTACTGCTTTTTTTTTTTGTTATTGTGCTTGTTCTAATATGGTATCGTTTCTGTAGTCACACCTTCACAGGAAGGTGTTAATAGATAAAAAAATAAACAGGTAAATCACTGATATATTGATGCTTCCTGTAAGGACATTTTTGTAAGAAGTCTCCAGTGTTAGAGGTACAGTGTGCAACACTAAAACCATGTTAGAACACACGGAGGTTAAGCTTGCAACTTTAAATTTCCCACCATGAAATGATGGCAGAAGATGGAGGATGGTCTTCAAGATGGAGGATTTTGCGGTTTCCCTGTTGCATGACAAGCTGCAATTTTTGGTCTTATTTACATCAGTAGAGTGAAGAAGAAGGAGAGGTTGATGAAGGAAGGGCCGTTTATAGCTACTACAATGCAAATGATAACAGGAACTAACTTGCTTGTATGCAACCTTAGCATAAATACGGAGGTGATTATAGGAAACTGCGCATGATGATGGGTTGAGAGATTCAGACTATTTCTCGATAATCACCTCGAGCGACTTGGCAAAATGGTGGCCAATTGCTTTGTCACCATAGGTGAGGAAGAATTACAAATTATGAAAGAAAATGCTGTTCCTAAAAGCACTAAAGATGCTATAAACATTGGTCTAAAACCATTCAAAGCTAATGTGGAATTGTGATTTATTTTATCTATTTCAAAACAAAGTATTTTATGTGACTCAGTGTAGATAACTAACACAAATCTGCACGCATTACCTTTGCATGCCACTTTTGAAGATTGAAATATACAGGTTTTTTTTTTTTAACTATTTATTTATTTTGAAATACTCACCTGTGAAGCCATGGCCTAAAAGTAGAGAAGCAGCTTTGGGACCAAAATGTCGCTGGTTTGATTCCCTGGACCAGCAGGAATGGCTGAAGTACCCTTGAGCAAGGCACCTAACCCCTGACTGCTCCCCAGGCTGCTCTGGGTATGTTGTATGTCGCTCTGGATAAAACGTCTACTAAATGCCATTAATGTAAAGTAATGTAATGTGTATTTATACTAAAACAATTATCCGTCTCAGGCTCGGTGAATATCGGTGAATTATAACCTTAACTTTGTCTCAGTAATTATTCACCGATATTCACTTCGCTTTTGATGAACAATTGTTAAATAAATGGATTAATAGTATGGGGTATTGTTCTTTGATTAATAAAGTATAAGGAGAATAAAACACTTTGTGATGTGTTATTGGGAAGCAAACAACCTCAGTTTGGTAATGGTCCTCCCCCTACTGCTTATTTTCCTATAACAGGATGCCGGTTGGGCGGCACGGTGGTGTAGTGGTTAGTGCTGTCACCTCACAGCAAGAAGGTCCAGGTTCAAGCCCCGTGGCCGGCGAGGGTTTCCTCCGGGTGCTCCGGTTTCCCCCAAAGACATGCAGGTTAGGTTAACTGGTGACTCTAAATTGACCGTGAGTGTGAATGGTTGTCTGTGTCTATGTGTCAGCCCTGTGATGACCTGGCGACTTGTCCAGGGTGTACCCCGCCTTTCGCCCGTAGTCAGCTGGGATAGGCTCCAGCTTGCCTGCGACCCTGTAGAACAGGATAAAGCGGCTAGAGATAATGAGATGAGGCTCGGTGAATTATAACCTTGACTTTGTCTCAGTAATTATTCACCGATATTCACGTCGCTTTCGGTGAACAATTGTTAAATAAATGGATTAATAGTATGGGGTATTGTTCTTTGATTAATAAAGTATAAGGAGAATAAAACACTTTCTGATGTGTTATTGGGAAGCAAACAACCTCAGTTTGGTAATGGTCCTCCCCCTACTGCTTATTTTCCTATAACAGGATGCCTGTTGGGCGGCACGGTGGTGTAGTGGTTAGCGCTGTCGCCTCACAGCAAGAAGGTCCGGGTTCGAGCCCCGTGGCCGGCGAGGGCCTTTCTGTGTGGAGTTTGCATGTTCTCCCTGTGTCCGCGTGGGTTTCCTCCGGGTGCTCCGGTTTCCCCCACAGTCCAAAGACATGCAGGTTAGGTTAACTGGTGACTCTAAATTGACCGTAGGTGTGAATGTGAGTGTGAATGGTTGTCTGTGTCTATGTGTCAGCCCTGTGATGACCTGGCGACTTGTCCAGGGTGTACCCCGCCTTTCGCCCGTAGTCAGCTGGGATAGGCTCCAGCTTGCCTGCGACCCTGTAGAACAGGATAAAGCGGCTAGAGATAATGAGATGAGATGAGAAAATGCAAGAAACGCTGGGTGTTCTTGAGGAAGTACAGTATTAGTAATGCTAATAATTAAGCATTCACTTTAACTATAATTGGCATAACCTCGAGAAGAGAATCAGTCGTATCTGCCATTCATAGCTAGTACCTGATTAACACCTTTTAGTAGTACTATTATTATATTAAAGCTCCAATGAACAATGGCCTCACCAATGCTTTGCCCACATACGGACTCCTTTTAGCTGCCTTGGAGAGAAGATAAAAGCATGAATTTTAATGGCCTCAATATTTTCAAAGACATTTTGCAGGTGTTGTTGCGTCCAACTCGTGTTGCATCAAAATGCCACTTGCTTTAGGGTTTTAGGGCACTGGATTCAGAGGTCATGAACAGTCATAGAGTATACCAACGTGTTTCAAGTGGTCGTTCAGCGCAATCTGCACACTGTCCTTCTTTCGCAGCATTTCACAGGTCATGAGAGAGTAGAAGATGGCAGTGCAGGCCAGTGGCATGCAGAAGTAAAAGCCGAAGAGCCACCAGTCTTTTGCTGACTTATAAAACTGAGAACAAATAAAAACACCACATAAATAATAAGCATCAAAAGGATTCTTGTGTTCTGGGACTTAGCATTTAATGTGTTCACTGACCAAAGACATTTCTTATCCTCATATATTTGCCAATATGTCTTTTTTTAGAAATATAAATATTTAGTCAAATAAATATGTAGTCCGGCGGCACGGTGGTGTAGTGGTTAGCGCTGTCGCCTCACAGCAAGAAGGTCTGGGTTCGAGCCCCGTGGCCGGCGAGGGCCTTTCTGTGGCCCTGGTTAGGTTAACTGGTGACTCTAAATTGGTTAACTGGTGACTCTAAATTGACCGTAGGTGTGAATGTGAGTGCGAATGGTTGTCTGTGTCTATGTGTCAGCCCTGTGATGACCTGGCGACTTGTCCAGGGTGTACCCCGCCTTTCGCCCGTAGTCAGCTGGGATAGGCTCCAGCTTGCCTGCGACCCTGTAGAACAGGATAAAGCGGCTAGAGATAATGAGATGAGATTAAATATTTAGTCCACCTTGTTACTATCAAATAAATATAATCTGGACATCTCAGTAATCTCACTCAGTGAAAAAAAATGTGCATTTGAAAAACGATTGACCATTAGAGAACTTGGCTTGAGCGCTTCATGATTCATTAAACCACTTGTAAAATTGTGCACATGTAAAATTGCGTGCACACACACACTAACCTTCATGAACTGGCTCTTTTGCATAGGATGCAGCAGGCAGATCCTCAAGTGATCTCCTTTATAATCCATAGTGATTATGTCAAAGGCGATGACCTCAGGCACTGCCAGAACGATGGACAGCAACCATATCAATATGATCTCGATGGTTGCGCACTTGGACACTCCGATTCCTTTGATGCGGCTCCAGGATGCTACAGCACGGTATCTTGTGAAAGTCAGACAGGTTGATGATTATTTTTTAAAATTACAGAATAATGACCCCCCCATTCACCACTATTCATACTGCACAATAATTTTATCTGGAATGTACTTATTTTCCATCATGGACTGTCTTGCCATGCAATATATTTATTTATCTACAAACGCTCTTTCACTACATTCCATGGTCTGTATGTACAGCATGATGATTATGTTGACTGTTGGAGACTGTTTTGTACCATATCTAACTTTGAAAAATGTAGTGTATAAAGTATAAATGTGTATTGGAACAGCAAGCTCATGGGACCCAACCAAAGATTCTCAATTAAGTAACACTGGATGCAGGTTGATTACACAACAGGAAATGCTCTACTCATGTGAAGATCACTGTGGTTTAAATTGATAAATTGTTTATATTTTGATAGATTAATAGAATAGATATTTTGATAGATAGAAATAGATTGAGAAAGTTCATTATAAAATATTGCTGGCAGGTGAAAACAAAAATAACTTTGAGATTGGGTCCGTATTGGTTGTTGCAGTGTGATGCCTGATGCTTCAGACTCCAGAATAAATCTTAACTCATTCATTCTGTACGACTAAAATTGTATTACTGGGTAACTCGACAAGCTCAACATACTGCTCATTATCTGGTGCTGATAAAATTATATAAAAATACTAAAAGTTACAAGACCATGTCTAACACTACGTTCACACTGCAGGCTGAAGTGACTCAAATCCGATCTTTTCGCCCATATGTGACCTGTATCCGATCTTTTATTGACAATATGAACAACACAGATCCGATTTTTTCAAATCCGACCCAGGCCGTTTGGATATGTGGTCCTAATTCCGATTCCTATCCGATCTTTTCATATGCGACTTCAGTCTGAACCGCCAGGTCGCATTCATCCGACTTACACGTCATCAACAAGCCAGAAACGTCACTATTCTGCGCTGAAGTAGGCGGCGGGTCTCTCAAAAAAAGTTACAACAACATGGCTTTGATGTTCCTTTGAACGGAGGTTGCAGTCACTACCCCGCAGAACGCCTGAGCCAAAACCCTTGCCCTCTTCCTTCTCAACCTCCTCCTTAACATCAGGCTATTGTGCATGTTCTGGCTCCGTCGCAACAACAACTGCATCGTCGCCAGGTACTCCATGCTGGCTACTGTCATACACAGGAAACTTTAGGTTACTTCCGTAAACACTGGCCATGCTCACTGCGTGTGACGTCGTCGTATCCTGCAATGCGCATGTGGAACACTTTTAGGTCGCTTTTTGTTCATACTGAGGATCACATACAAGTCGCATATATTTGTTAATGTGAACGACCTCACAAAAAAATCGGATTTCACAAAAAAATCGGAATTGAGCATTAAGCCTTGCAGTGTGAACGTAGTGTATTAGTATGAAGTCAAAGTAACTGGAAGACCTTTGCCCAATTGTCACTGAATTTCTCGACTTCGTAGACATATTGTTATGCAGTAGCTCATGCAGCTACTAAATAGCAAAACCATTGTGGTACAACATAACAACTGTAAATGCTGAGACGTCTCTATAAATTACAAATATACTCTAAATAAAACAATACTGAATTATCTGCAAATAAGTTGTACCTGTCTATGCTTAATGCACACAAACTCAAGACTGTGATGCCAACTGATGCCTTCTGCACAAAAGGAACCAGTTTGCAGACTCCAACACCAAAAGGCCAATCTTCAGCCAGAAGCTAAAAGAGAGAATTACAGTTTGGTTAATTTGAAATGTTGGTGAAAAAGTGCTACTGGGCTGTTTCACAATTGGGGTATACTTTTCAGGTCAACAATAGTCCAAAAATTAAACCTCAGATTTTTGTGTTTCTCTGCTGCCAAAAATTACCTTTTGAGATGGAAATGAACTGTGCAGAACTTCAGAGCTATAGGTCATATACTGGCCATGTTACTTGTGGTGAGAAGACAGTGTATAGTGTATTTCTAAAACTGACCACCTTTCTTATAGTCCTCAAGAGTAAAGTATACAAAGTGAAAAACTGTTGAAATGTATGTGATTTTAAGTACACGTTTTCAAGTCCTGTGCAGCGATGTTTGTACACGGTGGCAACTGTAAGAACAACTGAATTAGGGACGATCCTTGTGGTTTTCCAGAGAGGACACTTTTTGACAGGCACATTTCAACCACACGTGAAGCTCTGCTGCAAATGTGTCTCACATCAGTTTCAAGTCCTGTTTTTCACTGTGCAACAACGGAGTCTTCTGCTTCAAAATGGACAAATATTTTCTTAAAAAATCATTTACAACCTCATCATATGGTGAGTGTTTTCCAGAGAGGGCATTTTTGACGAACAAAGGATTCTGTAGGAGGCACTTAGTTTACAAAAACATGTAACTTCCACTTAAATATTTTTCGATTGTGAATGAAAGTATACATCCCCAAGTAAAAACAGGAAAATCTAAGTGTAATAATTAAAGTGGAATTAAATGAAATGACCACATGGTCAAAACTGAGCCTGCATTTGACTCTTACAAACATAATTATAAGAACTTATAAGAGACATTACTGCTGTAGGTAGGGCTGTAGGTGTGCCCCTGTAAAATAAGGTATAAGAAACTCCAGCATGTATATACATTGGACCTAGTTGCAGGAGTTAGTTGGTGTTATCCAAAAAGACAGAAAAAAAGCCAACCATGATTGTGAAACAACCCTACTAAAAATAACAAGTGAACTTAAAAATATATAAATTATATCTATGTTTTTCTTTGGTCACATATGTAGTTCTGCAGATTGTACTTTATCCAGTTTTACTTTTTTTGGTATCTGATTACAGCTAGCATAATAGTACATAATAAGATTGGCACAACCTTGTTTACATTATCACCTGGCCTTTCATACTGTAACACATAACACTTTAACATAATCCACTTCACATGCTTTAGTTAATCTATACTAGTGTGATTTTAGCACATGAACAGACCACTACATCCCTGCAACTGATCACATCTAAATCGTAAATCAGGTTTACCATTATGTCCATTATACATGCACAATGCACACTTAAAAAAATACAATAAACATAAATATATTGGATCACGGCGGCACGGTGGTGTAGTGGTTAGCGCTGTCGCCTCACAGCAAGAAGGTCCTGGGTTCGAGCCCCGGGGCCGGCGAGGGCCTTTCTGTGTGGAGTTTGCATGTTCTCCCCGTGTCCGCGTGGGTTTCCTCCGGGTGCTCCGGTTTCCCGCACAGTCCAAAGACATGCAGGTTAGGTTAACTGGTGACTCTAAATTGACCGTAGGTGTGAATGGTTGTCTGTGTCTATGTGTCAGCCCTGTGATGACCTGGCGACTTGTCCAGGGTGTACCCCACCTTTCGCCCGTAGTCAGCTGGGATAGGCTCCAGCTTGCCTGCGACCCTGTAGAAGGATAAAGCGGCTAGAGATAATGAGATGAGATATTGGATCACGTTAAAAAAGCAACAAAGAAAAAAATAGGCATCATTAAAGGGACATTATGAAATATATATATATATATATATATATATACTGTGTATATATATATATATATATATACACAGTATATATATCCATCCATCCATTATCTATAGTCGCTTATCCTGGACAGGGTCGCAGGCAAGCTGGAGCCTATCCCAGCTGACTATGGGCGAGAGGCGGGGTACACCCTGGACAAGTTGCCAGATCACTGCAGGGCTGACACATAGAGACAAACAACCATTCACACTCACATTCACACCTATGGTCAATTTAGAGCCACCAATTAGCCTAACCTGCATGTCTTTGGACTGTGGGGGAAACCGGAGCACCCGGAGGAAACCCACGCAGACACGGGGAGAACATGCAAACTCCACACAGAAAAGCCCCCATCGGATGCTGGGCTCAAACCCAGGACCTTCTTGCTGTGAGGCAATAGTGCTAACCACTACACCAACATGCTGCCCTCATATTTGTGTATATATATATATATATATATATTTCATGGAAGTCACATCGCTTGTGATGAAGACGGTTGGTGGTTTACATAGCCCGGGTGACAAATGCGAAGGTTTGTGACAAGTCCAGCTTTTTTTGCACAGGGTCTTGCACAGAGATGACACATCAACCCTGTTGGGGCTGCATATAAACGATCCTTTCTGCAGAGCTTGCTCTGAGTGATGTGATTAGAGCGTTCTGCTTCAAAGTGTTCGATACCATCATGGATACTCCTACGCCATAGAAGACGATCATGTGCCTTTGACTTCCAGGTTTCTAGGTTGATTCCCCAATCTTTAAGTGACGCTTTCAAGCAGTCTTTGAATCGTTTTCTCAGTCTTCCAATCCTTTGCTGATCTACAAGCTCGTCAAAGAACAGTTGCTTGGGTAACCTGTTGTCATCCATTCTTACCAAGTGGCCTGCCCACCGTAGCTGCCGTTGTATAATCATACCCTCCAGAGAGGGGCAGCCTGATTTAGAGCGGATGTCTAGGTTTGTTACTCTATCTTGCCAGGTCACACGTAAGATTTAGTGCAAGGAACGTTGGTGAAAGGACTCTAGGTGCTTGATATGCTAAGCGTATGTGGTCCAACTTTCTGAGCCATATAGCAAGGTGTTAAAGGAGATACGCAGAACCATGGCCTCACTTTCATTTATAAATGCCTTGAGACCTCAAGAATGGCATAGGAATAGTTTTAAGCGTTAACAATAAATCTAATATAGTAATTTTTACGAATAAAGTGATTCATATAGGTAGCGGTCTGAGTGAACGACCTTGACGTCCATAACATCACAGCAGGAAGTCGATCGGTCTCATCACCATTTCTGCGATACTAAAACACAGAGCTGACTGCAACTCCAATCCTCCATTTTGAGCTAATTTATCGCCATGCCACGTAGATGTGTTGCTGGCCAGTGCAGCAACACGACAGAAGGTGGATTCACATTGCATTCATGGCCCAAGAATGTTCAAACTGCAAAGATTTGGACGCGTTTTGTGAGATGTTCACGGGTACACTGGGCGCCTATGAAGTGGTCTCTCCTCTGCTCTGCACATTTTACTGAAGACTCGTACGAGACCTCTGATCTGTTGAGCAGCGTTGGCTACAAGCCCATATTGAAAGAGGGTGCAGTACCAACAATTAAAGGAAAAGAAAACTACAAGAAAAGGAAAGTATTTATTTTATTTTTTTTAAAAAAAAGGAAAGCAAGTTCAGTTGCACCACTTCTCCCAGAGTGTGAGCTGAGGGTTGTTGGTAAAACCCTGAACGGGACGTGACATATCGCTTGGGCAGTGACCTCCCCGTGGTTGTTGCTAAAACTGGTGACGTTCTGTCTCGTCCAAGGTTTTAGTAATTGCCTGAGCTGAGCAGTAATGGCGGAGTACTTAGTATGGAGAAAATGGAGAATGAGTGGAGCAGCCGTCTGATTTCTCTGCTGGATATTGCTGCCATCTCGCCCTTACGTGGAAGAAGCGAATGAACGGAGAACTGAATGAACGACTGAAAGTCAGATTGTTTCCAAACAATCGGCCACAAGATCGGCCTTCAAGAAGCGAGAACACAGACGGGTGAGCTCCAACTCTCATTTAGATATAAAACAACACCTGCATTTAGATTAATACATGTAACTTGTATTGTGTATTTAAGTTACTGGTATAAGATTATTCAATTTGCTTCAGAATGTGATTGTCTCAGTTCATCTGATTATTTAATTAGCCTTTTATGTTTTATCAGTGAAAATGCATGCATGTACATGTATGTTACATAAGTTATAACACCTATCCTGTTTTAATGAGAGTCAACCCGCAATCCATGGAGTCAAATCAGTCTTAGTTGAGCAAGTCGGTAACGGGATTTCTTACTTTCACCATACATTTTTATTGATATGACTATGGTCTATAGCTGTCAAAGGCCTCCTTAAAACCGGTTACCACTGTGATGTCACGCACTCAGGGTGATGTAGTGGTTAGCACTGTCGCCTCACAGCAAGAAGGTCCTGGGTTCGAGCCCAGCGGCCGATGAGGGCCTTTCTGTGTGGAGTTTGCATGTTCTCCCCGTGTCTGTGTGGGTTTCCTCTGGGTGCTCCGGTTTCCCCTACAGTCCAAAGACATGCAGTTGGGCTAACTGGCTACTCTGCTACTCCAGCTTGCCTGCGATCCTGTAGGACAGGATAAGCGGCTACAGATAATGGATGGATGGACCTTCACATTTTGGGCGACACGGTGGTGTAGTGGTTAGCGCTGTCACCTCACAGCAAGAAGTTCCTGGGTTCGAGCCCAGCAGCCGGCAAGGGCCTTTCTGTGTAGAGTTTGCATGTTCTCCCCATGTCTGCGTGGGTTTCCTCCGGGTGCTCCGTTTTCCCCCACAGTCCAAAGACATGTAGGTTAGGCTAATTGGTGGCTCTAAATTGACCGTAGGTGTGAATGGTTGTCTGTGTCTATGTGTCAGCCCTGCGATAAGCTGGCAACTTGTCCAGGGTGTACCCCGCCTCTTGCGCATAGTCAGCTGGGGTAGGCTCCAGCTTGCCTGCGACCCTGTAGGACAGGATAAGCAGCTACGGATAATGGATGGAGGGATGGTTTTGTAATGCCGATTGTAACATGTAGCAACTACTATCCTCTTGTTTAGAGATTCCATCCATCCATTATCAGTAGCTGCTTTATCCTGTCCTACAGGGTCGCAGGCAAGCTGGAGCCTATCCCAGCTGACTACAGGCGAAAGGCGGGGTACACCCTGGACAAGTCGCCAGGTCATCACAGGGCTGACACATAGACACAGACAACCATTCACACTCACATTCACACCTACGGTCAATTTAGAGTCACCAGTTAACCTAACCTGCATGTCTTTGGGGGAAACCCACGCGGACACGGGGAGAACATGCAAACTCCGCACAGAAAGGCCCTCGCCGGCCACGGGGCTCGAACCTGGACCTTCTTGCTGTGAGGCGACAGCGCTAACCACTACACCACCTTTCGCCCGTAGTCAGCTGGGATAGGCTCCAGCTTGCCTGCGACCCTGTAGAACAGGATAAAGCGGCTAGAGATAATGAGATGAGATGATCTTCAAAAGATCTAATTCATACATGTCAACCTATACGGAATGTCCGTATTTTATACGGATTTGATTCAATAAACATAGTATACGGGCATACAAATAAAGTTATATGGATTCTTTAAAAAAACTTCAATATTTATTTAGAGCTATAATCAATTCCCACGATGATAAAAGAGCGCATAACATTCACAAACGTACTGTACACCACAGAAAGCACAAACAGCCAGTAAAGAGTCTTATGAAATCGCGCGTTATCTTGTGGTAGCGAGACTTCGTTCCAGTTTTGATCATGCGCACACTGCATTGCGAGAATCCTGCCAACCGGGAAGTAACATTTTGTTTGAAACGCGTATTTCCACCTGAGCGACTTTCACTAGCGACTGAAAAGATTCTGAATGGGCACTCCGGCAAGATCAACACAGACACTTGCTGTGACATGCAGCCAGGGGCGTATCAAGCTTTCCAAAAGTGGGGGTGTTCTGGAATGGGGAAGCCATATCATTAGAAATCGGTTTATGGCTATATACACGCCTGGCGTGTACACTGTGATGTACTGTCAATGACCGATATGGAACTTTTTCATACCCATGGTCCATGGATGCAAATGAAAGGGAGGACAGCAGAAAGCCTATAAATCCAGTTGACTCCAGCCAAGTTCTGCATTTCATGCAGAGATCTATCATGTTGGGTTTTGGTGTTGTTACTGCCAGGGCTATGTAATTATTCAGTAAGTGAAGGCAAAAAGTATTGAGTGATAATTCTAGGTAACAGGATACTGTTCTATAACAGAGATGTCAGTATTGCTGCCTACACTGGTATACACTGAGATAAACAAAACCAAAAACTTCACATAGCCCAAGAAGTCATACACAGTGTATAGATCATACACCATCATGCATAACAGTTTGGACTGGGATCGCTTTGTGTGAGCAGGAGGCATGGCTAATCAGTTCATGTTGGAGAAGCGCAGCATCCTGGAAGGACCTCTTTAGTATAGCATTCAAATAAGACAGGGCAGTTCCTGCTTTTAATGTATTTAATTATTCAAACTCGTGTACAGGGGCGGCACGGTGGTGTAGTGGTTAGCGCTGTCGCCTCACAGCAAGAAGGTCCTGGGTTCGAGCCCCGGGGCCGGCGAGGGCCTTTCTGTGTGGAGTTTGCATGTTCTCCCCGTGTCCGCGTGGGTTTCCTCCGGGTGCTCCGGTTTCCCCCACAGTCCAAAGACATGCAGGTTAGGTTAACTGGTGACTCTAAATTGACCGTAGGTGTGAATGTGAGTGTGAATGGTTGTCTGTGTCTATGTGTCAGCCCTGTGATGACCTGGCGACTTGTCCAGGGTGTACCCCGCCTTTCGCCCGTAGTCAGCTGGGATAGGCTCCAGCTTGCCTGCGACCCTGTAGAAGGATAAAGCGGCTAGAGATAATGAGATGAGATGAGATGAGAACTCGTGTACAAAACTTGTTTGCATCATGCATTACATCAGGTTTAATGCATAAAATTTGAAAATGATGCAATAGACTACACATACAACAAACATTTACTGGCCAAATAACATTACTGTACAACAATTATTGAACATTCATTCGATTTGAAATGCCTTTAAATCTCAATTGAAAAACTCTTCTAAAAAGTGATAAGCAGTTATAATGCATGAAAAGTAGACTTGGTACAAACACACACACTCGTAATAAAAAACTTGCCTCAACTGACTTTACAACTAGTAACTACTATTAACACAATCTTTTAGGGCATGGCACCTGGGACAACTGTTTGAACGACGGCATCGCAAGCGCTTTGAGAAGGGTCTGTCTGCAGAGCCGCGGAGCCAGGCACAGTAAGCACCGCATGCGACGTCAAACCTGGAACGGTGAATCAGGAGCGGTAAAACTGGTGTTGGCTCTGCAGCTCTGCAGACAGATACTGTATTATCGAGTGCTTTCAGCACGCTACGCAAACTGGCGATTATATTCACGCAACTGCTGATTGGTTGGGTGAGAAAAACTGTTTTGAGTCCGTTGCGTGGCTGTTTTTTGTCTAACGTTATGGCAATAGTTTACTTCCTTGTTACACATTTTATAGTAGCTGTATAATTTTCATAATGATGTCATTTTAATCTGACAAAAGTGCGGGGGATGAAATTGTGTTTCAACAAAAGTGGGGGGGATGAAACGTACGCATCCCCCGCGGCTGATACGCCCCTGCATGCAGCCTCGTGAGGTATTGGTGCAGACTGCTAAAAAAGCTGTCATGGAGTAGTCTACAATAGAGTGCTTCGAGGTCAGCGCGAACCCAGCGGCGGCCATATTGGAAGTCAAAGGTCGCTGTGTCAGTGCATTGTTGTTGTTCAGCGAAGCAAAAAGGGGTGACAATGCCGAATACGTGTGTCATTGTTGGCTGTAGTAGCCGGGGGGAAAAGGGTGGCAAAAGCTTCCACAGACTCCCTAAAGTCGTGACTAACCAGGGAATTACAGCACAGGAGAAAAGCGAGCGGAGGAGACAACAGTGGCTGGCTGCCATCAACCGATCAAATTTAGGACAACTTGACTGTATCCGGATTTGTTCTGATCACTTTGTGACAGGTAGGTTAAATTGTCTTGAATTTCATAGTTACTAAAATAAATGTGATACAAACTATTATCTTTTCTATGTACCGACTAGTGGCCTAGTGGTTGCGTGTCCGCCTCTCAATCGGGAGATCGTGAGTTCTATTCACGGTCAGGTCATACCAAAGACCATCATAAAAATGGTACCCACTACCATCTGGCAAGGCACGCTGCAATACAGATGTGCATGGGGAGTTGAACTCTTGTGGTTACCAGAGGACTAGCCCCCCACTGTAACCCTAGCTATGTAATAGGCGAGAGGCCGAGGGCTATGGAAACGGAGATCGGCGCCGCCCGATGCGCCACCATCAGAGTTGGGCCTGGTTAGTACTTGAGTGGGAGACTGCCAAGGAATACCAGGTACTGGGCATGGGAAGGACTTTAACTTAATCTTTTCTATGTACTTTCAGCAATGATTAATGGATATATTTGTCACATTAGGTAGCTTATGTCTACTGCAGTGCATTGTTGCATCAAATGGCATTAAAATCTATCGTATGCTTCCATACTCTTGTAGTTCTGGAAATCCTTTAGTTCACAAAATGGACTTGGGTGAAACACTAGATAGTTCACAAGATCGATGTATGTCACATGCGGCAACAAGCTGGGGTCAGCTTTCCATTCCTTCTCACTAACAGTGTATGGATCTACATTCCCAATGAAATGTACCTTCTCAGCATAACGCTCCCGTGCCTGCTTATCCAAACTTTCACAGTAGTGCTCCATCACTTCAGATGTCTAAATTCTTAAAAAATCCAAGCTTCTAAGCCCTCTAACGCGGAAACGAATCGGTGAATGTGTACTCTATGATGTGTACTCTATTGCCCCTTTTCCACCAAAGCAGTTCCAGGGCTGGTTCGGGGCCAGTGCTTAGTTTGGAACCGGGTTTTCTGTTTCCACTGACAAAGAACTGGCTCTGGGGCCAGAAAAACCGGTTCCAGGCTAGCACCAACTCTCTGCTGGGCCAGAGGAAAGAACCGCTTACATCAGTGGGGGGGCGGAGTTGTTAAAACCAACAACAATAACAAGACCGCGAAAGATCGCCATTTTTAAGCGACAAGAAGCAGCAGCTGTACAAACGCGAAGTCATCCATTATTATTATTGTTGCCGCTGCTGCTTCTTCCGTGTTGTTTTTGCTTTGATATTCGCGCCAAGGTTTATGTAAACGTAGCGTCGTAACTTCCGTATACAGCGACGTAACTGACGTATACAGCGACGTAATGACGTATACAGCGACGTAATGACGTGGCTCCGCTTAGCACCGCGAGCGATGGAAAAGCAAACTGGTTCTCAGCTGGCTCGCAAGTTGAACGAGTTGTGAACCAGCACCAGCACTGGCCCTGAACCAGCCCTGGAACTGATTTGGTGGAAAAGGGGTATATGAGCGCTCTGGAGCGAGTGACTTCCAAGATGGCCGCGCAGACCGCAGTGTTACTATTTTTAGCATCATCTCGGAGCACTCTATTCAGAACATTAGAGTGACACTTTGTGTTTTTGTCGAACATTGGAGCTTTGTATTCATTCTGAAGGTTTATTGTTATTAATATTGAATAAAAAGTAACTTGGATATATCATTGTTAATTATCATTCAAATTTTAGGTAAATTATTTTCATTTGCATCTTATAAGGATTTTATAAGGGAAATACGGATTTTGGAGGTTGGTTATACAGGTTTGTTTGACCAAAAGTTGACATGTATGCTAATTGCACTTTGAGTTTGTTTGAATTCTCTTTGATCCAAAGGCATAATAGAGCAGTCCAGGGTGCGATTTGTCAAAAAACCAAAAGGGGGGATGTTTTTTTTTTAAATCATGAAACGTCACAAAATTAAGGTAACAACAGGCTAACAGCTCAATAACATCCGATGATATCAAATGAATAACACTAAATGAAAACGAACACTAACCAGAGATAGTAAATTCATCTTCCTATCTCTCTGACTAAATACACGAACACTAACACACAACAAAGTTCGCATTGCTTGTCGCGTTGCTGTGATGTTTCTCTCCCTCCGGATTAAATGGACAGTGACTCGAAAATCACTAAAATACATGAATACTAAATGAACAGTTTGCTCTGATGGCGCAGTTCACATTGTGCGCAGCTTTCCGATTTAAACTGTTTTTTTTCTCATCCTTATACTTCTTGTTTCATGGACTGTAACGGATTTGCTTATTTAGTAATTTTAATACAGAATTTACTTTGAAATTATAATCAGACACTCCAACGTCCCCCCCTAAAAAAAAAATCAGCCGTGAAAAAGGCGGCATCCGCCAAAAGGCGCGCTGTTTGCATCCCTGCGTATAGAACGCAAAGATATTGTTATTATCTACAATGTATCTATTTGCTGGGGACGTTCGTGAACATCAAAGCTGCCACTTCGGGTCATTTTGAAAGTGAGTGCAATGTAGACCATAGAAAACTGTGTCACAACATGCCTGTCATGTCAACTTTTTTTTTGGTTTGTTTGTTTTATTGACGGGGTTGTCCCTGAGGATTTTTTTTCAGCAGAGATAAAAACCAGAGGGGGGGATGATCCCCCCCAGCAAATCGCACCCAGGGGCAGTCTATCTCACAGGGTAAACAGTACACAGTCCTCACCTTTTTTTTTTTATTAAAGAAAAAAATCCAAATATACAGTACGAAATATGCAGCGTAAATCTGCACATACAAGTGAACAAGGACATACAAACACATATTGAATATGAACAGACTAGAGGTTACTTACACCAAATATAGCACATTTTAAACGAGTATTAATAGCTTTAGGGCAAAGTGAGTGATCAATTGATGATAAGTAATGTTTTACATCTTTTTTAAAGATAAAAAATAAAGGTATTCTTTTTAGAAATTTACATTTGTGAATGAAGAATTTAGCCAAGAAAAGAAACAAGTTGATAAGAAAGTCCCGGTTTGTTACAGTGTTGAGGTCCTGTGGAGCACCAAAATACATGATATCAATGGTTAAAGTAAAGTCCTTGTCAATGTGTTGTTTAATAAAGACTGCAAAAAAAATCCAGAAGACCTTAGTGTAATTACAATTCCAAAATAAATGATCAATTGTTTCAGGGTGAGAGGAACAGAAAGAGCAATCAGGAGAGATGTTAGGGGAAAACTTAGACATTCTATAGTTACAAGGGTAACATTTATGTACAATCTTAAGTGAAATTTCAGCAACTTTGTTTGTGATCATAAATTGTTTTCTAAGTGACCAAAATCTTGACCAATCAATATTTTCAAAACGATTATTCCAATAACTAACACACGCAGGGGTGGAGATGCTAGGTTTAAGCAGGATAGATCTAATTTTCTTGTTAGTAAACTCACTGCTAATAAAAAGATTACCATCTATACAAAGAGAAGAGGGATTCAGGTCTGGTGGAGACTGAGAAGGACCTTAAGGACAGGAATCAAGTAGAAACCTGACACCAGATGGGATAGCATCAAAGATTATAGCATATTCCTTAGGTGGCACAGGGAAAGAAAACTTCACCATAAAGTCTCTGTATGTAAATAATTCACCATTTTCATCAAAAAGTTGCGAAACTAAAATGATATTCTTTTTGAACCAAGTATGATAAAATAACGTTTTATTCTTATAAGTGGCGGCACGGTGGTATAGTGGTTAGCGCTGTCGCCTCACAGCAAGAAGGTCCGGGTTCGAGCCCCGTGGCCGGCGAGGGCCTTTCTGTGCGGAGTTTGCATGTTCTCCCCGTGTCCGTGTGGGTTTCCTCCGGGTGCTCCGGTTTCCCCCACAGTCCAAAGACATGCAGGCTAGGTTAACTGGTGACTCTAAATTGACCGTAGGTGTGAATGTGAGTGTGAATGGTTGTCTGTGTCTATGTGTCAGCCCTGTGATGACCTGGCGACTTGTCCAGGGTGTACCCCGCCTTTCGCCCGTAGTCAGCTGGGATAGGCTCCAGCTTGCCTGCGACCCTGTAGAAGGATAAAGCGGCTAGAGATAATGAGATGAGATTCTCATAAGTGATATCCTTATTATTCCATATAAAATATGAGTGTGGAGAGAAATTGTGATTATACATGAGAGACCAGCATGAAAGCACTTGCTTGTGGAAGTTTGCTAGGGCCAAAGGAAGCTATGTTCACACTGCAGGCTGAAGTGACTCAAATCCGATCTTTTCGCCCATATGTGACCTGTATCCGATCTTTTATTGACAATATGAACGACACAGATCCGATTTTTTCAAATCCGACCCAGGCCGTTTGGATATGTGGTCCTAATTCCGATTCCTATCCGCTCTTTTCATATGCGACTTCAGTCTGAACCGCCAGGTCGCATTCATCCGACTTACACGTCATCAACAAGCCACAAACGTCACTATTCTGCGCTGAAGTAGGCGGCGGGTCTCTCAAAAAAAGTTACAACAACATGGCGCATAATCACGGGCGCAGATAGAGGGTGGGACGAGTCATATTTAAATTCACCTCGTTCGGTCCCCCCCACTTATAGGGAGGAAAAAACGTCTATGCTGTCTTTCTTTGCATAAGGCAAACCTCACAGAAAAATCAAAAGACTAATTACCATTCGGTTTATTGAGGTGCACAGCAGTGTATACATAGTTGCAACAACTCACATAAAACAAAGACTGATATTCGGTTGGTTGAGCTGCGCAGACTGCACAGGTTGCGAGCTCGAGCTTGGTTGCTATGGTTACTAACAACAAGTTTGACAGGCATATCGGGGTTGGGGTTGGTTTGCTGGCAGCTTTGTCCCCCCCAGTTTTTTGTCCCTCCCAGTTCAAAAAACATATCTGCGCCCCTGCGCATGACATCAATGCGAGGGACGCTTTGGGCTGTGAAGGTTCTGAATCTTCTCAATGGAAGGACGCAGAGGTTAGGGAGCTGATTTCCATTTGGGGGGATGCAGCTATTCAAGCTAGATTGGATGGGTCATACCGCAACCGGGCGGTTTTACTTCCGTAAACACTGGCCATGCTCACTGCGTGTGACGTCGTCGTATCCTGCAATGCGCATGCGGAACACTTCCTCATCCTCATTATCTCTAGCCGCTTTATCCTTCTACAGGGTCGCAGGCAAGCTGGAGCCTATCCCAGCTGACTACGGGCGAAAGGCGGGGTACACCCTGGACAAGTCGCCAGGTCATCACAGGGCTGACACATAGACACAGACAACCATTCACACTCACATTCACACCTACGCTCAATTTAGAGTCACCAGTTAACCTAACCTGCATGTCTTTGGACTGTGGGGGAAACCGGAGCACCCGGAGGAAACCCACGCGGACACGGGGAGAACATGCAAACTCCGCACAGAAAGGCCCTCGCCGGCCCCGGGGCTCGAACCCAGGACCTTCTTGCTGTGAGGCGACAGCGCTAACCACTACACCACCGTGCCGCCGCGGAACACTTTTAGGTCGCTTTTCGTTCATACTGAGGATCACATACAAGTCGCATATATTTGTTAATGTGAACGACCTCACAAAAAAATCGGATTTCACAAAAAAATCGGAATTGAGCATTAAGCCTTGCAGTGTGAACGTAGCGTTAGATATACTGTAATTACAACGAGTAAGAAAACAAAAACCTCCCAAAGATTTAAAAAGATGGTTAGGGATACAATTCCAAATGGAAGAGGGGTATTTAAGAAATAGCTTTACCCATTTTATACAGTCCTCACCTTGTACATGTTAATCGGGATGCCGATGACGACATGCACGAGGTCACCGAGCGCGAGGCTCGCGATGAGCAGGTTGGGCCCGCTGCGCATGCGCTCGTTCGAGTAGATGATCCGCAGCAGTGCCGAGTTGCCCACGAGCCCCATGACGAGCACGAGACACGACACGGCAGCGTTGATGTACTTGAACGCGTCGCGGACACCTGTGGGGCCCGTGCACATGGGCGGGGGCGCGCCGCGGGGGCGCGCCGCCGAGAAGTTGAGCGCGCGCAAGCCTGTGTCGGGTTTCCCGTCCCTGTGTTGAGCTTCAGTGCAGGAGAACACCAGGAGAAAGGTCAGTGAACACAACAACAATTCAGCCATTTTTCCCTTCATTCCTCATTAAATTGTTTCCACTTTTAAACATCTGACTGAAAATGCCGCCTATTAACCCACTGTTCTCCTGTCAGAGTCTTCATATGGCGTCAAAATCGGTTTTCTGAGGTAAAAATGTTTCAAACAAACACTTGTTCCTTTCTCCTCGTGTACCTTTACCTCTCCTGAAGTGAGAGAAACCACTTCCAAAATGAGAAATTAAGAAAAAAACTACAAAATTCCTCGTCTTTTCCTTTCAGGTGAGTTAAAAGACTCAATCAGGAAATTAGGTTCATTTGGATAAAATAGCCATGTCATGCCTTCTTCTTCTTCTTCAGAGTAAAAGCCAGTGTTCTCCTGTAGAGAGATGTGTTCTGGAGTGCTCCTCTTCCCAAAAAGTCAGGCTAGGTTTTTTTTTTTTTTTTCCTGAGGTAAGTTCCATCCCTCATGTCTGACCACAAACAGGGAGGAGAATGATGAGGAGACGCGTCTTAATGCGTTCAGCGCCTACAGAGGTTAGGAGATTTATCACTTCATTAAACTTAATCCAACATATTTAATTTACAAGCTGTGACTGACTATTAAACATATCATGGGAATGTGAAAAAGACAGTTCTGCTGAAATGAACTCTGTGTAAAAAATGTAAAACGCACTGCTCACCACAACAGTTGCTGAAGAAATACATTTTTTTCAAAAAATGTTGAAAAGCCTGGAACATCGAGGCTAAAACGATGATTTGAAGCAAACATAAAAATGAATGAATTTATTTTCCTGCCTGATCTTTATGCCAGTCAGACTGTAGGATGGTGTGCTGTGTTCACACTTATACCGGTACGAAAGTGGTATAACTGTATCGATACAAAGTATACCGGTACAGTTTAGTGCATCTGTCCACACTAGCGAGAAATGTTTGCGGTTTTCTTTCACGGTAGTTGAAATGCGCGTGCGCGAAATGTTTCCGTGGTTACCGAGTAACTTCCTTCCGAGAATATATGGCATCCGTTATTTCGAGATCTCGAGAAAACAAAACAAAACAATTATTTCATGATCTCAGCTGGATCACTGTATCTCCGTCGGTAGAGACGAAGCCGGGCCAGTCTTCTGCGGAGGTGCCGCGGACTAATTTTGAAATTATCCCTTATTAAAAGACTTAATGCAATCTCTCCCTGTGTCAACCCCTGATCAAAATATTGCCTTATTAGGTGATCGATTATTCCAGACATTCTAATGATCAAAGTTGCGTCTATACAGAATGAGAAATATGCTGACTTTGGGGCTATCACAAGTTTCTTGGCGCACCTGAATGAACCATTTCTCAGCTGTTTACTCGAGATCATGAAATAATTTTGTTTTCTCGAGATCACGGAATAATTGTTTTGTTTTCTCGAGATCTCGAAATAACGGTTTTGTTTTCTCAAGATCTCAAATTAGTTGTGTTGTTTTCTCGAGATCCTGAGTTAATTATGTCGTTATCTCGGGATAACAAGGTGAATAAAAAAAAAAGGATTATATGAAGGGCATCTCTTGGCTTCCGTACGGATGAAACAATGTGTGTGTGCTTTTTGTTGTCAGTGTACAGTCTGTATTTCTGGTGGTCATTTATTCAGTCAAATCGTATAAAACGCGCGAGGCAGTTGAGAAAGAAAGAAAGAAAGAAAGAAACAAACAAACGAATCTCCGTTCTTCACTATTTTATTCAGCGAAGACATCGATTGAGGTGTGTGACTTTGCGCATGCGCATTATATTTGTATCGATACAGAGCCGCTTCATCTGTCCACACTACAGCGAAGCGCTACAGTACCGATACTGTACCGGTACGAAACCCATACATTTGTGGGTTTCGTACCGATACAGTTATACCGCTACAGTACCGGTATAGTTGCTAGTGTGGACAGGTGTTGCGGTACGAAAGTAGTTTCGTATCGGTACAAGATCCCTAGTGTGGACAGGGTAGTGAAAAAAAAAAAGCCAATAGAATGGCGGCTACAATTATCAATACCTTAACAATCTTTTGGCCGTTGCAAAAGTAGAAAAGACTTTCAGTTGTGCATGAATAATTACTCAAACTTTCATTGGAAAAAAAATTAGTTGATTTCCGATTACTTAGCGTATTTGATCACGTGACACCGTTCCGCAGTTGTCGGCGTCTTTGTCCGCGGTTGTCGACACCGTTCCGCGGTTGTCGGCGTCCAGATGATTATTTATAAAAAAATCATCGGTATGTGGTATTATGTTAACAAGACACAGCTTTTATTTAAAATTTGTTTTACATAGACTTTTATATTTAGTACAAAATATATTTTATATAAATATATGGATGTCTGTGTTTACGTAAATGAGGAAGTAATTCTAATGTTAGTGAACAAATGAACTGATACTGTTTAACCTGTCAGAAAATCTTTTTGTTTTACTTTCTGAATATTTTTGTAGATCACATTTTGTTAATCATTCGTTGTTGTTTGTATTAATTTCTAGTTTTGTAGTTTACCAATAAATGTCAACAGGGACTTGACATTGTAAACACATGAAAATCCAGGTCAAAGGTTTTTTTTTTAATTGAGATTTTAAATTTACATAAATATAAAATGTCTACTGATATTGTAATATGTGGTAGATAGTTACAACAAACTGCAAAAAATATATATTTTCTGAATGGAATAGAAAAATCTGAATATTTCAAGCATGTAATTTGTTATATGCTAGGAATTTAATTCTGGTCTAATTCTATTTACCGCACTAGGATTCCAAATACTCTATAAACATTCCATTCTGTTATGAATCAGAAAAAAATATTATAAATCACAGCAGTTTTATTTTTTAAAGTACTTCATCTACTCCAACAACGTTACACAAAGATTGATCCATAACAGTTGTAAGTGTGACTTAATTCCACAGGGTGTCGATAATGGTGGACACCGGTGAAAGCGATCACTATTATCAACACCTCACGTAACTTCTCAAACACGTGTTTAGATACAAAATGGCGACTGCCAAATGAAAGAGTAAGAAACAAACAAAGTAGGTTTTGACAAGGAGATCATGAAATATCGGTGAATTTCATAAGTAAAAACATGTCCATGAGCTTTCCACCATGCTTACCTGCGATGATGATATCCTGGTTTTCCTCAAACTGCTGATTGTGCTGAAAAAAATCCCATCTCCGGTAACGAGCTGTGTCATCAGATGACAAGATCAAAGGGCGAGGGGGGTCTTCTGGTTGATTAATTAACCAATAATAACTGTTGTAACTGAAACTCACCTTTGTAAAATTGTTTTTATTGGTAAATCTGAAAAGGTGTCTAATTGTTGCCACTGCCCTATATATTTTTTGAAGTGTTTAGTAATGGAGACCTGATGAAAAGGTAGATCGGTACTTTCATTTCAGTAAAGTTATAGCTTCTAAAGACAATGTACAAATACATTTATTTTAAAGTGCTACTTGGATGAGATTTTACCCAAATGATGAAACTTTCGAACTTTGCAGTTATAATGTTTAGTCTTTCAATAAAACCTGTGTGTAAAGTTTTTTTTTTTTCTCAAAATTTGTCTCACAAATGCCTTTTCTGAGTTTTCATGACTGCCATTGCATTTTGTTGAACTCGGCAGGGTAATGGGTCGACATGGGAAGTGACACTCAACCAAAATACAAGTCATATATAATGCTAGGGTGTGAAAGTTGCAATTTTAAACCTTTGCAAGCTTTAAAAAAAAAAAAAACTTTTGTAATGTAAAAGATGCCTCTGAATCATTGTGTTGTGCAAGACTGTAGTGACACAGCCAGTCTAGAGGCGAGGATTTCAATCCATAACTCGCCACTAAACTATACGGATGGCGTGAAGTGGATAAAGTTTGTTAGACTTCATTGCAAAAACTTAGATCCCGATGGGTGCTTTGGGGGGGTGGCACGGTGGTGTAGTGAATAGCACTGTCGCCTCACAGCAAGAAGGTTTTGGGTTCGACAGGGGGCCTTTCTGTGTGGAGTTTGCATGTTTTCCCCGTGTCTGCGTGGGTTTCCTCCGAGTGCTCCGGTTTCCCCCACAGTCCAAAGACATGCAGTTGGGCTAACTGGCTACTCTAAATTGTCTATAGGTGTGAATGTGTGTGTGAATGGTTGAGAGGAGAAAACCTCTATAATAATCCAGTAGGAAGGCAACGGGAAACCAGTACTGTAATTCTTCCTGAGAAAACTTTGATGGCTGAAGCCGTCAGAGCGGACCTGCCATCAGGCAGAACACTGAAGAAGAAGAAGAAGAAGAAGAAGAAGAAGGGCGCTTTGGGGTTTGTACGGTGCATTTTGACAGCTCCTGGTTTAAAAGAGCACACCATGTCAAAGGATCTTTAAGAATATTCATTTCTGGAGCCATACCAATCTGGAAAACTGAAGTCTCTGTTCTTAGTGCCAGAGAACATTGGAAGGTGAGATGTCAAAATCACATGGTTTATTGTAGTCAATTTTGTCCAACGGGCGGCACGGTGGTGTAGTGGTTAGCGCTGTCGCCTCAGAGCAAGAAGGTCCTGGGTTCGAGCCCCGTGGCCGGTGAGGGCCTTTCTGTGCGGAGTTTGCATGTTCTCCCCGTGTCCGCGTGGGTTTCCTCCGGGTGCTCCGGTTTCCCCCACAGTCCAAAGACATGCAGGTTAGGTTAACTGGTGACTCTAAATTGACTGTAGGTGTGAATGTGAGTGTGAATGGTTGTCTGTGTCTATGTGTCAGCCCTGTGATGACCTGGCGACTTGTCCAGGGTGTACCCCGCCTTTCACCCGTAGTCAGCTGGGATAGGCTCCAGCTTGCCTGCGACTCTGTAGAACAGGATAAAGCGGCTAGAGATAATGAGATGAGATGAGATTTTGTCCAACCTATCTGAAATCATAATTTTCATCCTTGATTTTAAAAACATTTGTTTTCACCTTAAAGATGGTCAGGAAAGTGTTCACTATAACAACCAAAAACCACTAAGATTAGACCGAAGAAATGGTGGACAAGGCTGACCCTGGTCCTTATTCTGAGGCAATGGTGTTTTTGTACGCTTCACTATCCTCCTCAGTTACAGGAGGTTCTAGACTTTCGTCGAACCGGATTACAGCGTTAAAACCACTGTTTTCAAACTACGTGCCATCTGAAGGGGATTCACATTCAGAATTATCTGAGCAATCTGAAGAAAAACAAAGAAATCTCACTTTCATTGGAAGACACAGCAAAACTTCTCTATATCTGTTGTGCAGCTCGAGCAGAAGGTTGAGTGTATAACGCCACGGTTCAGTCTTATGGTTGCTACTGCTGACTCTTTCAAGCAGGTTCACATATGCAAAATAAACACGGTGGAGCATGAAATAGTGCATATTAAAAGCCAGATTTCTCGTGACCTGTTTTAACTGTCTCAAAAATTTAAACGAAATTTACTTTTCAAGATATTATATTTTTCTTTGATTTGGTTGAATTTGCTTATGTATGTTGTTTAAATTTCATAAAATCACATCATAGTCTAAGTCTAAAGTCCTTCCCGTGCCATATGGCACATCGGGCGGCGCCGATCTCTAGTAGCACTTTAAAATTGATACTGAGCCATGGCTTGAAGTGTCTAGATCTGTCTCACTGTGTTTGGCTGATTTCTAAAGGAAGGGCCAGACAGCATGCAGTTCATGCATCACACTCATATCTAGACACACACATTATTCCTGTACTTAAGCCAGCTTTAGACTGAGATTACAGCAGTTTTTTAAGATTATTACATCACGCTATATGAGATGATTCAAAGAGTTCTATAACTGAGTGCGATAACACGCGTCAGATTATACATTGAAGATCTTCCAGTGATAGACGAAAGCTAGATTAAACGGAAACATTCTTCAATGCAAGCTTGAGGTAATAAGACTATTTTTCTGTTCAGTGCCACTGTGCAGTATTTGTAGGCATCCTGTGAACTTTGCATCATTCTATACTGCCCTCCTATTGGAGGCTTTAAGACAAGCGATGAAACCATGAATTTTAGTTAAATGTTTCTGACATAGCCAGAACTTTTGTCGTCAGATCTCTTTAGTCATAATGGCACTAAAGTGGCTGCTGAGTTAAGCATGTCAGATTATGCTTTCTAAGCGTGCCAGTCTCCACTCATGGGGAAAGACTTATTTAAGAAAACACTATTTTTGTTTTTAACAGCAAAAGTGGGACAAAATAGCACAGCATAAAGCTGCATTTGGTGAAAGTAGCTCTTATCCTTGAGCTGTGCATGAACTGCACAGGCTGTTGTAAAAAACAATCAAACAAGCCAGCTAAATCTCACTGGTCATGCAAAAAAAAAAAAAAGGTTATACTTTCAATGGAAGTTCCACATACTATTTATCTTGAAATAAAGACGTGAAATAATGCTGGAATGAGAGACCTGAAATACCACTCAAAATACACCTCACTTGTTTGTAAAATGAAAAAAGTAAAATGTTGACTTCATAATAACCTTACCAAAATACACTTTACCTATGCAGCTGCTTAAAAAAATAAATCAGAAAAGGTTCCTCTTGAGATACATTTGCTCATAGAAGAAGAGATTAAAAGGAGGAAAAACATTATGACTAACAACAAATGCAGGGCTTGACATTAACTTTTTAATCCATTCATCCAGTCAGACAAGCAGCAAGATTTTTCACTTGTTCTAACTACAACTTTTTTTTATTTCTGTGTATTTACTAGTTCAATGAAAGGAAAGTGATACAGTTCTTGCAAAAGTATTCATCCCCCTTTGTGTTTGTCCTGTTTTGTCGCATTACAAGCCGGAATTAAAATGGATTTTTGGAGGGTTAGCACCATTTGATTTACACAACATGCCTACAGCTTTAAAGGTGCACATTGTTGTTTTATTGAGACACAAACAATAATTAAGATGAAAAAACAAAAATCTGGAGTGTGCATAGGTATTCACCCCCTTTCGTATGAAACCCCTAAATAACAGCCGGTCCAACCAATTCACTTCATAAGTCACATAATTAGTTGATTAAGCTCCACCTGTGTGCAATCAAAGTGTCACATGATGTCTGTAAAAATCAGCCTGCTCTAGAAGGACCCTGACTCTGCAACACTACTAAGCAAGCAACATGAGAACCAAAGAGCACTCCAAATATGTAAGAGACGAAGTTGTGGAGACATCAGGGTTAGGTTATAAAAATATCCCAAACTTTGAATATCCCACGGAGCACCATTAAATCCATTATAGCAAAATGGAAAGAATACGTCACCACTACAAACCTGACGAGAGAAGGCCGCCCACCAAAACTCACAGACCGGGCAAGGAGGGCATTAATCAGAGATGCAACAAAGACACCAAAGAAAACACTGAAGTAGCTGCAAAGATCCACAGCGGAGATGGGAGTATCTGTCCATAGGACCACTTTAAGCCGTACATTCCACAGAGTGGGGCTTTATGGAAGAATGTCCAGAAAGATGTTATTGCTTAAGAAAACATGTTTGGAGTTTGCCCAACAGCATGTGGCAGACTCCCCAAACACATGGAAGAAGATTCTCTGCTCAAATGAGACTAAAATTGAACTTTATAGCCATCATGGGAAATGCCATGTGTGGCGCAAACCCAACACCCTGAGAACACCATTCCTACAGTGAAGCATGGTGGTGGCAGCATCATGCTGTGGGGATGTATTTCATTTGCAGGGACAGGAAAGCTGGTCAGGACTGAAGGAAAGATGGATGGCAATAAATACAAGGCAAATTTGAAGGAAAACCTGTTTGAGTCGGCCAGAGGTTTGAGACTGGGATGAAGGTTCAGGTTTCAGCAGGACAATGACCCTAAGCATACTACTAATGCTATACTGGAGTGGTTTAAAGGGAAACATTTAAATGTCTTGGAATGGCCTAATCAAAGCCCAGACCTTAATCCAATTGAGAATCTGTGGCATAACTTGAAGATTGCTGTACACCAACGCAACCCATCTAACTTGAAGGAGTTGGAGCAGTTTTGCCTTGAGGAATGGGCAAAAATCCCAGTGGCTAGATGTGCTAAGCTAAAAGAGACATACCCCAAGAGACTTGCAGCTGTAATTGCAGTAAAAGGTGGCTCTACAAAGTATGTACTTTGGGGGGTGAATACCTATGCTCACTCCAGATTTCTGTTTTTTTTCATCTTAATTATTGTTTGTGTCACAAGAAAACAACAATTTGCACCTTTAAAGTGGGAGGCATGTTGTGTAAATCAAACGGTACGAACCCCCCAAAAATCCATTTTAATTCCAGCTTGTAATGCGACAAAACAAGACAAACACCAAGGGGGATGAATACTTTTGCAAGACACTGTAGATATTATGACATGGCTATTTTTACACATGCACCTGCTGTACTCGGCCTCCCTGGAATTTCGTAAACAATAACATGGACGGATCACTGAGGGGATTGAACTAGTTTTGTTGAAACTTTATTGATGTAACTCTTGAATAATTACTATAAAAATGGTGATTTTCAACAAATATTCAACTTATCCTGTCGGGCAGGCAGATGCGGATTTGGCTTGCCTGGACCATACATTTGGTTGTCCTGGACAGTTGGACTACCGTTAATGTAAAGCCCTGAAATTCAGGAATTGTTTAGGGAAAAACTATATTGGTGTTTCAGCATGGTACCATGTCTTCTGAGATGGTCAGGTGTCCACATACTTTTGGCCACAGTGTACATTAAGTGCTACAGCATTACTGTAGATAAAGCAGTTAAACGCCTTGGTTGAGAGTAGTCTGTCAAACACAAATATGCAACCAACAGCAGTGCTGCATTCAGAAACTAATTTTGGTGAATAGCCAGAGGCAGATGAAGAAAATTTGTGCAAAAGCAAGCAAAAAAACATTATACACCAGCAAAGTGGTCTTAAGGTAGGATTTGTGCAATAATATATCCTCGCAACAGCTGCTGTGCCTGATTTACAATTTACATCACCACTGCATCACACACCTAAATAACATCTGGTCAACTGGTCCTGTGAGGCCCCATATTTACAGCACTTGATCCAACCTGATGTCCTACTTGTGGCTGAGCTTCTCATTGCTTCGTTCCTGTGGAGCAGGGGTGCCCACAATATTTTGATTCGTGAGCTACTTTTAAAATGACCATGTTAATATGATCTACTCGGACTAGGTTGTTACCACTACTAGGCCTACTATGACTACTAGTACTGCTACTACTACTACTACTAATAATAATAATAATAATAACAATAATGACACTTGTTTTGATTTATAAACATTCATATGCAATTTGTTTAATAATATGCAAACATGCATACAAAAAGGTGACTGAAATTTACATTCAAATTATGTTAAATGCATAAGCTTTGTACTCCTAAACGTATTTTTGTTCAAATCACTGTTAACTTTTATAAACCGCAAACTACTAATAAGTAAACATGAAACAAGCCCACTGTAAAAAAAAAAGGGCTATGTTTAGAAAAAAAAGTTAAATGCATCCAGACAGGCATTGTAAACCCCAAAACATTTTTGTTCACATCAATTGACTTTTGTATAGCCTGCTAGACAGAGATTTGACATTTACAACCATTTTATATAAAAACATTTTTCCTTCTTTTATATTTAAAAAAAATTTTTTTTTTTTAACCGTGAAACTTAGCAACAGCACAACATTAATACATAGCATACTGATGTAGGCCCTAAATCAGATCTTAATCCGATGATGATCGGCACTGGAGGGAGTCAGAGAGGGCTGCATAGTCCGGACAGTAGCTGCTGGTAGCGAGCCTCAAGCAGGCCTCGAGATGATCGTCGGACATACTGGAGCGGTATTTAGACTTAATGATCTTCATATGCGAAAAGGCCGACTCGCACAAATAAGTGGAGCCGAACAATGCGGTTAAGGAGGTGGCACATTGCCGCATGTTCGGGTACTTCGCCTCCGTGAGTAAATTCCAAAACGGCCCATGCGCCCTGGACTTCAACTTGATGTCAGACTGCAGCATCAGCATCTCGTCTTGCACGGCAGACGTGTTCAGCTGAAACAGTGCCGCAACTTTTGAGGCGAGGGAATCCACCTCAGTATCTTCCCCGAATGGGTGGCACATGAATGTAGCTAGTGGCTCGAGCAAAGCAAAGTCTTGAAATCGCTTCTCAAACTCTGACTGGAGAATTTCAATCTGCTCAGTGTAGCGCGCACTGTTAAGTTGCGCAAACGCCCTCCCTTGCATCTCCAGCTCCGAGGCGAGGTTTCGGAAGTTTCCTAAATCACGGCGCTGCATCTTTGAAACCAGCAGTTTCATTTTACTGGTTGTCATGGTAACCTAATGTAACATTTTTTTTGACGCAGCGCTTGGCTGACATTTCGCTTCAGGGAAAAAGCGAATTTGTTTACATGTAAAAATGACCACGGCGTTTTGTTTTTTTTTAAATTTCATAACAAATATATTAATATTTACATATCAATCATGAGATCTACCATCCCTGCCTTCGAGATCGACCGGTCGATCGCGATCGACGTAGTGGGCACCCAGGCTGTGGAGCATGGCTCCATACGGACAGTCAAGTAAAGATACTTAGAAGATGGTTTGGGGAAATTAATACAAACAGTTTTGTGGTGATGGCTTAGGACTACATTTGCCATTATAACTTGGACTGCAGTTGTCATGAACAGTTTTACACTCAAGTCCCAATCAATGAACAGCTGATAACTTCAACAAAATAGACTTCATGTCAAAACTATAATGAATTTCCTGTTTACACAGTTGCACTTTTTGATCATACAGGACACACTTATAGAAGTGAGTTATTTATAATCACGCTATCTGTTATCAACCAAATGAGGATGGGTTCCCTTTTGAGTCTGGTTCCTCTCAAGGTTTCATCTTCATGTCATCTGAGGGAGTTTTTCCTTGGTACCATCACCACAGGCTTTCTCATTCGGAATAAATTCATATTTATTTTTCTATAAAGCTGCTTTGTGACAAAGGCTATTGTTAAAAGTGCTACACAAATAAAGTTGACTTGAATTGACTGATATTTTTTCATTTTTGAGGGATGAGAGAGACTGGCAGATAGACTCAGAAATTTTATGCTGATGTAAACGTGCAAATCAGAAGACCATTTGTTTTATGTATCTTTGTACAAACCAGGGCTGTTTTAGTATCATTGCAAACAAGGTCATGCTGAGGGTAGACTATCATCTCCAATTATCAGGGCATATTTCAGCCCAGAGAGAATATCAGAGGCTCAGTGTGTTATGAAACACAGACAGCAATTTGATTATGGGTGTATGGGATGAAGTAGCCCACTGTTTGGCACCAGTTCTCTCCCTCTGTTCCTCTCTCCTGTTTCAGCATATCTAACACCTTCCTTACACCATCTGGTTTTCAGAAAATGTTTTCTGTTAAAGATGAATGCATACTTGTGCAACATGTGTTCAGACTGCGGATGAATATCCTTTGTTTCCAAAACCAGACACTCGGACCAAAATTTCAGTCTTGGTAATGAACGTTATTACTGTGTTTTAGACATTTTACATGAAAGTGCCTGTTGTATCGTAATAGGATTTGTTAATGCAATATTACAAGACAAACTTATTGACTTGTTGCATCTCTTTTGGATCTACTCTTTTTTTATCTTCTAACCATCTTTACAAGGATTGACCTCCTCATTGACCCTTTCCTTTTAAAGCTGGTGTCAACTGTCACCCCTCTTGGTGGTTATACAGAGGCACCTCAATGTGAGGTCCAGCCTGCAACAGCCTACCTCCTTTTGAGCTCACTAATGGGCCATTGTAGATTTAATCTGCCTTCACTTGACATGGTGACATTGTCAAATCCCCTCAAGGCTTCCCCAGAGCTCTAGATGTCAGAGCAGGTCCTTTATATTGATCTCAGACAGGTTTTGCAGTTTTCCTAACAATAGTTTTGCTAAGAGTCTGGTCAGGGGGCTACACTTGGAGCAGGATGAAAGAGGTGACATCCTGAACTTAGACAATCCAGAAATGCTGACAAAGTGAATATGGGACAAGAAACAGAGCAGACTTCAAGACACAAAGTCTCGTGCAGCCAAGGTTCACGTTAATCATTATGCATGTTGCAACGTGTGGTTACAGTGGACAATAAGAGTAAATAAGCCAGGTCTTTATTGAAGTAGTGAGGAGCCATAGCCCGTGGCCGTCTTTTTCTCCTTCTTTATTATCCCCTGCCCAAATGAAGTTTGGCGGGGGATATAGAAACGGATTCCGTCCGTCCCTCCGTCTGGCTGCCTGTTTGGTCATGTTTTCGTTTCTGGGCCATATCTTTAAAACTATTGAAGATATCTTCATGAAACTTTGTATACGTATCAAGCAACATGTGAACTGGTGCCTTTTGCTATTTTGGATTTTTGAAAAAAAGTATTTTTCAAACATTTACATGAAAAATTGATTTTGACTTAGTTTCTAAGAGCAATGTTAATTTCCAGAGCATATATCCAAAACTATTTATGATATGGATTTGAAACTTGGCATACATGTTAACGAGGTGATGTCGCTGTGCCTTTTCATACTAAGAAATTTGAGAAATTTAAAATTTTCATGTTTCCATGGAAATCATTTCAGACTTAATCTCTCCGGTTAGTCTGAGGGGTAGGTTTTGTTTCCGGAGCAGAACTTGAAAACTATGAGTGGTATGGTCTTGAAAGTTGGTATATGTGTTGATTAAGTAACGTATACAGTGGGACAAAAAAGTATTTAGTCAGTCACCAACTGTGCAAGTTCTCCCACTTAAAAAGATGAGAGAGGCCTGTAATTTTCATCATAGGTATACCTCAACTATGAGAGACAAAATGAGAAAAAAAAATCCAGAAAATCACATTGTCTGATTTTTAAAGAATTTATTTGCAAATTATGGTGGAAAATAAGTATTTGGTCAATAACAAAAGTTCATCTCAATACTTTGTTTATAAAACCCTTTGTTGGCAATGACAGAGGTCAAACGTTTTCTGTAAGTCTTCACAAGGTTTTCACACACTGTTGCTGGTATTTTGGCCCATTCCTCCATGCAGATCTCCTCTAGAGCAGTGATGTTTTGGGGCTGTCGCTGGGCAACACAGACTTTCAGCTCCCTCCAAAGATTTTCTATGGGGTTGAGATCTGGAGACTGGCTAGGCCACTCCAGGACCTTGAAATGCTTCTTATGAAGCCACTCCTTCGTTGCCCGGGCGGTGTGTTTGGGATCATTGTCATGCTGAAAGACCCAGCCACGTTTCATCTTCAATGCCCTTGCTGATGGAAGGAGGTTTTTACTCAAAATCTCACGATACATGGCCCCATTCATTCTTTCCTTTACACGCATCAGTCGTCCTGGTCCCTTTGCAGAAAAACAGCCCCAAAGCATGATGTTTCCACCCCCATGCTTCACAGTAGGTATGGTGTTCTTTGGATGCAACTCAGCATTCTTTCTCCTCCAAACACGACAAGTTGAGTTTTTACCAAAAAGTTCTATTTTGGTTTCATCTGACCATATGACATTCTCCCAATCCTCTTCTGGATCATCCAAATGCTCTCTAGCAAACTTCAGATGGGCCTGGACATGTACTGGCTCAAGCAGGGGGACATGTCTGGCACTGCAGGATTTGAGTCCCTGGCTGCATAGTGTGTTACTGATGGTAGCCTTTGTTACTTTGGTCCCAGCTCTCTGCAGGTCATTCACTAGGTCCCCCCGTGTGGTTCTGGGATTTTTGCTCACCGTTCTTGTGATCATTTTGACCCCACGGGGTGAGATCTTGCGTGGAGCCCCAGATCGAGGGAGATTATCAGTGGTCTTGTATGTCTTCCATTTTCTAATAATTGCTCCCACAGTTGATTTCTTCACACCAAGCTGCTTACCTATTGCAGATTCAGTCTTCCCAGCCTGGTGCAGGTCTACAATTTTGTTTCTGGTGTCCTTTGACAGCTCTTTGGTCTTGGCCATAGTGGAGTTTGGAGAGTGACTGTTTGAGGTTGTGGACAGGTGGCTTTTATACTGATAACGAGTTCAAACAGGTGCCATTAATACAGGTAACGAGTGGAGGACAGAGGAGCCTCTTAAAGAAGTTGTTACAGGTCTGTGAGAGCCAGAAATCTTGCTTATTTGTAGGTGACCAAATACTTATTTTACAGAGGAATTTACCAATTAATTAATTAAAAATCCTACAATGTGATTTCCTGGATTCTTTCCCCCCATTCTGTCTCTCATAGTTGAGGTGTACCTATGATGAAAATTACAGGCCTCTCTCATCTTTTTAAGTGGGAGAACTTGCACAATTGGTGGCTGACTAAATACTTTTTTCCCCCCACTGTATGTGCCTTCTGATACTAAGAAATGTGAGAAATTTTAAATCTTTACCTCACCTCGACCAAAGGTCCGGTGGGTTTATGCCATGGGCTGCCGAGATCAGTGTAAAGAGGTAGGGTTGGTTTCCTGCAGCAGAACTTGAAAAATGTGACAGATAATATCTTGAAACTTGGTATATAGTTGGTATATAGGGCGGGGGATATAGATGACTCTTCTTGTCACTTTTGAGTGTGAGACACTGAAACAGATATGGTCTTTATGAGATCAAAGGAGCATCTTTATTTATTTATTTATTTACTTATTTACTTGTTTGTATGTGAATGCATGAGTGGGTGTTTATGTGCAAAGACCAAGGGTTAGTGACTACATGTATGTATGGTCATATTTGTACTATAAAATTTTTTTATAGGCTTTTTTTTTTTAAAGAATTATAGCTAGTGGATTGAGGATTGTGGCAGACAAATTATTCCCAATTACTGATCAGAATAAAACACAACATAACACAGTTATGTAATTAACATAGGCAGACGGATTGCTTAAAATCTTTCCAGCCCTCTGTGAAATGTTATGAAATCCTTTTTTAATAAAGTTACATTTTTCCCCTGTGAAGACATGCTATCCTTGACACACCCAACATCTCACATTTTGCCTTCATATATAATCTACTGGCTTAATGCATGTTCATCCTTAAATTAGCAGTCTTAAACAAGCTGCTCATCATTGTATGCAGTTGAATAACTTTCCAGCATGAATGAATAAATCATTTATATTCATGTATTCTCATTTCATCAAGACATGACATTTGCAATTTGGTAAGAAGTTGCTTCAGACTAATAGTGCACGCTCTTATCCCAAATCCCTCCAGGGCATCCTCCTCTGTGTGTAACTAACTAGCACAGGGATCAAGCTGAGAGCGTAACAGTGAAGCCTTCTTATAGGAGGACAATAGCTTGAGTAAGGATCGAAACAAGGAGAAGCAGAGAACAGGACAACACTCACTGTATTCCATTCCATGAGCACACTAGTGCAGGTTTAAGATGTAGGAATGATATTGTAATTAAAGGATTCATAGATATGAAGTTACAAGAACTCAAAAAGAGTTCAGAACTTTTGACTTTTCCGAGAAAGGCATTAGAAATAGTTTGTTGGGCCAGGTGCTGGTCTCTTGCAGACATTTCCAGGTCTTTCAATAAAGCACAGAATTTAGATTTCATATTTTTTGATGGCTGGCTTGTGTGCAACATGAATAAAAAATAGAAACAGAATTATCCATCTTATTTAACCACTGTAATGAGCTCTTTATTGGGAGTTAACATTTCTGTTTGTCAGTTTTTTTTGTGTGTGTGTGTTGTGATATTGTTGTAATGTCAGATTCTCCTTTATAGTGTGCTAATTTTGCAGTGTTGCACATTTCTGACAATTTGGAAACTGTATATCTGTATATTTTAGAAAACTAAGTGCACCCTGGGGCGGCACTTTGGTTTAGTGGTTAGCACCATCACCTCACAGCAAGAAGGTTCTGGGTTTGAGCCCAGCGGCCGACAGGGGCCTTTCTGTGTGGAGTTTGCATGTTCTCCCCATGTCTGCGTGGGTTTCCTCCGGGTGCTCCGGTTTCCCCCACAGTCCAAAGACATGCAGGTTAGGCTAATTGGTGGCTCTAAATTGACCGTAGGTGTGAATGTGAGTGTGAATGGTTGTCTGTGTCTATGTGTCAGCCCTGTGATGACCTGGCAACTTGTCCAGGGTGTACCCCGCCTTTCGCCCGTAGTCAGCTGGGATAGGCTCCAGCTTGCTCACGACCCTGCACAGGATAAGTGGTTATGGATAATGGATGGAAGTGCACCCCTCACTCCAAACATAAATCACACACAACGTTTTGTGCTCATAACTTTACCTCATTGCAAACCATTCATATTCTGCTAACTGGCTTGTATAAACTGTCCATATAGCACCGGTGTGGTTTGTACTGTCACGTCTAAGCAGCAATAGGTGTTGACTAGACCCAAAAACAGACTTGCGCGTACTTGAAGAGAAGGAGGCGGGCCTGAAATCCAAATAGTGGGGGAGCAGGGGGGAGGAGGAGCCAACGGGTGAAATACAGGAACGGGAAATTAGGAGGGAAATAACCGGAGATTAGGTTTACTGATGATAAATGTGAAGGGGAAAATAAATGCATGAAAAAAGTCCAGAAACGGAGCCCCGAAATGAAAAAGCACTCTTAGTTCAAAAAGCAAAGTTCACACGTTCAAAAAGTCCGATACGCTTCCGTTTCACAGGCATAATGCGCTCACAGTCCCAAATACAGAGAAAAATGTCTGCTGAGAGGATGAAATAATCCACAGCATCCAACAAAGTAGCAAAGTCAACAATAACAAAAACCAGGGAGTGGAATAGCGATCGGATCAGGACCTAGATGTTCCCGGCTTGCTAGTGACACATACATCCTGATTTATAAAAGCTGCTTTGTTACAATGTCGCTTGTTAAAAGCACTATATAAATAGCATTCAATTGAACTAAAGGTAAAGTGCTTTTTTTTTTCTCTACAATCTCACCATCCTACTGTGATGCTGAGGTTAGGCTTGGTAATACCAGTATCATGAGAGTATGATGAAATAAAGATGGCTGCCACTCTACTTGTTTATGAGCTTAAAACACAAGTCAGAGTTCTCTACAGAGTAAGCCAAGCTTCTAAGGCACTAAATACTTTGGACGACTACCAAGTCAAAATACTGAGTGACTAAAGGTAAATCAGTACAATTACTGATCTCCAAGTGATTTTGCATGACTTGTCTGATCCCTGCTATTGAGAAACACGACCTACCTTTGTTGTTTTTCCTTGTTACGCCTTCCTATTTATCTTTTTTTTTTCGTGTGTCCTGTCATGTTGTCTCATCCATAAACTAACTTTTGTTGTGAGGAAACCCATGAACAGGCAATAATTTAACCATGAACCATTTGTGAAAAGGGCATAAATGCATGGTCCATGTCCTGGGCTCCATCTGATGGGTCAAATATTTGCATGGTGTGTGTAAATATTTTTTTTTTCTTATTCATCGTGTTTCAGGCAGTCTTTTGCAGTGTCTATCATGCATGTTCATATTGTGATGACAGTGAAAATACAATTTATCAGTCAGCATTAGCATTTATTAACTGTATTTTAAACAGGTAATTCTATAGTGAACTACCTTATTAAGTGGATTAGAACTGATGCCCTCAAAACTGACCATTCATAGAAATTATTAATCCAAAAATATATGCACTGGCGGCGGCACGGTGGTGTAGTGGTTAGTGCTGTCGCCTCACAGCAAGAAAGTCCGGGTTCGAGCCCCGTGGCCGGCGAGGGCCTTTCTGTGCGGAGTTTGCATGTTCTCCCCGTGTCCGCGTGGGTTTCCTCCGGGTGCTCCGGTTTCCCCCACAGTCCAAAGACATGCAGGTTAGGTTAACTGGTGACTCTAAATTGACCGTAGGTGTGAATGTGAGTGTGAATGGTTGTCTGTGTCTATGTGTCAGCCCTGTGATGACCTGGCGACTTGTCCAGGGTGTACCCCGCCTTTCGCCCGTAGTCAGCTGGGATAGGCTCCAGCTTGCCTGCGACCCTGTAGAACAGGATAAAGCGGCTAGAGATAATGAGATGAGATGAAAATATATGCACTGGCGGCGGCACGGTGGTGTAGTGGTTAGTGCTGTCGCCTCACAGCAAGAAAGTCCGGGTTCGAGCCCCGTGGCCGGCGAGGGCCTTTCTGTGCGGAGTTTGCATGTTCTCCCCGTGTCCGCGTGGGTTTCCTCCGGGTGCTCCGGTTTCCCCCACAGTCCAAAGACATGCAGGTTAGGTTAACTGGTGACTCTAAATTGAGCGTAGGTGTGAATGTGAGTGTGAATGGTTGTCTGTGTCTATGTGTCGGCCCTGTGATGACCTGGCGACTTGTCCAGGGTGTACCCCGCCTTTCGCCCGTAGTCAGCTGGGATAGGCTCCAGCTTGCCTGCGACCCTGTAGAACAGGATAAAGCAGCTAGAGATGATGAGATATGCACTCGCTGGCTACTTTAATAGGAACCCCTGCGCACCTGCTTATTCACTCAATTATCAGCCAGTCATGTCAATGTTCACATCAAATGTCAGACTAGGACCAATTGTGATCTCCGTGACTTTGACCATGGCAAGTTTGTTGGGTTTGACAGGCTTTTAGAAACTGCTGATCTTGTGGGATCTTCATGCACAGCAGTCTGTATTGTTTTGAAGATGGAAAAAGACCAGGCAATGTTTTTCCAATCTTCAGCTGCCCAGTTTCAGTGAATCTGTGCCAAGTATAGCCTCAGATTCCTTCAGCTGACAGGAGCAGAACCAAATGTGGTCTTCTGCTGTTGTTTATCTGCCTTAAATCATCTGACATGTTGCGTGTTCTGAGATGCCTTTCTACTCACTGTGATTATTTGCATTTACTATAGACTTCATGTCGGCTTACACCAGTCTGGCCATTCTCCTATGACCTCTTTCATCAACAAGGCATTTCTGCCTGCAAAACTGCTGCTCAGTGGTTCTTTTTCACACAATGTTGTGTAAACTCTAGAGACTGTTAGGCTTTTGAAATATCCAAATCAGCCTGTCTGGCACCGACATGTATTCCGTGGTTAATGCCTCATTGTGTCGCATATACAGTGGTGCTTGAAAGTTTGTGAACCCTTTAGAATTTTCTATATTTCTCCATAAATATGACCTAAAACAACATCAGATTTTCACACAAGTCCTAAAAGTAGATAAAGAGAACCCAGTTAAACAAATAAGACAAAAAAAATTATACTTGGTCATTTATTTATTGAGGAAAATGATCCAGTATTACATATCTGTGAGTGGCAAAAGTATGTGAACCTCTAGGATTAGCAGTTAATTTGAAGGTGAAATTAGAGTCAGGTGTTTTCAATCAATGGGATGACAATCAGGTGTGAGTGGGCACCCTGTTTTATTTAAAGAACAGGGATCTATCAAAGTCTGATCTTCACAACACATGTTTGTGGAAGTGTATCATGGCACAAACAAAGGAGATTTCTGAAGACCTCAGAAAAAGTGTTGTTGATGCTCATCAGGCTGGAAAAGGTTATAAAACCATCTCTAAAGAGTTTGGAATCCACCGATCCACAGTCAGATAGATTGTGTACAAATGGAGAAATTCAAGACCATTGTTACCCTCCCCAAGAGTGGTCAACCAACAAAGATCACTCCAAGAGCAAGGCGTGTAATAGTCAGCGAGGTCACAAAGGACCCCAGGGTAACTTCTAAGCAACTGAAGGCCTCTCTCACATTGGCTAATGTTAATGTTCATGAGTCCATCATCAGGAGAACACTGAACAACAATGGTGTGCATGGCAGGGTTGCAAGGAGAAAGCCACTGCTCTCCAAAAAGAACATTGCTGCTCATCTGCAGTTTGCTAAAGATCATGTGGACAAGCCAGAAGGCTATTGGGAAAATGTTTTGTGGATGGATGCACCAAAATAGAACTTTTTGGTTTAAATGAGAAGCGTTATGTTTGGAGAAAGGAAAACACTGCATTCCAGCATAAGAGCCTTATCCCATCTGTGAAACATGGTGGTGGTAGTATCATGGTTTGGGCCTGTTTTGCTCCATCTGGGCCAGGACGGCTTGCCATCATTGATGGAACAATGAATTCTGAATTATACCAGTGAATTCTAAAGGAAAATGTCAGGACATCTGTCCATGAACTGAATCTCAAGAAAATGTGGATCATACAGCACGACAATAACCCTAAGCACACAAGTTGTTCTACCAAAGAATGGTTAAAGAAAAATAAAGTTAATGTTTTGTAATGGCCAAGTCAAAGTCCTGACCTTAATCCAATGGAAATGTTGTGGAAGGACCTGAAGCAAGCAGTTCATGTGAGGAAACCCATCAACATCCCAGAGTTGAAGCTGTTCTGTATGGAGGAATGGGCTAAAATTCCTCCAAGCCAGTGTGCAGGACTGATCAACAGTTACCAGAAATGTTTAGTTGCAGTTATTGCTGCACAAGGGGGTCACACCAGATACTGAAAGCAAAGGTTCACATACTTTTGCTGCTCACAGATATATAATATTGGATCATTTTTCTCAATAAATAAATGACCAAGTATAATATTTTTGTCTCATTTGTTTAACTGGGTTCTATTTATCTACTTTCACGACTTGTGTGAAAATTTGATGATGTTTTAGTTCATATTTATGCAGAAATATAGAAAATTCTAAAGGGTTCACAAACTTTCAAGCACCACTGTAAATGCCACAATGATGGTAAAAAGAAACCACAAACTGGAACCAGACTGCATTTCTGCAGAGAAAATGCAAAGTATGCTTGCTCAATTGTAGCAGAGAGTCACCGACAGAAACTGGAACAGACATGAGACCTTGCGCTGCAAAATCTTTTTTACATGATCTATAGAAAGTGTGTGTGGCAAAGTGTGTGTGTGTGTGTGTGTATGTATATGGCTGTGCACTCTAAAATCTGGGTTTAAAATGGCTCAACTCACAGTGCAGCATGACACTTCGTGGTCTAAAATTTTTTTACATGATCTACAGCTGGTTCTGGGTCGATTTAACAAAGTGTGTGGCATGGTTTAAAACAGAGATTTTAGAGTGTGAAGTGCGAAGCGTGACATGACAATATGTTTTTCTCCTGAAACTGCATTCATTTGAATAGGGGGAAAATGAATGGAAGTGAATGGGGGGAAGGGGATCAGCAAAAAGAAAGGAAAAGATGAGTGCGGGTCAGAACCGATCGCATATGTGTTGGAGGAGTTGGCCTGAAGTATCGCACAAAGTTTGGTGGGTCTCCAGTGAAGTGTGTCCGAACAGGAGGATTTGATTCGTGAGCCCCATTCATTCTTTATGGGGGAAAAAAAAGGCAGGAAAATGACAAGAATGAAAAAAACAGGTTCGTCTATCCAGAAGCTGTATACAAGCACACTACGCCTATTCAGGATGCTTCAGAGTATGTAAAAAAAAAATAATTTAGAGCATGAAGTATCATGTCGCGCTGCGAGTTGAGCCATTTTAAATCGAGATTTTAGAGCATGCAGCCATACACACACTTTGACGCACACAGCCCCCCCCCCCCCCCCCCCCAGACACACTTTAGATCATATAACACACACACTGTAGATCATGTAAAAAAGATTTTGCAGCGTGAGGTCTCTTGTCTGATCCAGTTTCTGTCGGTGACCCTCTGCTACAACTGAGCAAGCACACTTTGCATTTTCTCTGCAGAAATGCAGTCTAGTTCCACCTTGTGCTTTCCTTTAAGCACCATTGTGGCATTTATATGTTCCACAATGAGGCATACTTATTTAAAAACTGATAAATTCTGTAAAATACTTGTAAAACTAGCAAAACTATGATGTAAACAGAGAATATAAACAGCTGAGTTGCTCCAAGCGACCACTACCTGATGTCATCACATACGTCACCACCGCAGGAAGCCCATCTGACGTTTTAAAGAAAATTAATTTTTCTCAAACAATACTTGGTCTCTGAAAATGAAAGTTTGATTTTGGAAATCTAGACTAATTTTACATAAAATAAGTTTGAGAATAAATCTGCTGGAGGATCCCTTTAAGGTTAGCATTAAAAACTGAGGGGAGGGGAGACTGACAAATGGACCGACAGAAGTCCAGGCTTTTTTGAGTCTATACAACACAATTTTGATGTGTCTAAGTGAAATATTTAAAAACAAACCTAATTAAACTCAATGTCCATTTTTAATGATACATTTTATAAAATAATTATGTAAAATAAAAATGATCTTATAGTAATGTTATAATAATCCATACTAATGGGTGAACATGTTTTAAGCAATCACCAACAATTTTCCATCATGAATTTGTTCTTTATAATGCAAAACAGAATTTACTATCAGCACATGACATTTCCTGGTCTTCTCCATTCTGTGAAACATGACACACAAATGGAAAAGTTAAAATCCTAATGTTACTACTAAAAACATTGGTGGACAAGACCCACATTCATATGAAAAACAACAAACTAGTGACATTGCTATAGCAAATATTGGCCTGCTTGGGTCACTTCAGCGTTTCTACTGGCAGTGTGAATACAAACCGAAAAAAAAACATTGAAGGTACATAGTCCTCAGTGGAGGTCCCCAGTGGGTACAGTACTTCCTCTCAATGAGTCCCTAGAACTGTTTGGTCCAAAAGCTCCTAATGGTTTTATTCAGTGAATCTGAACTGGCATCACTAAAACGTATGTTTGAGTTAAACTTGTGATTTTTAAGTATATTCCTTGATTAAGTTAGTGATTTCAGTAAACAGAGTGGGTTTATTGGGCTCTTTTCTTGATTTGCTCTGAGAATTGGGTCCTCTATTTTCTTTACTCAAGGCTCAGTCGTTAATTTTGCAATTGTAGGCAATATTCTTGAGACTCAAACCTTGCTCTTGCTGCTTGGACTAAGCCCTTTTAATAAGTAACATTAAAGTTCTGATTTCTGTATTGACCCATCTTTTGATTTCCATATAGATTAGAAATTCCAATTTACATATAGACAGTCTTTGGAAGCCTTAAAGGAGGATTCTCATTTTCAATGACTGATCGTTTAGATGTTGACTTTTCCTGCTGAAAAACTTGGCAATACTTGCAGGCATGACTAGGTACGCAATGCTGCTTTATGTCAAATAAATACTTGTGGCCAATGACTAAAATGTGCTCAAATTTGGATAAAAATTCACACCACATATGGTCCAGTCACACCAAATGTAATTATATGGTATATACTATCGAGTTTTTAGAGAGCTGAACAAATGTTCCTTGTAATAGGCATATCGGGTGAAAAGTCAAATTCAATCCAAATTGTTTGAAATGTGTCTCATTGAATTCAGAATTGAATGCAGAACAACATACTTTTTACAGAATTAAAATGTTTATCCATTCTTGAGACATTACAAATCTTACAAAGCCATTTTTTCAATATTAAAAATAAAAAAAGGCTTAATTTTTAGAAAACTGCCATAATATTTTGTACGAGGAGAACATGGTCCAAAATGGGCCTCATTAACCAATGAGATCAAATATTTTTCTTAACTATTTTTCAAGATATTTATATGGAAATTGGCAGGCATATAGATGGTTGTATACTGAGTACAAAGTTTGAAAAATTAGTAAAAAACAACTATGCAAATTAGTGTGTAATTAGTATTAATGATGCTAATTGGGTAAAAAATGTTAAATCGATACACTCTTCTTCAAAGTTTCACCAAATGGCTTTATTTGTGCAATATAAAGCTAATTTTAACTCTCACTTATACATCACAAAGAAGGAGAAATCAATGTTAATTATAATATGTACATAAATAAGCATTGAATGTCATTCACATCTATCATTCGCTATCAAATTAAAGTAATCAAAGAATATTTCTAATACCCTCTTTGTGCTCTGTAGGCCTTTGTATTTCTAAGTAGAGCCTACTAGTGTTTATATTAAAGAATATAAATGATTATTTTGATTAATATTCACAGCTTTCAAGGCGAACCTCGAAAAAAAAAAACGTGAGCCACATCCAGTAAACAATTCCAGTTAATTAAATTGAAATTGACACTCGCGTTTCTGACTTGTTTTTTTAAAATATCATTCCGACCACTAAGATCTCAATATTTTTCATCAAAACAACTACAGTTATATTCTAAAATAGTTATTTATTTACATGAATCAGTTTGATTTGAAAAAATAAGTTGGTGAAGTTGGTGATATGAAGTGAGTTGGTGAAACTCACTTCATAGTCTCCCATGAAGCATAACATCAAACCTAGCTGATGGAAAATTTTGCTGAATACTTCATCAGAAACAATGAGAGCTACAGAACATCCTTATAAAAGTTATCTGATTGATATTCATGAGTAACCCAGTCAGAAACTGATCAGAAGAGAGCGAGCCTGACCACTTTCCTGTGACTCAAAAAGCACCGGTAGTTTCCCGACATCACGTGAGCAGAGTCTGTACTCTGTTGCAGCAACTTCAACCTGCCGTTACTCCCAAAGCACTGAACAAATCTTAACAAGATACATTTCTTTGGAAAGCAGAGATTATAAGCTTTTAATGATAGAAAATATTCAAGACTGAAGCAATGACGGATTTGGAAACTCAGATGAGTGTCTGCATGCAGTTTTCACAGCATGGCCAGTGAGCATCTGATATGCTTGCTTGTAACCTTTGTAAGAATTTACACAAACCAACTCTTACAAAAAGCCAGCAATTCTCTGAAATTTGTATGAAAGTCAGTTGATGAAGACCTGATTTGTAATGGGGATCCTCCTTACATGTTATCATATCAATCACCAGTCCAAAAAAAAAAAGTGGTTTTAGAGACAAGTAAACACCTGAGACAGTGATTTCCATGCAGAAATTTGTACCCAGTAGGCAGTATTTTTTATTATACTTCTTAAAATAACTGTGATAATGAGATGCTGTAATACATGCATTGTAAATCCTCTGCCTGATTTGTAAGGTACCAGTTATGTATTATCAGATAACTTTAAATTACAACCTTTTTTTTCCAGATGTGATGCTTTGTTCAGTGCATTTGTACACCAAGCACTTTGGATTATTACTCATCACAGTAAACTAATTTTATGTAAATGTAGCCACAGGAAAATAAGTCGGTATGCTTAAAATTGCTTACATTGAGTAATATGATTATGAGAAATTGTGGGGTTTTTTTTGTTGTTGCCTTCTGACACTATATTAATCACCCTCTCCTTCCTACACACACAGAAAGTAATACACTGCACACAGACAGGGGGAGAATGCTGTCCTGCCATCAGCTTCCTCAGTTTAAAAGAAAAAAAAAAGCTGAATAGTAATTGCATAAGGGATGAAGGGGTCTGACTGTCATTATGCCCCCACGCTCCCACCGCTCCCAAAGGCCACTTTTGCAATATATAGAGAATAGTTCTTTGCCCCAATTAATGTGGATTAATGCCATGCTAATTGTTCACCATTAGTTGCTAAAATTCCCAATGATCATGATAACAGGAATGATCATTGTACAGAATGAGAATCAGCATAATGCAGCATTATTTGCGTCAGTTTGCTTTTACTTTGGAAAACACATTTTAAACATATTAACATTTTGTTAGCCAAGGCTATTGGTTGACACAAACAAAGTTGAGTGTGCCCCCCCCCCCCCCCCCCCCATTTCGAGTAGCTTTCTAGAAGAGCTACTAGCAGTAAAGAAAGAATCTGCAGAAGTACCGGAAGTAAACAAGTTGCCACTGCTGCAGTGATGTCTCCCTACATTATGCATTAAGCTGTCTACAGAAGTATAGTTCTAAAAGTAGAAGTTATACTTTCTACTTTTAACTTTGCTTTTTATGTAATGTTATGTTTAACAGCGATGTCTAGGAAATCTGGAAGAACCTGTGCAGCTCTTAGCTGCTCCAACAGTAGTAGCAAACTTCAACTTTGGGGGGAAAAAACTAAATGGGAAATACGCAAGCCTTTACTTCATGAAGAATGCGCCCGTCTGAGACCATACACTTACATAGGTTCCCTGGGTGTGCAGAGAACCAAGATGTTCACCAGAAGTGGATCACCACACGCTAGGTGGTTAATAACATAATTTTGAATAACTATTAAAAAAATCATATTTTTAAAAGCACTTTTTTTACTACTGTAACTGGTCAGTAATGGTGAAATCACCCTTCGGCCTTGGCCGAGAGTCCTCTTACCACATCGTGCCACGCCTTCCTGTCAGCCATGGCCGCATGGAGATCTTGTAACCCAATCCCAGTGTCCTGAGAAATTATGGCAGGGAAGGTGAGTTTTCAAGATTTCACTGGGTGGTGGCTTGGGCTCCAGAGGAAAAGAAGGGATAGAGCTTCTCCTTCGGCTCGGAAACAGTGCCCAGTGAACAGCACTCTCCTCGGTCTAAGTCTTACAGAGACAGGTGGTAAGTCCGCATAGATTTCCTCGTGGGTGGCATGAGCAGAGTAGTGGATATTTTGCATACGTTGTAGAAGGTTGGTTTCAGTCCCATCTAGTCTTTGCTGTTGTTTGAGTCCATGTCTCAGCACCATAAAGGTCTTCAATTTGTTGAGATTAGAGTGCTATATATTTTGTCAAGAGCATTACAAGCTTTCCAGGCCAGTGCCTTTCAGATCTTGAAGTCCTTATAAGAGTTCATTAAAAAGGAACCCAAGTATTTGATGTCATCAAGTCTCTATTCTGTCTGTACCTTGCCTGACCATTGCCTGTTTGTTGACTCTGCCTTTGATCAACGATTTGGATTTGTCTGTCAGCTTTGCTGTAATAAACTCTCTACTGCTTTTACATCCATCTGTCGCCTGCATTCCTGACTCCAAGCGTTTGCCTTTCTGCAGGTGTCACATTAATAAATCCACAGAATCCCATAAAGTTTGTCTCAGTCCAACTCATTCCTGACATTATCTTATCCAAATGTGCCAGATAAGCATTTTTGTTCTATTTTTTGGACACTATATTGCTTTAGGGAATTTCTTACTGGAAATTGACGAAGTTGAACTGTGAGCTAGCCCACCTAATGACACCATTTCTCCACAAATTCACAACCTGCTGCTTTGAGAGTCTGTAGATCCATCCTGAGAAAATAGCACCATTCTGGGCAAGACAGACTTTTAAACGCTACGTTCACACTGCAAGGCTTAAGGCTCAATTCCGATTTTTTTGTGAAATCCGATTTTTTTGTGAGGTCGTTCACATTAACAAATATATGCGACTTGTATGTGATCCTCAGTATGAACGAAAAGCGACCTAAAAGTGTTCCGCATGCGCATTGCAGGATACGACGACGTCACACGCAGTGAGCATGGCCAGTGTTTACGGAAGTAAAACCGCCCGGTTGCGGTATGACCCATCCAATCTAGCTTGAATAGCTGCATCCCCCCAAATGGAAATCAGCTCCCTAACCTCTGCGTCCTTCCATTGAGAAGATTCAGAACCTTCACAGCCTGAAGCGTCCCTTGCATTGATGTCATGCGCAGGGGCGCAGATACGTTTTTTGAACTGGGGGGGACAAAAAACTGGGGGGGGACAAAGCTGCCAGCAAACCAACCCCAACCCCGATATGCCTGTCAAACTTGTTGTTAGTAACCATAGCAACCAAGCTCGAGCTCGCAACCTGTGCAGTCTGCGCAGCTCAACCAACCGAATATCAGTCTTTGTTTTGTTGTATGTGAATTGTTGCAACTATGTATACACTGCTGTGCACCTCAATAAACCGAATGGTAATTAGTCTTTTGATTTTTCCGTGAGGTTTGCCTTATGCAAAGAAAGACAGCATAGACGTTTTTTCCTCCCTATAAGTGGGGGGGGACCGAGCGAGGTGAATTTAAATCTGGGTGGGACGAGTCCCACCCTCTATCTGCGCCCGTGATTATGCACCATGTTGTTGTAACTTTTTTTGAGAGACCCGCCGCCTACTTCAGCGCAGAATAGTGACGTTTGTGGCTTGTTGATGACGTGTAAGTCGGATGAATGCGACCTGGCGGTTCAGACTGAAGTCGCATATGAAAAGAGCGGATAGGAATCGGAATTAGGACCACATATCCAAACGGCCTGGGTCGGATTTGAAAAAATCGGATCTGTGTCGTTCATATTGTCAATAAAAGATCGGATACAGGTCACATATGGGCGAAAAGATCGGATTTGAGTCACTTCAGCCTGCAGTGTGAACGTAGCCTTAGTCATGTCAAAACATTACAGGAGATTGTGAACAGATCTCTCAAACAGACAAATGGACATCATGCATTTTCTGTGACCCCAACCCTAGACCACTTTTTTTTTTAAATTCCAAGTTTATAACCTGTAATATTTGAATATTTTATCACTATGTCAGTAACATATGTGTAATACAGTGTAAGTGATTAAAAAGCAAAGAGATCGTACATTGACTTAAGAGTTTGGTGGTGGGAAGGGTCAGTTTGGATTTTTACACACAGCTTTTCAAAAAGTCAGGAGGTGTGTTTGAAAGCAGCATGCACATTGAACAAGACAGAAGCCTTGAGGCATTGAGGTCTACCGGAAACCCGCACACACAGACCAGTACCTACTGTTTGACTCTCACACACTGGAACAAAAATTGGGGGTCATTAGGACCTTACATCACAGGGCTCAGAACATTCCTACAGAGGGTAGAGGGGAAAGAGAAGGCGCAAAAGTACATCAAGGAAGCACTTCAGAGGTGCGGGTATACCAACTGGGCTTACGTCAAGACTAGGAAAAGAAACATAACAGACAGTCCTTGCAGTCCTTGGCACACTTCCCAGAAAACTGAATACACGTCCACACCAAGACTCGGCTGATTTCAGTCAGTACGTTTACATGCACGTCCAAATCGAGCTACTGTCGGTAATCGAGCAAAGGGTCCCAGCAGGGGTGCCAGAGAAATCCAATCTTACATGCACAAGTGAAATCGGGCTATTGTGCAAGGTGCATTGTGCACCCGAGCCACACGTGGCGCTACACGCCCCATCGTGTTGGTACACTTCCGGTTGTCGTCATGAAGAAGAGCTATAGTGTTGCCAGATACTTCTGACGTATTTCAGTCCAAAACATGTTCAAATCCACTAAAATGCACTTAAAACCCCCCAATCTGGCAACACTGGCAGTTCCGTGTTCAAGCTGTTAGGCTTGCTCTAACAGACTGTATGGCTACAAACTGTCCGGCGCAGACCACTGTTTTGTAAGACAACTTATTTTGCACACTAATATTTTTCTAAAGTCCATTTTTTGCTTACAAAAAAAAATTTTTTTTTTGCTTACAATTTAACTTATGTCTTAATAAACACACAAAGTTTAATTGTTTTGTTTTTATTGACATTCTTCAGATGTTGGACATATATTTGTGTGTGTATACACACACAAATACAATGACTTGTTTATGTACACAATTCACAGCTATGCAACAGCTGTACAGATGTATTTGGTGATACAGTAAGTGAGCTAAATTTTAACAGTGCAAACAATGCCACAAAAAGAAAAGATTCATGCCGTTGTCATGATTCGTTGTCATGCCGACCGAGGCTGTTGTGTTTCCCTTGTGGTCTCGTCACTCGTCACTTCCGGAAGGGGCAGTGCTGAAGTAAGTTGCTTGAATACGTAGCTCGATAGGGTATACATGCACTAAGTAGCTCGGCAGAAATCGCATAATCTAGGTTGTGTAGCTCGATTCCGAGAAATCAAGTTCGGTTCAATTTCAGCCGAATTAAGGTGTATACATGGCATCTTGAACTTCGATTTCAGTCGAGCAACGGCAGAAATTCGATTTTCTCTATGTGCATGTAAACGCACTGAGTGACCCACATGATGGCAGAGAGAGCCAATGACCCACAGATCACCCTAACAACCCTATAGGCTACTAACACCATTCATATCTGGCCTTCAGTGACCCTAACAACCTACAGGATGACTGAGAGGGTCAATGACCCATGTGACCTCAACAGCTCTCCTTAGGGCTGCTTTTGGTCCACTAGAGGATAAATACCTAGAACTCCCCATTAGTCAGAGAGAACTGAAGAAGCCTTTCAGATGAGAGGTGAAACATCGTCAAGGATTTCAAGCAAGTCCAGTTGCCTTCTTTAGCACCTACGGCAACTTAGTATCAGTACATTGGACTGCCTTGTTAATCTAAGCTACGCCAAGATAGGCTTTGACGACTTCTCATTTGAGAAAACTGCAGAACTTTTCATGCAACTTCACCTGAGGCGTGTGTGAAATAATGCTTATTTACCTTTAGGCACAAAGGCTACATGTGCTATAAAATAATTTCTTGAAATGATTGGAGTTGACTGACTCCTTTTTCAGAAATTCACTACCTAAAACACCTTATTTTAAGAGCTTCTCTCAACTGCTTTTTCATGCCAAGATTGCACCAGAGGGCCCCAAATTTGCTTTAATATTTCAAATTTTCCTGGGGGAGCATGCCCCCTGACCCCCCCCCCCCCCCCCAACAGGCGCCCCCACCGACACTCTTCTCTCAATTTCTAGATAATACTCTGATTGTATAGCATTCTATCAAGGAATAGAGGCTTGTGTGCTTACATTATAACATTTCTGTTGGTTAAGCAGGGCTCAACATTAACTTTTTTGTCCAGTTGGACAAGCAGCAGTATTTTTTTTAGTTGTCCTGACCATAACCTTTTTATTACCATGTATTTACTAGTTCAATGAAAGGAAAGTGATAAAGTTTATCAAAAAGCAGGTATAGTTATGATAATCATTATGCTTTAATGATTTATAATTTTTCAATAAAACTCAAACTTTAACTGTAACAATAAACAAAATCTATCCAAAACCCTATTATGGTGTGTGTGTGTGTGTGTGTGTGTGTGTGTGTGTGTGTGTGTGTCTGTTGCTCTAACCCATTACCTGATCTGCAGTTTTAAGAGCAAGACTCACCCAAATTCAAAGCTTCTGGAGGAAATAAAGTTAAATATTGATTAATCCAGTAAAATTTAAAGTATAAATTAATTTAAATAAATGAAACTGAAAGAAAACAAGTTGGACATGGTGAGGGGGACAGAATCACGTTGTGAATGAAAACAAACCATAAGCAAGCTCAACACTGTCGTAAAATTCCCGCAAAATATTCTATGACATTGGTGATGGTTAATATCTCATCTCATCTCATTATCTCTAGCCGCTTCATCCTTCTACAGGGTTGCAGGCAAGCTGGAGCCTATCCCAGCTGACTATGGGCGAAAGGCGGGGTACACCCTGGACAAGTCACCAGGTCATCACAGGGCCAACACATAGACACAGACAACCATTCACACTCACATTCACACCTACGGTCAATTTAGAGTCACCAGTTAACCTAACCTGCATGTCTTTGGACTGTGGGGGAAACCGGAGCACCCGGAGGAAACCCACGCGGACACGGGGAGAACATGCAAACTCCACACAGAAAGGCCCTCGCCGGCCACAGGGCTCGAACCCGGACCTTCTTGCTGTGAGGCGACAGTGCTAACCACTACACCACCGTGCCACCCCTGATGGTTAATATGTACCATACAAAAGAAAAATACAATGAATGTGCAAATGAAATGAAGTTTCAGCACAGATATTTATTTTATTGAGGTATTTGATCGCCATTTGTCCGGTTTCGATGAATTCAAAGTCTAATAATCTATAAATAGATATTATGATGTGGATATTTTTACACACGCAGCTGCTGCACTCGGCTTCCCTGGAATTTTGTAAACAGTAACATGGCCAGATCACTGAGGTGACTGAACTGGATTTGTTGGAACTTTATTGATGCAACTCTTGAATAATTACTATAAAAATGGTGATTTTCAACAATTATTCAGTTTGTCCCGTCGGACAGGCAGATGCGGATTTGACTTGTATGGGCCAAACATTTAGTTGTCCCAGACAGTCGGACTGTCATTAATATCAAGCCCTGTTAAGTCAGTGATGCACTGAATATAAAAATCCACTTTGATCATTTTTAATAATCAATACAATTGATTATTTCTACTAATAGTTTTAGCTGTAAGTGGTACACCAAACAGTTTGCATAATTATTCTCAGTATTGGTTGTCCTAAACAAACTTGAACCCATTTAATGAAAACAATTTTAAGACTCGATGATGAATCATACCACCAAACATTAAAATGGACAACTATGTAGGGCTGAAAGTGGGGTTTCCACTCAGCATTAACACTATTGCTAACTAATGATGTAATGCATGTATTGACTACACTTTTCCATTCAGTCCATATGAAGTATTAATATTGGCTCCTAAATAAAGGTCTTATTGAGCTGAATGATTACATCATGTCATTTTATGACTCTCTGTGTATTAGAGTAATATCTTGAATGGCAGATGCGTCACACCATTCACAAACATAAGAAACTTCTTGTGACTGTAGGATCCAACCTATGTGGTATCTTTTCACAAGCAGATCTCACCATGCATTTATTTTTCTCAACTCAGTTTTATTCTGCCTGTGAAAGTGGCATTTTAGCTTTCCAAGGATGAAGATACACACACACACACATGCATGTTTCTATATCGCACTAACTCGGTTGTTAGACAAAGTGGAAGCCAAGCCTAGAGTTTTCTTTTAGTTTGTGTGTTTCAACTTTATTGTACCAGTCTACCCTTAATCCCTTTGTCCTGCCCAATTCTCCAAGTTTTTCTTCATGTCACAGTTTTCACTTCAATAAAATGGTCTGCTTTGAGGAAAGTGAACAGAATTGCCATCACTATCAGATCAATCAGAGAAGCTTGATACACTTCTGATCCACTGATATTGAACATACTAATCCCTGACTTATGGACTTCCATAGACTACTGTTGTTCATAGTTTTCTTGACATATTTGCTGGGGTTCAGTACCATCAGACCTTGTATTAATATTGAAATGAAATACAAACCTGCCTGCATATAACCAATTTTGCTGGATGAGTTGAACAAATCTAAAAGGAAATTGACCTTAAATGCTAACTTGATCACTTAAGCTAAAGAAGGCGCTCCATATCTCAAATTAAGCATGGACAAAAAGCAGTGTTAAAATTTCAAACAACTGTTAACCTTTCCCCCCTCACTCAGACTGTAACTATTTGTAACTTGGCTTGTATGAATTTGTGCAAACATATTGATGTGACCATTTTAATGAGTTTATTTACTTTTACCTCTACAACTAATTTAAGTTGACCATCACTATGAAGTCTCTTCATCTCCTCCTTAATCACATGCACAACTCTGCAGAAAGTTTTGACCATACATCAGAGGACAGTAGCAGGTTGTTTAAGTGTGTAATGACACACAAAATTCAAATTTGATATTCAAATACATGTTATGGTGGCATCTCGATATGAAACTTTTTTTTTTATGCAGCAAAAATATACTGTGGCAGCGGGGGGCGTGGTCAAGTGCCGGTCTGTGACAGGAGGGCGGAGCCAGGGAAGGTGAGTGGCAGAATCACTACACCTGACGGTAATTAACCTGTGTTTTGTATGTCTTCCCAGTAACCACGCCCTATTTAAGGAGGCAGAGGAGAGCTCCTCCCGGGACAAGAACACGGCGTGTGTGTGTTTCTCGAACAGAATAAAACTAGGCTGTTATACTGAAAAGTCTGGCAATAAAAAGCCTATTAGTACCTGAAGCTTTGTCCTGCCGTCCTCTGTGCTCCTCCCACACTTCAGAGAGCTCTACATATACATTGCCTGAATGTGTTTTAAGTTTCCATTTTCAGTCGATTTAAAGCATTCAGCAGTATACAACTACAATAATTGAATTTTACTAAAGTTGTCTCATCATGAGCCATTCAGAATCTTAGCAGCACAGAACAGAACCAAATGCTATGTCTTGAAATGTAACAAAATTAAACCTGGCTAATTGAACATTGTTAGAGAACAGGCTGATATGGATGCAGATTTAGTGTTTTTAATTACATTAGTGATGTAAGGTGACATTCCCACTTACATTAATGGTATTTAGCAGACACGCTTATCATGAGCCACACACAACATACCCAGAGGAGCCTTGCTCAAGGGCACATCAGGGAATCGACCCAGCAACCTTTTGGTCCCAAAGCTGCTTCTCTAACCATTAGGCCATGGCTTTCCACAGGTTAAGCAATTAAGCCATGGCATACTTAAGATCCAAAAAAGACAAATCCAAAACATTGATCAGTGGCAAGGTCAAGAGTCAAGCAAAGGTCATGTAATGAACAAAGAGCAATGTGTATCAAGAGCAAGATCAGAGAATAAAAACCAGGAAACGGAGTCAAAATCCAAAGTAGCAAAATGTGAACACTCAAGACTTGGTAAAATCTGGCAACAATTACACAGAGCATTTACTTTGCAAATGTGTGTGTAGTGAGAGTCCTTATATACTGTCAGCTGTGATTGTGTGAAATGATGAATGGGCATGCGTGGTTAAAGGTCTGGTGACTGTGCATGTGAAAGTGTGTGTGGTGTGTTTGTGTTGTAGTCCATGGCTGCCATGTTTGTAGACAGCGTTGTGTTATTGGAAGTCGGGTTCAGTGTGGATTCGGGCATAGATGGAACAAACTTCATGGCTAATTGAACATCTCTGGCCAAACTTTCACTGGTATGACTCACAAGGAGGCAACTCTGAAGCTATTAACTAGTTGTGCTATCAAAGTAACAGTGCACACCTTGGGCAAGTGTCAGTATGCCCTAAGCCTCCCTTAACCAGGGATATGGTTACACAAGGGGTAGATGGGGCTCTTAGCCGTAGTGAAGGCAATCCATCTAGGTGAAGGAAAACACTGATATAAAACCAATGGGTTGGGGAGGCTTTTAAGGTAATTGATATTACCAGCTCTCCTAGGCTGTATCCAGTAGTGTGGAGCATTTGAAACAATCAGCCATTGAAAGGATAACTATGATGAAGTCTCTTATGAACACCAGGGTTCGAGTCCCTGCTATACTAGTTCCCAATTCAAATCTTGTTTCTCAGGAAACTGATGATCAGGCTACTCTCAACTCTTCGGAGGAAGTACCCTGTAAAGGAAGAGATGAAGGAACACATTCAAAACCTTTTTCCAAGTTCATGAGGTGCAAAAGATTAACTATCTATAGCACTCTGAACACAAGAACACTTTCTAAATTCAGTAGACAACAAGAATTATTATTTTGCTCACAGCAACACAAGATTGATATTCTTAGTATACAAGAGCATCACGTCTTTCATCCGGAATCTGACATAAAATTTACAGATTTGGGAAACTACCAACTAGCCACTACTTCAGTGACTAAAAACACCCAAGGCTCTACAATAGGAGGCATTGGCATTATATTATCCCCAAGAGCAGCCAACACCCTTCTCACCACTGAAAAAATCTCAGATCGCATACTCATCGCTGAATTCAATAGCAACCCTAAAACCACCTTTGTTGCTTGCTACTCACCAACAAACTTTAGTGATGAAAACCTGGTAGACAATTTTTACCTCAAAGGAGTCGTCGAGAATGTTCCACCCCACAACTTCTTAGTAGTGGCAGGTGATTTCAGTGGTCAGATTGATCTCCATGACACTCTTTTCTTATCACAGAGAGACAAACAGAAATGGAGAAAAGCTCTTGGACTTTGACGATGAATTCCAACTTGAAATCACTAACACCAAATTCATGAAAAAATCCTCAAATTTGTGGACACACCAACATCCTTCAGGGTCCCGAGCCCAAATTGATTACATTCTTATTAGAAAGAAATGGAGGAATAGTGTCAGAAATGCCCAAGCCTATTCGTCTTTCTCTTCAGTTGGCTCAGACCATCAAATCATTTCCATGTACGTCTATCTCAGCCTCAGATCATCTAAAAATCCTACGCCAAACCCAGTGAAAAGTATTGATTGGAATCTTTTGATTTTGACTCATTTGCTTTTGAAGTAAAAAACTGATTTGATGCACTATCAGATCCCTCTGACGATATCGAAACTAAATACAACAATCTCATCAAATCCAATAAAGAAGTAGCATTGTCTACATTACCTAACAAGGTTAGAGTAAAGGAAAAGCCTCTTAGTGCTGTGGATCTAGTTCAGAATACCAGGAATGATCTCTTGAAAGTTCAGAAAGTATTCCACCATAAACCTTCAAATCTTGCCATGAAAAATACAACCCAAGCTCAGAACAAGCTAGAAGAAGCATATGCCACTGCTGAGGCAAAGTACATCCAAGGAAAAATTGCCAAAGTAGCTCACCTTCACACTGCCAGACAACACACAGCATCTTGGAAGGTTATCAATAAGCTGGCTGGATGCAAGGAAAAACCATCTATCAGGATTAAAGGTGGATCCCCAACTAAGCGTAAGGCAAACTGGCTTTCGCACTTTAAATCCTTACTTGGCAATCTACCCAAACTGAATGTCAACCCTCTGCCTAAAATTCTAATTGCAGACAATCTAAACATTAATACCGATCCATTCTCGTTGGACGAAATCACTGTTGTCATAAATTCCTTCTCCAACAATAAATCCCCAGGGCTTGATAATATCCCAACTATTATCTGGAAAGACCCCATTTTTCACAATCTCTTATGAGAGTTTTGCAACAACACCTTGTTAACCTTCACCTCACCTACATCCTGGCTGAAAGGGGGTTTCATACCTATACCCAAGAAAGGTGATCTAACTTCTGCAGTTAACTATCGTGACATAACTCTCATCCCAATAGCAGCCAAAATTTTCAACAAACTCCTCCTTAATAACATTGTTCCTGCCCTCGATCCATTCCTTCGCATGAATCAAAATGGGTTTAGAAGAGGTAGAACTGCAGTTGTTCAAATACTATCAGTTAGGCGTATTCTTGAGGAGATAAAGAGACTGAACAAAGATGTCACGCTCTGCTTCGTTGACTTTTGCAAAGCCTTCGACTCCATCAGCAGAGAAGTTATGTTTGAGATTTTGTCCCTATACAGAATTCCATCACCCATCATTGGTGCAATAAAATCACTGTACACCAACACTTCAGCAACCATTATTTCACCCGATGGAGAAACTGAGTCATTTAATATTACAGCAGGTGTCCTTCAAGGCGACGCACTTACCCCATTTCTTTTCATTGTTGTGCTCGATTATGTCTTACGGATTTTGCTTGATAAAATGAAAGAAAAAGGTCTTACAATCAAGCCTTGACAAAGCAGAAAACATCCTGCCGAATACCTTACAGATTTGGACTTTGCTGATGACCTAGCCTTGATCTCAGAATCCGTAAAAGATGGAGTTATTACTACAATCGCTAGAATATGCCGCTAGTCAAGTAAGCCTCCGTTGTAATGAGGGAAAGACAATTTTTATCTATGTCTTCCTTATCATGCGATCTTAAATCCCTAAATGCTACTAACATCAAAAAAGTAGATGATTACCTGGGATCCCATATCGCAGACTCACAAAAGGAATTCAAGATCAGAAAAGCCCTAGCGTGGGAAGCCTGTAATAAACTAGAAAAAATCTGGCAGTCAAATTTAACTAAGTCTATTAAGGTCCAGACATTTAGAACTTTAATAGAGCCAGTTCTTCTGTATGGCTCAGAAACCTGGACCCTAACTACCAAGCTTGAGAGTTGTCTTGACGGATGCTATACAAATCTGTTAAGAAGAGCACAGAACATCAGCTGGAGGGACCATGCCACTCTTGGCCAAATCTACGGAAGATTACTTCGAGTATCTCAGAAGCTTAAGCAAAAGCATCTACAGTTTGCTGGCCATTGCCATCGTGCCACAGGTGAAATAATTTCCTTTCTTCTTCTATGGCGCCCTTCTGGCAAAGTTGCATCCAGAAAGTTAACATACAGACACCATTGCCAGAGACTCGGGCATTGATATTGAAGACCTAGGTTCAGCGATGCAGGACTGCTGTGTCTGGAGAGAGTTTAGTCATGGGAACCTCGCCCACCCCCATGGTCGAAGGATGATTATGAACATTGCTTTTGATTTTTTTTTTTTATCAACCTGAATGTAACAGGGAGATGCGCGTGTGTGTGTGTTATAGAAGATACACTAGAAGATCCATCCATTATCTGTAGCCGCTTATCCTGTGCAGGGTCGTGGGCAAGCTGGAGCCTATCTCAGCTGACTATGGGCGAGAGACGGGGTACACCCTGGACAAGTTGTCAGGCGGACACATACAATGGAGACAAACAACCATTCACACTCATTCACACCTACGGTCAATTTAGAGCCACCAATTAACTTGACCTGTATGTCATTGGACTGTGGGGGAAACCCACGCAGACAGGGGGAGAACATACAAACTCCACACAGAAAGGTCCCTGTTGGCCGCTGGGTTCGAACTCAGGACCTTCTTGCTGTGAGGTGTAACCACTACACCACCGTGCCACCACACTAGAAGATTTGGGGAAATTTCCCAGTTCCTGCTTAAAGCTGATTGTAACCATTGCTGAATTTCCAGTGTATTCACTGTTGAAAAGTAGCGTACTTGGAAGCATTTAAAAAAAAAAAAAACTCCTGTGGCCGCTCCTCTTCTAAGACAAAGACGGTGCAACTTTTTCAGAAGCGGGAATATGGACTTGATTAAGTTGAAATGTTTCTTACACCTCACGTAATATAAGCAATATTTTATTATGAAGTGTCAACTTAATTATACAGTTGTATTATTTGATATGCAACCCTATCAGATCAAGAGCCTTGTATCAAATAATACAATACGTTACATCTCAATTGTTTAGATGGAAAACATTTAAATAAATCCCACTTCTTTAGCTTGTCACAATCTTTTATTGTTGTCTCATTTGAAAATAGAATTAGAAAAATTGAGAGTCGAACCTAAGTGCTGTTATTTTTGTTGCGCAGACACTAAGCACACATTACTGCCTTTCTGGAAGAACAAATCAAATGACAGCAGTTGACCTGATAACATTTTTGAAATAAGCCACAAGAGACGTGAACATGTGAGAGTTAGTAAATATTTGTCCTTATCAGAATATCAGAGACACGTTTCTATGTGAAGAAAGCATCAGGAGACCAACCTCTATCATTCCTCATTCTCCGTGATGCGACGAACAAGATAATAAGCTTTTTAGACTGTGATTCTCTTGCATCCTGGTAAAAGATCATCCACCTCCCCTACCAATACAACACATTTGTTGCTCTCTGCTTCCCTTTTCTTTAATCTTGTCTTTGCCTGGAGCATTGCAGGTCCTGATATTTCCTCTAGAGTCTCCCCATTTGTTAGTTATTTCCTTGTTGCTCTACTTCTTTTTATCTTCTTCCTCTTATCTTTTTACTTTGCCTCTCCCCTCTCCTCCTCCTCCTCTTTGGTCTTGAGTCCTTCACTCTCATTCCCATCCCATTTTCCCAGATTACTTTCTCTCCTCCTCTTCACCTGTCTGTTTTAATCTATTCTTAAGCACTTGCATTATACATTCCACCCTTCTTTGTTCTCCCTGTTGTGGAGGGTGCTCTTTCTCATGGGGATGTCTGCGATATGTGCTGAATGTTTAATGCCAAGGAACAAAGTCAGGAAATATTGCAAAATTGCTGACTGCTGCTGAATCCAATTTTGACGGAACCCTATAGTGGATTAAGTGGGCATTTAGCAGGTGGGTTTGCAAGTGCTGATTTGGGGTTGTCAGTGCTCCCTGTATACAAACTCCACATGTTGCAAATTCCCTTAACACACTTCTGCACCCGTATATGCAAATAACGATGGAATGCATTCAACTCAATGGCTTTAACCAGACTTGTTCATTATTTACCTAATACCCTGTCCACACTAGGGATTTTGTACCGATACGAAACTACTTTCGTACCGCAACACCTGTCCACACTAGCAACTATACCGGTACTGTAGCGGTATAACTGTATCGGTACGAAACCCACAAATGTACGGGTTTCATACCGGTACAGTATCGGTACTGTAGCGCTTCGCTGTAGTGTGGACAGATGAAGCGGCTCTGTATCGATACAAATATAATGCGCATGTGCAATGAACCATTCCTATGTCTTCCGGGTTATTCATATAATACGCACGTGCTTTCCAGCTGTAAATAAAACGTCAAAATGGCTCAAAACGACCATGGAGCTACATGGAGCAAAGAAAGGGGGGAGGGAGGGAGGGGGAAAGAGGGAGGAAGAAAGGAGGAAGAGGGGGAAAAGGGAGAGTGTAAGATTTTTTTCTTCTACCTCTCGGGCCCTCACCATCTCGAGATCAGTCCCCCCCGTGTCACCCAGACGTCTGGGGGGGGTGAGTCGCGAAAGAAAGACAGGAACCCCACAGTAGTTCACATCTTTATTCGCAAGTCCCCCCCCAATTAGACAAGAATACAGAGGGTTATTATATGTGGGTGTTATCTGTGTGGATGAAATGACATCACTGTTTGATATCTGTCTATGTGTGTGTGTGGATCTGTGGGTGTGTGTGGGTGTGTCTGTGAATGCGTGTGTGTGAATATGGCTAGGTCAGCAAATCACATCTTAATTCCATCAATATGTATGTGTGTAAGTGAAAATATATCCTGTATACATTTCAGATGTTCTAACAGATATCAACATTTACCTTATGTTCTGATAGAATGTTCCAAAACACGTCTCGAGCAATGTGTCTAGCTTAGACAGAAGGTCACACAGTAACTTACAAGTTACACAGAATTCAATGCCTTCTAACTGAAATAACAAAATAGAACAGAACAATATTAAGAATAAGTATTAAGAATTACTGCCTTCTTGGTCAAGAATAAATATTTACAATTATTTATCCTTACAAAGGAATAAAACCTTACAATACGTGTGTGTGAATGAAACCTTCAATCATAAGCAAAATAATATTCATATCAGCGATTCAGCAATTTCAGCATTTATGCACGTCAAAGCATGCGAGATATTTTCACAACAATTTTAAACAAGACACCATGTTTATGTCTAGCAAAGAGGAAGGTCAGGTTAGTCTAAAATAATAAAGGATCTTAAAAGCTCTAAAATATTAAAATCATAAAGTCTAACAATCCTAAATCACGTGTAGCTATAAAACTAACTTAAATCATGGCTTTAAATCTAACAGAGAGAAAGGGAGGGGAAGAGAAGGAAAGAGGGAGAAAGGGAGGGGAAGGGAAGAGGGAGAAAGTGAGGGGGGAGAAAGGGAGATTCGTTTTCTTTGTTTCTTTCTCAACTGCCTCGTGCGTTTTATACGATTCGACTGAATAAATGACCACCAGAAATAGACTGTACATTGACAACAAAAAGCACACACATGTTGTTTCATCCACCATATTCTTGGAAAGAAGTTACTCAGTAACCACGGAAACATTTCGCGCACGCGCATTTCAACTTCCATGAAAGAAAACCGCAAACATTTCTCGCTAGTGTGGACAGATGCACTAAACTGTACCGGTATACTTTGTATCGATACAGTTATACCACTTTCGTACCGGTATAAGTGTGAACACAGCATTAGTTTGTAATAATTATAAGCCCAAAACTTTTCTAAAGAATATAGCAGGTGCTTCTTTTAAATGAAAACTGTGATTGTTCAAATCAAATTTCGTGAAACTTTCAAGAACTTTTTGACACCGAGATAAGAGAACATGGCATGTGGTTTGGTATGTATAATGTTTTTGGGCCACAGTAACTGTATGATATCTTTATATTGGAAAAAAAACCCCTAAAAACTAGTGCTGTCAAAAATGTCGCGTTATTAACGCGTTAACTTGACTCAATTTTAACGGCGATAATTTTTTTATCGCGAGATTAACGCTCTGTGACATGATGTAGGTTTTTCATAAGCTTTTGAAACTGCCAGGAACTTGGAACAGAGACTTTGCTTAGAAAACCGATAGCAGCTAGACTGTAATGCCGCGCCCCGCACAGCCAGAGTCCTCTGCCCTCCCCCCCCCAAAGAACCAGCGCGGGCAGGGCGCGCACTAGTAGAGATGGGATTTATGGCTCTTTGATGGGATCCGCATCTTTGTGATCCGTTCTTTGAAAAGAGCCGTTCAAAAGACTGGCTAATTTGGCTCTTTTTAAATATTTATTCAGTTTTAAGAAGACAGCGTCTAAAGAAGCCAGATCCCTCTGAACTGTAAACTCAATGCTATCCCAGAAATCCTTCCTGTAATATGCAAATTTGGCCGCCTCTGATTGGACAGCGCGACGCATCAACAGGCAGAAAGTGTAAAAGTACAAAATGTGTTAAGTGAGCTGAAACAGTAAAGATCAGATTCAATGCAATATTTATCAACGAACAACTTAAACTTAATATAATAGTGTACTTTATATTATAATCAAGCATGTCAAGCCTACCGTCACTGTGTAACCTATCTCTCTGATTAGAGTTGTAGACTAACTCAAACAGTAGATCATTTCACTCATGGTTCTCTTGCTAGCCCCGCGCCGGTGCTCAGCTTAGGTTTCACTTTGCAGTGGCTGTGTCAAGACGTGTTATGCTTTGCAATAAAAAAAAACATTGGTACAAAGCAAGCCCATTCACTTTTTTTATGCTGATAAGAGAATTACAATGTTTTTTTATGTGACAAAAATGTGCGATTAAATTGCGATTAATCGCGAGTTAACTATGACTGTCGCGACATTAATCGCGATTAAATATTTTAATCGCTTGACAGCACTACTAAAAACATCACTCTTTGAACAATTAACTCTTTTGGCAAAATAAAGACAAATAAAACTTTCCATTCAGTAAAATGGCAGCATGATAGACTAGGCCTGTTTTCTGTCTCTACTGTATTAATCAGGAGGAGAAAAACATTACAGTTAAAAGTGCTTCTTCGCTTTGACAACTTGGAGGTGCTTTGCCTTCTCTGTTTTCAAGAAACAGTGTACTTGTATATGCAGTCTTAAATATAAAAGTGCAACATTGAGTTGGTACCTGATATGAGAGATCTATTATTTTATGTTGAGGTTCTTCTTTAAAAAGATGAGCATGTTAAAGGGTCCCATCTGCATCTCATCATTGCTGAGGAGTGTGCTCCCATCACCCAATCAAGCATCCAGCCAGAGCAGGTCATGATATATTTTACCATATTAACATGCCATTGTTGTGTGTTATGCCTGATGTAAAACACAGATTTAATACTTGTCATTTTTAGGGCATACCTAACAACCTGTGTTTTCTTCCCCCCCCAATCTGTCCCTCTGAGTTACATGTTGATCCTGGGATTGAGATGCTGGCCTCTTCTGCCCCTTGGACCTGCTTGATCCATCCTGGTGCCCTGTGTCTGGTCGGAGTTTTATCGCACCGCTCCTGTGAAGGACGGCCCATGAGGACAGTTGAGGGTTATACCTGTTAAAACTGTTAATATTATAGTCAGGCTGTCTGTTGTTGCCCAAGTGAGGATGGGTTCCCTTTTGAGTCTGGTTCCTCTCGAGGTTTCTTCCTCATGTCGTCTGAGGGAGTTTTTCCTTGCCACCGTCGCCACAGGCTTGCTCATTGGGGATAGATTAGGGATAAAATTAGCTCATGTTTTAAGTCGTTCAAATTCTGTAAAGCTGCTTTGCGACAATGTTTATTGTTAAAAGCGCTATACAAATAAACTTGATTTGATTTGATTTAAAGTGGTTCAGTATTTTTCACCAGGTAAGTCAGTACTCTCTGAATAGGGTTACAAGTCTTTGGCTATGAATACTTCCACTGCTTTTGTGATTTATGTTTTTCTGAATCTGATGTAAATTGTTGTTGGAAGACTGCAGCGAGAGATTGTGTTTACGCTAATGAGTGGACTCTCTCTGCTTCACCTGCAAGGGATATGGCCGTGTGATAGTGACATAAATGAGACATCATGTTAGAAGTGTTTCCACTCCAGGAGCTGATGGTGGCAAATAATGCTTGCAAACTGTAGTTTATTTGTTTACAGTTTTCTTACCCTCATCATCGGGTTGAACACTGAATGCAAAATGTTCCCACACAGTGGATTTGAAAAACGCAGTGCCTCTTCAAATTTGCTTCTTTTTGTTTCATTAGCACTCGCCCTTGTCACATTGGAGCTGAGAGAATATTTGTTTTTAATTTCCCCTCTCTTCTCCAGCTCGTATTTGCATACAGAGCACTGATGGGCTCCAGGGAAATTCTGATAAGCTTCAGAAATATTCTGTGGATCTGAATGTACAAAGTGCATGTAGTCTGCAGTCCACAACATAATAAGCAAGTTTTGGAAATTATAGGAAAATGAATCACAGAGCTCATCACTAGATTATCTACAGTGCCTTGAAAAAGTATTCCTACCCCTTGAACTTTTTCACATTTTTCCACCTTACAACCACAAACTTAAAAGTTTTTTATTGAGATTTTATGTGATAGACCAACAGAGAGTAGCACATAATTGTGAAGTGAAACGAAAATGATAAATGGTCTTCAAAATTTTAAGCAAATAAAAATCTGAAAAATGTGATGTGCATTAGTATTCAGCCCCCTGTACTCTGATACCTCTAAATACAATCCAGTGCAATCAATTGCCTTCAGAAGTCATCTAATTCATTAATAGAGTCCTACTGTGTGTAATTTACTCTCAGCATAAATACACTTGTTCTGTGAAGGCCTCAGTGGTTTGTTAGAGAACACTGAAGAACAAACAGCATCAATGAAGACCAAAGAACTCACCAGACAGGTCAGGGATAAAGTTCTGGAGAAGTTTAAAGCAGGGTTAGGTTATAAAAAAAATATCCCAAGCTCTGAACATCTCAAGAAGCACTGTTCAATCCATCATTCAAAAATGGAAAAAGTATGGCACAACTGCAAACCTACCAAGACATGGCCGTCCACCTAAACTGACAGAGCGAGCAAGGAGAGCACTGGCCAGAGAAGCAGCCAAGAGGCCCATGATCACTCTGGAGGAGCTGCAGAAATCCACAGCTCAGGTGGGAGAATCTGTGCACAGGACAACTATAAGTCGTACACTCCACAAATCTGGCCTTTTTGGAAGAGTGGCAAGAAGAAAGCCATTGTTGAAAGACAGGCATAAGAAGTCCCGTTTACAGTTTGCCAAAAGCCATGTAGGGGACACAGCAAACATGTGGAAGAAGGTGCTTTGGTCAGATGAGACCAAAGTTGAACTTTTTGGCCTAAATGCGAAGCGCTGTGTGTGGCGGAAAACTAACACTGCTCATCACCCTGCACACACCATCCCCACTGTGAAACATGGTGGTGGCAGCATCGTGCTATGGGGATGCTTTTCTTCAGCAGGGACAGGGAAGCTGGTCAGAGTTGATGGGAAGATGGATGGAGCTAAATACAGGGCAATCCTGGAAGAAAACCTGTTGGAGACTGCAAAAGACTTGAGACTGGGAAGGAGATTCACGTTCCAGCAAGACAATGACCCTAAACGTACAGCCAGAGCTACGGTACAATGGAATGGTTTAGATCAAAGAATATTCATGTGTTAGAATGGCCCAGTCAAAGTCCAGACCTAAATCCCATTGAGCATCTGTGACAAGACTTGAAAATTGCTGTTCACAGACGCTCTCCATCCAATCTGGCTGAGCTTGAGCTATTTTGCAAAGAAGAATGGGCAAAAATTTCAGTGTCTAGATGTGCAAAGCTGGTAGAGACATACCACAAAAGACTTGCAGCTGTAATTGCAGCAAAAGGTGGCTCGACAAAGTATTGACGCAGGGGGGCTGAATACTAATGCACATCACATTTTTCAGATTTTTATTTGTTTAAAATTTTGAAGACCATTTATCATTTTCGTTTCACTTCACAATTATGTGCTACTCTGTGTTGGTCTTAATAAAAAACTTTTAAGTTCGTGGTTGTAAGGTGGAAAAATGTGAAAAAGTTCAAGGGGTATGAATACTTTTTCAAGGCACTGTATAGGAAAGCTAATCACAGCTGTGCTGATATTCAGTACAACTGCATGACCTCAAGTGTGATATTGCTTTTATACAACAGTTCTATAAACAAGATATTATCAAGTAAATGTAATTTTGGACATAATATGGCCAAATAGTCTGTTTTTGCTCCATGAGCAGAAATAGATCCCACTCACTTTATAGCAGACTGACGAACCGGTTAGTTAGCTTACATCGATTTATACATGCCTTTTAAAGGTGCTTCTGGTAAAATTGTTGTACCTTCGTCCTTTTCATCTTCTGATGAGCTGTCATATTTTAAGTCAAAAGTTCATCTCATCTCATTATCTCTAGCCGCTTTATCCTTCTACAGGGTCGCAGGCAAGCTGGAGCCTATCCCAGCTGACTACGGGCGAAAGGCGGGGTACACCCTGGACAAGTCGCCAGGTCATCACAGGGCTGACACATAGACACAGACAATCATTCACACTCACATTCACACCTACGCTCAATTTAGAGTCGCCAGTCAACCTAACCTGCATGTCTTTGGACTGTGGGGGAAACCGGAGCACCCGGAGGAAACCCACGCGGACACGGGGAGAACATGCAAACTCCGCACAGAAAGGCCCTCGCCGGCCACGGGGCTCGAACCCAGGACCTTCTTGCTGTTAGGCGACAGCGCTAACCACTACACCACCGTGCCGCCCCCAAGTCAAAAGTTATATTCCTGAAAAGTATCATTTGCCATGTCCACAGATGTCGCTAACACTACCATAGTAACTGGGTAGAAATAGGAAGTGAAGCTTTACATACTGAGCAGAGTGAAATACAGAGTGAAATGTCCCAGTGCTGTTATCGTGAAATATCAGCACTCTTGGAACACCACTCGACCAATCAGATTACTAACTGGTGTGTGTGTGGTTAGCTGAGCACAGAATCAAGCTTCTGCCATGGCCATCCGATTCAAAATTAAAATTCTTTTGATTAACTTGCATATTTTTGTGGATGTGTTTATGTATAATATAAAGCATGGTGGTGCAAAGATATGAAGTTTATCTTCTCGTGTAGAAAAATGCATCACTTGTTCGCTTTGCTCACTGGTGAAATATGTTAACCACTTGAAGATAAACTTCATATCTTTGTGCCACCGTGTAATACCCTCTATATATTCTCCACCCCACACCTGGACTTTTATTGGAGAAAGGCTAAGACAGGTACTGACTGTTCTCCTGAAAAAAAATGGTGAAAATATCAAAATGATCTTGTGCAAAATTCTTCAGAATCCTAATTATGAGAAAAAACGATCATTAAGTCTACTTGTCACTCTAATGTGATGAACCTACCATACAAGTTGGCTCAGCATGAGACCATGTTGGAAAATAAGCAAGCAAATGTAGAAATAAACTGTATGCTTATAACTTCAAGATCATTTCTGGTTTTTGGACAGACGAAGAAGCAATTGCGGTTTTGCCAGAGGCTTCCCTCTGATTCCTGGGTTAATGCAGTTTTTGTTCTGGTTGTTCGTAGCTCATTCCTTGAGCCCCTCTCACATTCTCATCAGTTGTTGCTCTTACTACTTGTCATACATGTCCTTAAACTTCAGGATCTATAGTGGAACATTTCAAACATGTTGGAAAACTTTGGGATAACTGAGTGAATCCTGTCACAGATCTGCTCAAACAGCTTGTACCAGCTACATTTAGCCAGTGATTTTGGGGCATTTATCCTGGACTCAAAGAATTTGTCAGTGACAAGAAAATGCATATACTAGTGCATCTCAAACAATTAGAATATCATGATGGTGTTCATTTTTTTGTAATTTAATTCAAAAAGGTAAACTTTCATATATTCAATATTCATTACCTTTAAAATGAAATATTTCAAACTGTTTTTTAATTTTGATGATTATGGCTTATAGCTCATGAAAATCAGAAATACAGTGTCTCAGATTATTAGAATATTTCCTAAACTCAATAAAAAAAGGATTTACAATCCAGAAATGTCCAACTTCTGAAGAGTATGTTCATTTATACACTCAGTACTTGGTTGGGGCTCCTTTATCATGAATTACTGCATCAATACGGCATGGCATGGAGACGATCAGCCTGTGACACTGCTGAAGTGTTACTGAAGCCCAGGTTGCTTTGATAATGGCCTTCAGCTCGTCTGTATTTTTGGATCAGGTGTTTCTCATCTTCCTTTTGACAATACCATATAGATTCTCTCTGGGGACCAGGTCAGGCGAGCTGGCTGGCCAATCAAGCACAGTAATATCATGGTCAGCAAACCATTTGGCAGTAGTTTTGGCACTGTGGGCAGGTGTTAAGTCCTGCTGGAAAAGGAAATTGGCATGTCCAAAAAGCTTGTCAGCAGATGGAAGCATGAAGTGCTCAAAAGATCTCCTAATAGACGGCTGCGTTAGCTTTGGACTTGATAAACACAGTGGACCAACACCAGCAGATGACATGGCACCCCAAATCATCACAGACTGTGGAAACTTCACACTGGACTTCAAATACCTTGGATTCTGTGCCTCTCCACTTTTCCTCCAGACTCTAGGATTTTGATTTCCAAATGAAATGCAAAATTTACTTTCATCTGCAAAGAGGACTTTGGACCACTGAACAACAGTCCAGTTCTTTCTCTCCTTAGCCCCTTCTCCTTAGACACTTCTGATGTTGTCTAGGTCAGGAGTGGCTTGATATTAGGAATACGACAGTTGTAGCCCCTTTCCTGAAGACATCTGTGCATGGTGGCTCTTGATGCACTGACACCAGCCTCAGTCCCCTCCTTGTGAAACTCTCCCAAGTTCTTGAACTGACACTTTCTTGACAATCCTCTCAAGCCTGCGGTCATCCCTGTTGCTTGTGCACCTTTTCCAGCCAGCCTTTTCAGCAGTGACCTTCTGTGGCTTCCCCTCCTTGTGGAGGGTGTCGATGATTGATTGTCCTCTAGATAACTGCCAAGTCAGCAGTCTTTCCTATGATTGTGGTTGTGTATTGAACTAGACTGATAGATACACAGTATTTATACTGTTTTACTCAAACTTGAAATGAAATAGGTGGCACGGTGGTGTAGTGGTTAGCACTGTCGCCTCACAGCAAGAAGGTCCGGGTTCGAGCCCTGTGGCCGACGAGGGTCTTTCTGTGTGGAGTTTGCATGTTCTCCCCGTGTCCGCGTGGGTTTCCTCTGGGTGCTCCAGGTTCCCCCACAGTCCAAAGGCATGCAGGTTAGGCTAATTGGTTGCTCTAAATTGACCATAGGTGTGAATGTGAGTGTGAATGGTTGTCTGTGTCTGTGTGTCAGCCCTGTGATGACCTGATGACTTGTCCAGGGTGTACCCCATCTCTCGCCCATAGTCAGCTAGGATAGGCTCCAGCTTGCCTGCGACCCTGTAGGACAGGATAAGCGGCTACAGATAATGGATGGATGGATGAAATGAAAAACTCTCATATTTTGTGTTGTTGTTTTTTTTTTGCGTTGTAGGCCATAATGATTAAAAAGTAAAATAGAAAAATGCTTGAAACAGTTTACACGTAATGGGTCGCTATAATATATTAAATTTTCACTTTCTTAAATTGATGGAAAATATTGAACTTTTTCACGATATTCTAATTGTTTGAGATGCACTAGTTGTGTTTCATAGAATTATTAAAAAATCTATACTATTTCAGGTTGTATACATAGCCTGTTTTGTGCGCTTTATGACAATGCGATCATTATTTGCGTCATAGGCAAAGCAGAAAAGGTACAGGAAGGTAGTTAAATGAGAAATATATAGCCAAGTGTTCCAGCAAATAAGTAAATCTTTTAAATTTAAGGACATAATTGGCAAGTTGTACTTATTGTACCAGAACTAGTTAGTATCTAGGCCTTTTTTTAAAAATTGTATCTTAATTGAATAATTGAAGATGTAAGTTTCATTTCACCTACATCTATCTGTTAATTCTAATTTTAGTATTTAATATAAGCCCATTGCTTGTTTTAAGGTAAGTTTATCATTTTTAAAACCTGTGAGATAAAGTACACTTACAACGAAAACACTGATAGGCCCAGTCGACGTGTTGAAACTTTAACTTACCTCTGAGAAAAGAAAGAGCATTGGGAAGTGGGAACTCAGATGTACTTTTGTTTCAACCTGCGTATTTGAGCAACAGCATGGGGGCATGGACACCCCATGAAAGGTCTTAAGTTCATTATGTGTTTACCTTCTCAAAACAGAAAACTGTTTTCACTGTTATAAATTTAATGTTTCATTAAATGTTGATTGATTTAAAGCTAGTGGTACTTTACAGTGAGAAGCCTAATGATGAAGCCACCCCAGTCAGACTCGGTGCGAAATAGCATTGCAAAACCATCTTGTGGACTTACATCCTGTGTGAGATTAGAGGCAGTGCAAGTCAGGTGGCAGGCATGTCACGGACAATGGATACTGGGTTTGGGAACATGAAATGCCACATTGCTGGTGGGGAAAAAGCCTGGGATAGTGTGTGTGATGGAAAGGTACAGGGTAGATACAGATGGCCTGACATCCACACTAGATTTCTGATTCCAGATTTCCAAATTTGAGTGGTCTCTCTCCTTCTACTGTTGGTTGTGCATATGCACAAAATGGCAGGGTGGAGTATTCAGGGTACCACCTCCTGACCCTGTAGTACTATCAGGGGCTTCAATGCTAATGTTAGGAATGATAGGGATACTGGGCGGCACGGTGGTGTAGTGGTTAGCGCTGTCGCCTCACAGCAAGAAGGTCCTGGGTTCGAGCCCCGGGGCCGGCGAGGGCCTTTCTGTGTGGAGTTTGCATGTTCTCCCCGTGTCCGCGTGGGTTTCCTCCGGGTGCTCCGGTTTCCCCCACAGTCCAAAGACATGCAGGTTAGGTTAACTGGTGACTCTAAATTGAGCGTAGGTGTGAATGTGAGTGTGAATGGTTGTCTGTGTCTATGTGTCAGCCCTGTGATGACCTGGCGACTTGTCCAGGGTGTACCCCGCCTTTCGCCCGTAGTCAGCTGGGATAGGCTCCAGCTTGCCTGCGACCCTGTAGAACGGGGGTGGCCAACCCGCGGCTCGCGAGCCGCATGCGGCTCTTTGCCCGGTGTCATGCGGCTCTTACGTTCATATCAAAGTTGTTTTTTTTTTTTTTTTTTTATGTGCGTGTGCGCTTTGCTTGAGTTCAGTACGGTATTTTCGTCAAATGCATCTTCGCTTTGCTTGGGTATATTACGGTATTTTCAGGTCATGTCAAATGCGCATGTGCGTGAGATAATCGCTAAGTTTTTGGGCAAGGTGTATCTTGTGTCAAGTAGCCTCTCAAAATGGCAATGAAAAAATGCACAGCAAAACGAAAATATGAAGACGAACATAGGACATTTTTAACAGAGTGGGAGAGTTTATACTTTTTTGTTGAACGTAATGGCAAGCCATTCTGCCTTATATGTCAGTCGTCATTAGCTCATTTCAAAGCTTCCCGCCTCCCTGAATAAGCAAGGAGCCAGATATGCAACACTAATTGAAAACCTGCACGAAAGCTTTGTAACCCGGTTCCGTGATATACAACTGAAAAGGCCACAGGTTACGTTCCTCGTCGACCCATTCAATGCGGAGACGGACTGTTTGAAAGCCCCGCTTGTCACAGATGAGGCTGCGGCTGAGTTGGAGATGATCGATCTTCGTGAGGAAGACCAACTGAAACCTGTTTTGAGGGAAGGCACCATTGAGTTTTGGAAAAGTGTGCCATTGGAAAAATACCCGAATGTGAAACGGGCTGCGCTTAAGATACTGTCAATGTTTGGGTCAACATACGTCTGCGAGTCTGTGTTCTCTACCATGAAACACGTGAAGTCAAAGCATCGTTCTGTTCTGACTGAAACCCATGTGAAAGAACTGCTTCGAGTGGCAACGAGAGAATACAAGCCAGATTTGAAGAGGATTGTTCAAGGCAAGGAATGTCAGAAGTCCCACTAAGCAACATGCATAGTAAGTGCACACAATATTGATTGCTGTAAATGACTGGCCTGTGGTATTAGTACTGACTGAAGGAGTACATTTCTCTCATGTTGGCGTGTGACATTTACTATTAATCTGGCTGAGCAGAGGTGCGTGAGCGTGTGTGTCTGTGAGAGAGAGAGAGAGAGAGAGAGAGCGGGGGGGGGGGGGGGGGCGATGTTCATGTGTGGTCATGTGTATGGTGTGGCTTTTTTTTGGTAATGCCATGAGTCCCACTAAGCAGCATGCATAGTAAGTGCACACAATGTTCATTGTTAAAAATGACTGGCCTCAGCCTGTGGTCTTAGTACTGTAGGAGTAAATATGTTGGTGTGTGACATTTACTATTAATCTGGCTGAGCAGAGGGGTGTGTGTGTGTGTGTGTGTGTGTGTGTGTGTGTGTGAGAGAGAGAGAGAGAGAGAGGAAGAGATGGGTGATGTTCGTGTGCCCATGTGTATGATGTGGCTCTTTGCGGTAATACAGTAAAAAATGTGGCTCTTGGTCTCCAACTGGTTGGCCACCCCTGCTGTAGAAGGATAAAGCGGCTAGAGATAATGAGATGAGATGAGATGAGATGATAGGGATACTTGGAGGGGTGTGATTAGGAAGAATGGAATCCCAGATCTGAATCTGTGCTGTGAAATGTTATTCGACATGTATGCATGCCACAGATTGTCAATAACAAGCACTTTGTTCAGACAGCATTGCTCATAAGTGTACTTAGTACCAGAGCCTCTTGAGCGAAACATCAAGGCTCGATTTGTGATGCTCTCATTAGACTTGAGCACACGTTTTTGAAATTAGGTTAAAAAGCGGAGCAGAGCTATCAACTGATAACCACTTGGTGGTAAGTTGGAATAATTGTGCAGGCCATTGGTATGGTTGATCTGGTAAGCTCAGGAAAGCCTTGCAGGTTGCTTGGGAGCATCTGACAGAAGTTTTGATGAAAAAAAAAGGGTTATTTTGTAGATTTTGTAGATTTCTCACCTCCAATAGGACTTGTCCTTGTATGTAGGGAGATTGAGGGCTCTCCTGAATCAACTGAGTGGTACAGAAGAGACATAAGGGCTGTTTCAAAAGCTCAGCAATGGCAGGGGTTTGGAGTGGCCATGAAAAAAAAAAAAAGACTCTTTGTGGTCTTAAAGATGTTCTGACGAACTGTTCAGCATCTCGAGGGAGAGACGAGACCATGCATAAGCTCTACTGAGCAAGGACAGGGACGTTTTGACCTCTACTGAGGATATTGTTGAGCAGTGGAAGGAGCACTTTAAGGAACTCTTTAATGCAGTGGAAATGCCCTCCTGTCAGAAGGCAGTGACTGAAATCTCTGGTGTTTTGGAGTCCATCTCTGTAGCCAAGGTTACTATGGCAGTTAGAAAGCTTCATACCGTAGCAACAAGGCTGCAGGGATTCGAACACAGTGTTCAAGGTTGGGATAGTACAGCTCTTCATTGTTCCTAGAGCAGTGTCCTTGTCCTGCAAACAGGGATGGGCTTTCTATTTTTAATGATTATTTTATACACAGTACTATGCAAAAGTCTTAGGCACATGTAAATAATTGCTATACACCAAAAATGGCTTCAAAATCTCATCCTCTCTAGCCGCTTTATCCTTCTACAGGGTCGCAGGAGCCTATCCCAGCTGACTATAGGCGAAAGGCAGGGTACACCCTGGACAAGTTGCCAGGTCATCACAGGGCTGACACATAGACACAGACAACCATTCACACTCACATTCACACCTACGGTCAATTTAGAGTCACCAGTTAACCTAACCTGCATGTCTTTGGACTGTGGGGGAAACCGGAGCACCCGGAGGAAACCCATGCGGACACGGGGAGGACATGCAAACTCCACACAGAAAGGCCCTCGCTGGCCACGGGGCTCGAACCCGGACCTTCTTGCTATGAAGCAACGGCGCTAACCACTACACCACTGTGCCACCCTGGCTTAAAAATAATGAAATTAAATGTTTCAACATTAAAAAAAATACTATAAACAGCAGCAAGCCATAATACATGAAACAAAGTCAATATTTGGTGTCAGACAACCCTTTGCATGAATTAAAAATAACAGTAGTCTCAGGTACAGTGAGTGCAGTTTTATGAGGAAATGAGCTGTCAGGTGTGTGTGTGTGTGTGTAAGTTTATTTATTTATTCAAATGTCTGTGCCAGGGTTCTGGATAAACTCCATTCAAACCTAGTATTCAGGAGTCTAAATACTGTTGGATCCTGTACAGCTTTGTGAAGAGTCATTGGAGTATGCTAATCCAGTGTTTGTGTGGATTTGGAGAATGTCTACAAACATGCGACTAGACTTTTGTCTGTGTGTGTGTGTGTGTGTGTGTGTGTGTGTGCGCGCGCACGTGCGGGGGGGGGGGGGGGGGGGAGAGACACTTAAAATATAAACTGCATCTGTAATTGACACATGCTAATATAGCATGCTAAAAAAATTAAACTCACCAAGCAAATTCATTTTACTTGTTGCCACTGTCAAAGGTTAACGGATCATAATTAGAACATAATTAAATGGAAACTCAAAGAAAAAAGAATTGTGGTTAAGGCAAAAAATAGTCACTGACACCTTCTGCTCTTGCCATCTTCCTGTGATCTAGGTGAAACCTTTCAACATCTGCTAGCATCTGTAGTCTTTTTGTCATCCCAGCCAACATACTTGGCAGACAGTGTTTGCCAGTGTTGTGAGAATACATGATTGCACCCATACCCTAGTTTGTAGAACAGTGTGAAAATGGAACTCTGAACAGACTCAAAACTCTGTCAGACTTGCAGTGGTATGCAGTATTCAGATTCAGACGAAGATTCTGAGCAATATGCTGTAATGCTTATGGATACAGAATAGGAATTAAATATAGAAACCTAAATCTTTGTCGATCTTATTAACTGGTCTTGATCCCGGGACTCTAAATGAGTGCTTTATTAAGGGCAGGTAAGCAGATTAAGCCTATAGATAAAACACTCATCGACAGTACTAGTATTAACTGTAAAATAGAAATATGGTCTACTACAAGTGCCTAATTAGATTCATAAAGATTCTGGCCTTTTCCAATGACATGAGATATAGATTGTTCCTATAAAACACTCATTTCTCATTTTCACGAAACTCACAATAATAAAAATTTCTCAGTGCTTTTGCAAAACAGCAGTGGCATGGAGTAGTGAATCCCTGGTTTTCTGGCAGTCTTTTTAGTGTGTTACTGAGTATTGAAATAAATTGTCTAGCATGCTGCCATAGTGAATATATATAAATATACAGGGCAGAGCCGGCCCGTGGCATAGGCAATATAGGCAAATGCTAAGGGCGCTGCGTCCATCCAGGGGCGCAGAAACGGGGGGAGAAAAATTATGACTTCCACTATTCTGAAAACGAGTCAGCATTATAATGTCTTAGTTCTGCTTGCTTTTTGGCATGGCCAGTTCGGCATGTCTTTTATTCGCTTTATGATCTTTTCTTTATCAGTGAAGTCGTCAAAAAGTTCATTAGCCACATCAAGCATTAATGTTTTGGCAAACTCGCCATCAGTAAATGGCTTTCCGTTCCTCACAATTGCTAATGCGCCAGCAAAACTAGCTGAATTGAAGTCACCTTGTCTGGTCCATACACGGAGCTGCTGCTGACTAGCTTGGACTTTCCTCTGTAGCTCTTCGCATGCCTTCTTTCTGCTGTCCCCAGCTGGATATTTGGTTGCAAATGCAGCATGTCGTGTCTCAAAGTGGCGCTTGATATTCGAGCGTTTCATTGAAGCAATTTTGTCATTGCATATTAGACACGAAGCCGAGCCTCCTCTCTCCACAAATGCGAATTCTTCTGTCCACTCATTTTGAAATGTTCGGTAATCGTCATCCTTTTTTCTCTTCACCATCTTCTTTGTTAGTTGTGCATGCAACAGGTAGCTAGCTGGAATTTTAAATAAAGCGGATGTAATTTTACCTCACACGACCCCGTAGGCACCTTATTGTCCAATAAAAATTGCGGGTTTTTTTAATGTCTGACGTGTCGCCTGCTGGGATTGGCTGATCTGACGCACCCGTGAACTTCAGCGGTGAAAAAAAACCCAGATGGAATGGATTGCAAATACGTGATCATATTTTATATTTTGAAAGCTAATTTAACATTTAGATTTCAGGAAGTCATTTTTTAAACTTTGATAATATATGCCTAACAAAATTATTTTTGACCAACTGTTAACAAATGTCAGATTTGTCCGCGAGCCAGATGCAGTCACCAAAAGAGCCACATCTGGCTCGCGAGCCATAGGTTCCCGACCCCTGTCTTAGCCTAATTTAATTGTACAGCAAAGCCTGTAGTCAGGGTGCGATTTGTCAAAAAAAGCGGGGTGTGGTGGTGGTTGTTAATCATGAAACAATAAGCGCTCAACAGTGGTTCGCCCTGTCTATAGTGTGTCTTCGGGCGCGCAAGTGCGCATCCGCGGCTATTCTCTGTTTTGGCCATGTAATAGCCCAAGTGTTGTTGGCTAAAGAGTGTTTTTGCATAACGTAGATAACTGACATAGATCTGTTGCTTGTTTTGAATATGGCTGCACTTGGAGCAGCAGCGCCGGCGATTGCTATATGCGACCTAGGCAATTGCCTAGAGCACAAAGTGTGCCCAGGGGCACCAAGGGCGACCAAAACCCCACCAAAAAGGAGGGATGGAGTTATTGAATGGAGATGTTACCAAGTGCATCAGTGGTGTACAGTGTTTTCAACCACTGTGCTGCCGAACTCTAGTACTGCGGAACACTAGTGTGCCGTGAGAGATCACCAAGTGTACCGTGGAAAATTATAGAATGACTGTATATTGTAAATATTGGCAACAGCGTTTTAGTTTCAGTCAACATTTTCTATTGGTGATGTGCCTTGAGATTTTTTCATTGAAAAAAGTGTGCCCTGGCTCATGAAAGGTTGAAAACCTTTTTACAACACCTCTGATGCGGCTGGGGATGTAGAAATACGCGCTCCTTACCTCTGCTGTTACACTGTGACAGTAGCTTCTGCTGAAAGAAGCTTTTCAAAATTAAAACTGCTGAAGACATACTTAAGGTCAACAATGAGTCAAGAACGTCTGAATGGGCTTGCTCTGATGAGCATCAACCAGGAGATCTCAAGAGAAATATCATTTGATGATATCAAGGAATTTGCCATTAGGAAGACCAGACGAGTCCCATTGTAATGTTACTCCAATAACAAAGTACCCATAATAGCACTTTTGTTTGAAAATACAGCCCATTGATGTCCTAACAGGGTGCTTAAGTTTGCACAATTTAGAATTGTAGAATTTTTTATTCATTTAATTTGTTAATTCTTCAGAGATGACTTAACTTTTAATAGCAAAAAAGAAACTAAAAATAATTTCTTGTTTATTGTCCATGCACTACACTTTGAACAGGGTGCGGAAGAGTTTTTGCCCATTATATGGAGATATGTATTGAATTTGTGTGGTCATTTTACTTTGTGACACTTTATGTTAATAATCTCATCTCACCTCATTATCTGTAGCCGCTTTATCCTTCTACAGGTTCGCAGGCAAGCTGGAGCCTATCCCAGCTGACTACGGGTGAAAGGCGGGGTACACCCTGGACAAGTCGCCAGGTCATCACAGGGCTGACACATAGACACAGACAACCATTCACACTCACATTCACACCTACGGTCAATTTAGAGTCACCAGTCAACCTAACCTGCATGTCTTTGGACTGTGGGGGAAACCGGAGCACCCGGAGGAAACCCACGCGGACACGGGGAGAACATGCAAGCTCCACACAGAAAGGCCCTCGCCGGCCCCGGGGCTCGAACCCAGGACCTTCTTGCTGTGAGGCGACAGCACTAACCACTACACCACCGTGCCGCCCCTATGTTAATAATGATAACAATAATAACAATAATGAAAAAGATAAAAATGACTTCTTGTTTATTGTCCATGCACCGTACATTGTTTAATAGTAATAGAATAGAGTGGGGGCGGCACGGTGGTGTAGTGGTTAGCGCTGTCGCCTCACAGCAAGAAGGTCCTGGGTTCGAGCCCCGGGGCCAGCGAGGGCCTTTCTGTGTGGAGTTTGCATGTTCTCCCCGTGTCCGCGTGGGTTTCCTCCGGGTGCTCCGGTTTCCCCCACAGTCCAAAGACATGCAGGTTAGGTTAACCGGTGACTCTAAATTGACCGTAGGTGTGAATGTGAGTGTGAATGGTTGTCTGTGTCTATGTGTCAGCCCTGTGATGACCTGGCGACTTGTCCAGGGTGTACCCCGCCTTTCGCCCGTAGTCAGCTGGGATAGGCTCCAGCTTGCCTGCGACCCTGTAGAAGGATAAAGCGGCTAGAGATAATGAGATGAGATGAGAATAGAGTGATTAGATTAAAGTGTTATTTAGATGTTATTAGAGGGGTTTTTTTTCTTGGGGGGGGCGCCAAAACTAATCTCGCCTAGGGCAGCCAAAGACCTAGAGCCGGCCCTGATACAGGGTGTTTCAAAAAAAATTATCATTTCACAATCTAATAACTTTGCCAATTCTCATTCAGTTGACCTCAAATTTTAACAGTGTGTGTGGAAACGGGTTAAAATTTTATGCTTAATGTTTTTTGTGTTTATCATTTTAGGTATAGAAATGCCATTCACTGGAAAAGAAAAGGTGTTTTGTGTGTTAGAGTACGCTCGAACACAGTCAAACAAGATTGCAGCATGCGTTTATGAGAGAATTCTCTAAAAATGCACCAACTGCAATGCAGATTTGGGCATGGCACAAAAAATTCAAAGAGGAAGGCTGTCTGAGTGTGTCTGTATGTCTGTGTCTCAGGTGGTGCGCATATTGAAAATTTGTGGAATCATTCATGGAATCCTCATACCTTTTGAATTTCTCATTCAGGTTTTGAGAACTAAATCTTATATTGCTCAACATTAAGCCTGTTCAGTTTCATTTGCCTAGACGATGTAGTTTCTGGGATATTTACATCGCAAATAATATCACTTTTTTTTTAAACACCCTGTGTATATAAGAATTATCTTTGCATCTAGAATTTATAGGCCAAAATCCCCAAGCTTGCTCCAAAAAGAATTGCTGAGAGTTCAAGACCATGGTTTTGAGTCCTCTCTAGGGTAGCCAGTGCACTACAAAGAATCCTTATATAGAAAACTAGGGCTCTTCATCAAAATAGAAGATGATTTCTAAAAAGCTTTGAATAATTCATAAATCATTGTTTGAGGGGCTGTCGTTTGAAACAACAAGGCTGCTCTAGATACGGTGTGTTATTTGTGAATGTGAACACAAAGCTCCACTTGCTGGATTTTGTGGTTAACACTTCTCATTAACCACACAAGCTTTGATTCAGATAACATCCTGACAGCTTCTATTAAGGGAATAAGAGTAACATACTTCAAAACAGCGAATATAAATACTGATATTTCTTAGAACATGCCTTGGGAAAACATTGCAATATATTACATTTCACGTAGTATATTTTCATCTCGTATATCATTTGGTGAATGCTTTAATTAAAAAAAATAAATAAATTTGAGGTAGAATCTAAGCATAAAATTGAGCAGATGAGTTACTGTAACTGTCTTTCTCAAGCACTCAACAGTGGCTTTCTCACTGTGCTGGGATTTGAACTCACTCCCTTTCAACCACAATTGATACTATTGGATGCTGCTAGAAAATGCTCATTCAGTGAAGCCTGCTTTGTACACACGTTGTCCAGCAATCTTTGGTGCATCAGTGCCCCCTGTAGTCATAGTTGTGTAAAATCAGTACACACAGCCAACAACACGGTTACATCTACCCTTTATATACAGTTAGGTGCATAAATATTTGGACAGAGACAACATTTTTCTAATTTTGGTTCTGTACATAACCACAATGAATTTTGAACAAAACAATTCAGATGCAGTTGAAGTTCAGACTTTCAGCTTTAATTCAGTGGGTTGAACAAAATGATTGCATAAAAATGTGAGGAACTAAAGCATTTTTTAAACACAATCCCTTCATTTCAGGGGTTCAAAAGTAATTGGACAAATTAAGTAATTGTAAATAAAATGTTCATTTCTAATACTTGGTTGAAAACCCTTTGTTGGCAATGACTGCCTGAAGTCTTGAACTCATGGACATCACCAGACGCTGTGTTTCCTCCTTTTTAATGCTCTGCCGGGCCTTTACTGCAGCGGTTTTCAGTTGCTGTTTGTTTGTGGGCCTTTCTGTCTGAAGTTTAGTCTTTAACAAATGAAATGCATGCTCAATTGGGTTGAGATCAGGTGACTGACTTGGCCATTCAAGAATATTCCACTTCTTTGCTTTAATAAACTCCTGGGTTGCTTTGGCTTTATGTTTTGGGTCATTGTCCATCTGTATTATGAAACGCTGACCAATCAGTTGGGCTGGATTTGAGCTCACAGTATGTCTCTGAATACCTCAGAATTCATCCGGCTGCTTCTGTCCTGTGTCACATCATCAATAAACACTAGTGACCCAGTGCCACTGGCAGCCATGCATGCCCAAGCCATCACTGCCTCTGCTGTGTTTTACAGATGATGTGGTATGCTTTGGATCATGAGCTGTACCACACCTTCGCCATACTTTTTTCTTTCCATCATTCTGTTAGAGGTCGATCTTGGTTTCATCTGTTCAAAGAATGTTCTTCCAGAACTGTGCTGGCTTTTTTAGATGTTTTTTAGCAAAGTCCAATCTAGCCTTTTTATTCTTGAGGCTTATGAGTGGCTTGCACCGTGCAGTGAACCCTCTGTATTTACTTTCATGCAGTCTTGTCTGTGAAGATTCTCAATCATCCAGGTCATAGTAAACTGTGGGTGGTAGAAGTCCAGTTGCCCATTTCTACCACCCACAGTTTTCATGCAGTCTTCTCTTTATGGTAGATTTTGATATTGATGCGCCTACCTCCTGAAGAGTGTTGTTCACTTGGTTGGCTGTTGTGAAGGGGTTTCTCTTCACCATGGAAATTATTCTGCGATCATCCACCACTGTTGACTTCTGTGAGTGTCCAGGTCTTTTTGCATTGATGAGTTCACCAGTGCTTTCTTTCTTTCTCAGGATGTACCAAACTGTAGATTTTGCCACTCCTAATACTGTAGCAATTTCTCGGATGGGTTTTTTCTGTTTTCGCAGCTTAAGGATGGCTTGTTTCACTTGCATGGAGAGCTCCCTTGACCGCATGTTTTCTTCACAGCAGAATCTTCCAAATGCAAGCACCACACCTCAAATCAACTCCAGGCCTTTTATCTGCTTAAGTGAGAATGACATAACGAAGGAATTGCCCACACCTGCCCATGAAATAGCCTTTGAGTCAATTGTCCAATTACTTTTGGTCCCTTTAAAAACAGGGTGGCACATGTTAAGGAGCTGAAACTCCTAAACCCTTCATCCAATTTTAATGTGGATACCCTCAAATGAAAGCTGAAAGTCTGGACTTTGTCCATGTCCATTATATAACTATAACCTGAATATGTTTCAGTAAACAGGTAAAAAAAAACAGCAAAATTTGTGTCAGTGTCCAAATACATATGGACCTAACTGTGTGTGTGTGTGTATATATATATATATATATATATATATATATATATATATATATATATATATATATATACACACACACCATATGTGAGTGTCATGGACTCTCATTTGCAAAAGACAGATTCAGTGTTTTTATGGAGTCAAACTCATTACAAGTTTATGGTGAATTCAGATAAAGTGGGAGATTAGGTAATCTGCAGTTCGACTCACGATTTAAGTGAATAGCAGAGTCTCTCAGGAAAGACTTTGATAATAAGGTTGGTTTTTCTGTTTAATTAACTTCAAGAGAAGAATAGCTGCGACTAGCAGTGGGTGGGTTACTTGGGTCATGCTCTTCCACAAACCAGTAATATTGGCTGATCAGATATAACCAAACCAGAAATGAAGAAATACAACAGTTTCTGAATAGCTGTGATTCTCCTCTAGTAGAAAGACAAGGCAATTAATGTCAAACAGGAAGACATTAAATACACCTCATAAATAATAAGTGATGAAGAGAGCAGTAAATTTGCTGTAAAGCACTGTCTTGGCTGAGGAGTGCAGATGAAGCAGGACAGAATGCAGAAACTTGAGTAAAAACTGAAAGAATCAATCATATTCAACGGTAATTAAAGTCCAGCTAATTAAAGACCTGTTCTTTATAGCTAGGGGTGGATGTTTTATAATGTGATAAAATATTAGAGGAAATTTACACTCGTAATTAAATGTGTTAGATCTTTATTAGTGTTATAAATAAATGGCAGGTATTTCTGCAGTCTTGAGTATTTTGTGCCAACCCATAGTGATTCACCCCTTTTTGAAAACTACTCATCTGCCCATCCAGTTAACACATTATTCTTTGTGTTTCTTATTCAAGGCTAAAAAGTGCTATTAAGGCTATTAAGTGTTAAGGTTATTAAGGATAAGTTAGTGTTATTTCAATATTTAAAATATCAGTAGAGAGAAAAGTATTTATTGTTATAATTTATAGAAAAAAGTGATGGATTGATGACAGACAGAATGAAGACTACCCCCATTGAAATCCTGCAATGTGCAAGCATAAAAGGCTGCCTTCCTCTGATGCCTTCAGATTTCATTTTCTCACAGCTTTTATTTTCTCTCATGTGTGCACACTAAATTGGCTCTTGCTGGGATTTGCTCTTCTCTTATTTGGAGTTTCAGTGTAACCTGCAAGATTTCTTATCTATCCATCCATCCATTCATTATCTGTAACCGCTTATCTTGTGCAGGGTCGCAGGCAAGCTGGAGCCGATCCCAGCTGACTATGGGCGAGAGGCGGGGTACACCCTGGACAAGTCGCCAGGTCATTGCAGGGCTGACACATAGACAACCATTCACACTCACATTCACACCTACGGTCAATTTAGAGCCACCAATTAGCCTAACCTGCATGTCTTTGGACTGTGGGGGAAACCGGAGCACCCGGAGGAAACCCACGCAGACACGGGGAGAACATGCAAACTCCACACAGAAAGACTCCTGTTGGCCACTGGGCTCGAACCCGGACCTTCTTGCTGTGAGGTGACAGTGCTGACCACTACACCACCGTGCCGCCCTATTTCTTATCTAATAAATGAGAAATTCATCACACTTTGATATTATTTCAAGTACAGTAAGTACTACTGGGGCAATTGCCATTCAGTGAAAAATCAATCAACCAACCAGTCAGTGATTACATGTAGCTGTCTTTTGTCTAAAATCTGAAATACTCATTTAGTGCTCGATGTTTTGATTTCTTACTTCCTCTACATTAGTGTAGCTGGTGAAATATTTGATTACTTACACAGTCTACCAGGTTTCTATCTACTGTATATAGTTTTGTAACATAGCTTGCAGTAATGACCGTTGTTAATAAGTTACCCCTGGATGCCAACTTTCAGCATTTAGAGTTATGATATTGCTAAGCTCCTCACCATTGATTAGCATTCAGCAGTACTGGTGATGTATTATGTGTAACTAGATATAGAAGTATATAAAATACAGCTGGTTTGAAATTATTGTTATACATTTTGAGAAAGAATGCAAAAGTGCAGTAACTCCCCCAAACTGGTTTACTGAAAGTTGCTTCAGTTTTTCTTGTATTACACCATCAGAAACTTTCTGTACCTGAGGCTTGATATGGATGAATAAAGGCTTAGATGGTCATTAACTCTAAAAAGAACTGGGTTAAATGCAACCTAGGTAGAGTTTTAGGAACCCAGTGCTGGGTGAATATATAACAATGTTTGAGTGATAGTGTTGGGTGATTTACACAGAAAATTGTGTGAATAATTGTGTGAAATGTTCTAATGCATGGTGTGTCCTATTTTTAATCAGATAGGATGTGCAGGTTTAATTTGCACTACATAATCTACTATCGAGTACACAAAGCACTATGTTGTAAGTTACTTCACTTAGAGCCTGACGTCATCATTTATAGTGCCATGCAACTTATTGTGTATTGCAATGGAATGTAATTTCTGTTTAAAAGATATTTAAGTCCACTTAAAGCCTGTAATAACCTCATGTAATACTTTTACAAGTTATGTTTCTATAAACACTGGAGTACAATTTGAGAAACCAAAGCTATATTGTGGGCGGCATGGTGCTGTAGTGGTTAGCGCTGTTGCCTCACAGCAAGAAGGTCCGGGTTCGAGCCCCGTGGCCGGCGAGGGCCTTTCTGTGCGGAGTTTGCATGTTCCCCCCGTGTCCGCGTGGGTTTCCTCCGGGTGCTCCGGTTTCCCCCACAGTCCAAAGACATGCAGGTTAGGTTAACTGGTGACTCTAAATTGACCGTAGGTGTGAATGTGAGTGTGAATGGTTGTCTGTGTCTATGTGTCAGCCCTGTGATGACCTGGCGACTTGTCCAGGGTGTATCATGCCTTTTGCCCGTAGCCAGCTGCGATAGGCTCCAGCTTGTCTGCGACCCTGAGGAAGGATAAAGCGGCTAGAGATAATGAGATGAGATGAGAAGATATATTGTAGCGCACTATAAATTATAAACAGATACACTATGGTCAAAAGTATGTGGACACCACTCCAAATTTTTGAGTTCAAGTGTTTCAGCTACACCCACCTTAACAGGTACATACAGTCAAGCACACAGCAATGAGATCTCCACTGATAAACAGTGGCATTAGAATGGGTCACACTGAAGAGCTCAGTTACTTTAAATGTTGCATTGTCATCGGATGTCACCTTTGCCATGACTCAGTTCTTGAAATTGATGCCGTGCTAGATCAATTGTAAGTACTATTATTCTGAATCGGAAGCATCTAAGAACAATAACAGCTCATCCAGGAACTGGTAGAACACAAACTCACAGAGCAGGTCCACCAAGTGCTGAAAAATATAGCATGTAAAAAAATTGCCTATTCTCTTTTGCATCACTCACTACCGAGTTCCAAACTGCTTCTGGAAGCAACATCAGCACAAGAGCTGTGTGTCACTAGCTTTATGAAATGCATTTTTATGGCCAAGAAGCTGCACACAAGCCAAAGCTCACTGTATGCAATGCCAAATGTCGGCTGAAGTGGTGTAAAGCACACTACCACTGGACTCTGGAGCAGTGGAAATGTGTTCTCTGGACTGATGAATTACACTTCACTATCTGGCAGTCCTGAGGGATGAATCTGGGTTCGGCGGATACCAGGAGAATGCTACCTACCAGAATGCCTCATGCCAAGAGTAAAATTTGGTGGAGGAGGGATAATGGTCTTGGGCTGTTTTTCAGGGATCAGGCTCAGCTTCTTAGTTCCAGTGAAGGCTAATGTTAATGCTACAGCATGCAAAAACCTATTTGAGACAGTTGCAAGCTTCTGCCTTTGTAGCAAAGGTTTAGGGAAGACATAATTTGATAAGTTTGATGTGGAGGACACGTCAGCCCTGTGATGACCTGGCGACTTGTCCAGGGTGTACCCCGCCTTTCTCCTGTAGTCAGCTCAGCTGGGATAGGCTCCAGCTTGCCTGCGACCCTGTAGAACAGGATAAAGCGGCTACAGATAATGAGATGAGATGATGTGGAGGAACTCTAGTGGCCTGCAAAAAGCCCTGACCTTGACTCCACTGAACATTTTTAGGATGAATTGGAAAGTCAGTAGTTTGGTGACTTGTCCAAGGTGTACCCTGCCTCTCGCCCAGGGTCAGCTGGGATTGGCTCCAGCTTCCCCTGCAGCTGTGATGAATAACTGGTATAGATAATGGATGGATGGAAAGTCGGTTGTGAGCCAGGCCTTGTCATCCAACATCAGTACCTGACTTCACAAATACACTTTTGATTGACTCAGCAAAATGTCTCAAAAACACACTCCAAAGTTTAGGAGAAAGCTTTCCCAGAAGAGTGGAGGCTGTTGTAACCACAATGGAGGGCATTAATCCATATTAATGCCTGTCATTTTGTAATATGATGTCCAAAAATATCATATACACTTGGTGTGATAGTCAGGTGTCCACATATTTCTGGCCATATAGTGTAGTATATTTGAGTTTTTGTTGTGGTGCATTACAGGATTACTGAATATATACAGTAATCCTGTAATATACTGTGTATAGTCCCCTCTGAAAGTATTGGAAAGGCAAGGCTATCAGGGTGCAGGCACTTACGGATGCAAGCGCAGGGGAGAGCGGGTACATTGCAAACAGTAAACAAAGCCAAATCGGGAAACTGGAGAAGTAGTCAGGGACAGGTAAGGGTCAGTCAATCGGCAAACAGAATATTAGATATCAGGTAAGAGAATGAAGTCAGAAATAAATGTAAACAGAGTTCAATAACAGGAAGTCAGGCAGCTAGTCAAACGGCTTGGTAAAGTCAGGCACAGGGACATAGAACGAAACTTCACAATGTCTGAAAGTGAGAGCTGAGTTTATATAAGGATTGCAGGTAAATTAGAGACAGGTGTAGTAGGTAGTATTCTGGTGACGAGGGGCGCTGTAGCATTTGGGAAATGTAGTCCAGAGCGGCCATGTTTGAAGGCTGCTCCGAATTCAGGTTTTCAGCGCTGTTACTGACAAAGGCCAATTCATTGGGGTGTATTTTTGGCTATACACAGAAGACATTTGGATTTGAGATCAAAAGATGAATATGGGATGATGGATCAGAATTTCAGGTACATATATGTGTTAATCAACTTAGAACATGGAAACTTTCAACCCTATTTTTCAAGTGGTAAAAAATATTGGAATATGTGACCTGACAGGTGCTTCTTGTTGTCCAGGTGTGCCCTGCTAGATAGATTGCTTTTAACAATTAATAACTTTGAACGTCTACTTTTGGTTTGAGCCATCTGTTTCACTTCTGAAGAACTGAATTTGTTGATAAAAAGGATAAACCAATATAAAGAACAGAGAGCTGTGTATGGGAGAAAATCAAGGTTTTTGAAGCTGAGAAAAGAGGGAAAATCATCAAAGCCATTGCTCAAACATTGGGCATAGCCAGTAAAGCAATCTGGAATGTCCGAAAGAAAAGAGAAACCACTGGTGTAATAACAACCAGACATCGAACAGGTCAGCCAAGAAAATAACAGCAGTTGATGATGAACATTTGTGAGAGCTGTGAAGAAAAAACCCAAAACAACAGTCAGTGACCTCACCAACAACCTCCACAGTGCAGGGATGAAGATATCACCATCCATAATTTGAAAAAGACTTTGAGGGAAGAAATATAGAAGGCAGACCACAAGATACAAACCACTCATCAGCAGTCAGAATCAGAAGACCAGATTGGAATTTACAAAGAAATACAGAGATGAGCCACAAACATTGTGGAACCAGGATTAACCTCCACCAAAGTGATGTAAAGGTCAAAGTGTGGAGAAAGAAAGGATCTGACCCAAAACATCGGCGCTCTTTGGTCAAACACGGTGGAGGTGGTGTCATGAATTGGCTTGCATGGCTGCTTTTGGAACAGTCTCACTAATCTTTATTGACGTAACTCATGATCATAGCAGCAGAATGCACTGAGAATTCTACAGAAACATCAGACATTAACCCAATTGAGCATGTTTCACCTCCTGAAGAACATTCTTCAGACCCATAGACCAAAAAACAAAACAAAACAAAAAACAACAACGTCAAAAAGAAGCTGTGTAAATATCAGGAAATGAAATTGTCTAATATTCGTATTTTAATCTCAAACCCAAGAATCTCCAGTTTATAGCAAAAACAAAAGAATTGGCCTTGCCATTTCAATACTTTTGGAGAGGACTTTATTTGTCCTTATAAACAGATATAATATGACTTAACCTAATATGTTGGATAATAATGCATAATGGTTGCAATATCTATACTACATTTAAATATAACTGGTTATAAATGTTTATACAGACCTATGTCAAACATTCATTCATTTTCTATACTGCTTATCTATTGCGGGTCATGGTTGAGCTGGAGTCAATCCCAGCTGACATTGGGTGAGAGGCAGGACACACCCTGGACAAGTCATCAATCTATTGCAGGCCTAACACGGAGACAGACAGACATTTATATTCACATTCACAAAATGTACCAATTTACAGTAGCCAGTTGACCTAATGCGCATGTCTTTGGACTGTGGGTGGAAACCAGAGCACCTGGAGGAAACCCACCACAGGCATAAGAAGAACATGCAAACTCCACACAGAGAGGCTCTTGTCATCCTTCAGGCTCGAGCCCAGAACCTGCTTGCTATGAGGCAACAGTGCAAACCACTGCACCACCGTGCTGCCCAATGCCAAATATGATGAGGTATTACATATTGTATGCTACATAACCTCAGAAATGCATTTTGAATGCTTTACAGACACAATTCATGAAAGACTTACCTTCTTTTTATGCCTCCACTACTAGATGATGGAGGAATTATGTTTTAGGGTTGTCCTTCTGTCCAACCATCTGTCATTCTGTCCAGTGATCCATCTGTCTGTCTCTCTGGTTATTCTAGACCTGCTTGTTTAGACTTAAGTTTTGAAATGTTTCTGTGGTGTCAGCTTAAACATTTTCATAGCAATTGGATCATTTAGGAGAAATGAATGGGAGCCTGCATCCTTTCTACGTCTGGCTTTATTGCACTAGACATAGGGCCAGATGCATGAAGCTTTTTGCTCCTGTTTTTGGATGTAATTATGCCACATTGTGTGTGGAAAAACTTCCGTATGTTCAAAACCAGCATGTGAGCCTGAATGTGCTGAGATTGCATGTCAACATATGAGACCATATAAAATGGAAAATACGCCACTCGTACTTTTTATACAAGCTACATCCGGGACATGGAAATCCAAAACCATTAAATAATATTGGCTGGCTTTGAGTGGTATATCAGATATATTCCATGAAGCTAGCATGATATTGAGCAAGTCAAAGCTGAGTTCAATATCATGTTAGCTGAATGGAATATATCTGATATACCATGAAAAAAAGCCAGCCAATATTATTATTATACATACACATTCAGTGGAACAATTATAGATTTTACAAAAAGTTAAGAACGGGGGGGGGGGGGGGGGGGACTTACTAATATTGAATGCTGATTCTGATCGAATGCAATTCAATGTTCTGTCAACCCAGTGTACATGTACAAAGTCAAAGTTCGAACAATAAAAATGGTACAAGTCCAAAAAACCTGAACAACAACCCAACTTGTATACAAGCTATATCCAGGTTGACAGTTCAAGTTCAAAGTTACTTTTGGAAGACGTTAATTGGTACATTGCAGTTGTTCAAAACAAAAGGGCTTTGCTGAGTGAAGTCCACGATTGAAGTCCTCTTGTAAACGTCTCTGTCACTTTTCCTCACCTCCAAGTAGAACTTTTATATTTCCGCAATTGTTGTCTTTTCCAGTTTTTCGATGTCCGTTGGTATGTTTTTCTCTTGTAAATATGCGTGTAGAATATCCAGTGAAGTTTTGGTAGCCTTTTGGGTGTTCAGTGCATCTTTCTCTTTTAAAATATATCTTACGCTTTTAATCTTCCACTTTTAATGAAGCAAACCTCGCGGCCATGTTTGTGTACAAACTGTCACGTTCACTCGCTAGCGTGGAAGTTTTACATCTCCGACATGTCTCTTTTCCAGTTTTTTTATGTCTGTTGATATGTTTTCTCTTGTAAATATGCGTGAAGAATACGTCATTAAGTTTTGGTAGCCTTTTGGGTGTTGAGCACGTCTTTAGTTTCAGTTTTCAGTTTATTTATTTCGTGCTTAAACCTAGCACTGAATCTTCTCTCTTTCCCAGCCGATAAAGAAATGATTGCGTGCATGCGCAGCAGAAGTTTTGTCATTGGATCTTCACATCAGTTCCGATGTGTGATGTCATGTTGTCTTGACAACGTGCAATATTATAACAATATTGCATGGTCATTCTCCATTGGGAAGAGTGGTGTAATACATGGAGGATAAGCGATATGATAACAATATTGCATGCCATCAATAAACCCGCTAGAAGGGAATAGAATACATGTTTTTATTCCATGGAAAAAGTGGCCCGTATGTATAATAATTTTCTATATGTCACTTGTGAGGAAACTGATGAATTGTTTTGATAAATTTGGGTACTTGTGTACTATATAATAAAAAGAAAATCACACGTTGGCTTGAAGATATGAAGTTTATCTTCTCGTGTTGAAAAACTCACATTTTTCATCCAAAATACATCGTGGATCTGAGGGACATATTTCCCTGTACTTCACGCCGATGACATCACTCCCATCGTTTTCCCATTGACTCGACGCTTGTTGTCGACATGGTGAACTGGTTCAAAATTAAAATTCTTTTGATTAATTTGTGTATTTTTTGTGGATGTGTCCATGTAATATAAAGAACATTACACGGTTGCGCAAAGATATGAAATTTATCTTCTCATGTTGAAAAATATCACTCATTCACTTCGCTCACTCGTGATGTATACATTCACCACTCAGAAATAAACTTCATATCTTTGCGCAACTGTGTAATATCCTCTCTCTCTCTCTCTCTCTCTCTCTCTCTCTCTCTCTCATATATATATATGCTGCTTGTTTTTGTATTATTCTGTACGCAGCCATATTTTGATTTTAAGTCAATTTATAATAAATTGACATTCGTCACTTAAATGCTCTACACACTGTTTAGTGTGAATCTTTATTTAATAACACCTTAATTTATGAGCATATTATCTTATCTTTAGTCCAGTTTTTTAGACAGCTCTTGGATTGACCATTTCCACCAGCATTCACGTTACAGATTGCATTTTACACAACTTGCATTTAGTAGGTGGTTCCAGGCTCAGATTGTGTGATGAGCTCTAACATTGATTGTTAATTTCAGATGTAATGTCAGCATATATTTTGGCCACATCAAGTTGTGTCCTGAGCTGCGATTATCTAACCCATAGTGTTTCCAATTTTGTAATGATATTGCGTTTTTGTGAAAGTGCTTCCTTTTTTGAGCCTAAAAGGATTTTCTGTGGATAATGGCATTGTCACCGAGAATCGGTCATTCAATTAAGCCTCTTTAACAAATCCTTGGTTTGCGTTTGTGAAATGAAACTGAAAAAAAAAATGATACCAACAAATGGCAAGTACATTAACTGTTTTTAAAACACACAACAAAAATGCTGTGATACAGGGCTGTTTGCAAACATTTTACCCTCTTAAAACTAGAAACGGACAATTTATGTCCAGTACAGAGAGGTACGGTTATAAACTGCCAGATTATCATACTGTATGTACACGCATGTTTAAACCTCAAAATAGGCACGAAATTTTCTGCTCTTTTAAAATTTCACACAAAACTAAAAGATACATTTATAATTTACTTTAACAGGCAAGTGTTTTAGTCCATGTAGAAATCTAAACCATTGTGGAATTCGCGCAGGAACATACATTTTTTATTTAATATTGATTTAATGAGCTATGTTAGGCCAGTAAATGAACTTAGTGCTACCATTGCTAATGATACATTAAAAAGACTGACGAAAACAAATGTCAGGCAACCGTCCTCAAATGCAAACACAATATATGTAATTTTTTTTTTTCCCCCGTGAGCAACATAGATCCTGTATCTAAAATACAATTGTGTATCGATTTACTGCTAGTGTGTTCAGGAACATAAAATAGATGTATATGTTAAAAAAGGTATACCACAACAGTCATAATGAGGCAAAAGCATTCGAGCAAGCATTCATTTGACCTAAAATGGAAAGTCTATTCATGTATTCATGTAATCAGTCCTGCTGCATTGTTAAAATGTCCTTTTTATAAAGTAAAAATAGTCCATTGCTAACTGTTTTTTTTTATATCTGTATATCAAGTGAGATTGCACCAAGAAACCTAATCACAAAATTGCACCAAATTTGAAGACTGTGATCTTCCCCCTTTTCATAAATATAGACATAACATATCGACATGTGCAAAATTCCTCCAAAATACCTGATTCAAATTATTGTGGTATTGTCGTCTTAAAATTTCACTGCTTATTATACACTTACACACCAAAGGTAAAAAATATCCATGCCATTTTAATTCAGGGGTCATCAAACCTTTTGCAAATAAAGGTGGAATTTCTGAAACTTTCTGTGCATGCTTTAAAAAAAAATCTTAATGAATTGGAAATATGACTTGGACAACAAGGTCATGGCCAAAGCTGAAAGCAAACCTAAGCAGCCCAAGGTTCACTTATATAGAAAGTAGCACCATAGCCTCAGTCGAAAGCCTCTACACCCTCCAGATGGTCTGGGATAGGGAGGCCTGTTAGGACTGTAAGACATTTGTTCCATACATTAAATACAGGGCAAACAGGCTGGGTGAAGGTGATATGAAAGGTGTGGAGGTGCTGAGAGCTCACGGCATCATAGAAAGCCAGAGAGCCGGCATCGTAGTCCAGGAGCACACCCACTCGTCTCAGGTGTGGTGAGGGGTCAATGGCCATCTCTTTGCTGTTGTGGCGCACCACCCAGGAATTGTTGCAACGGCACAGCACCCATGACAAAGGGTTCTTCCCAATCCACTCATGCTTGGGTGCTGATTTATAGGCAATGCCCACAGCATACCTGAGACAAAAAATTACATTTGTGAAGTCGGGTCAATTTTATTGTGTATATACTCAATGAAACTGAACAGTTGAAGATCTAGTTGACTCTTTCGAGTCTTCAGCTGCCATCTACAGTGGGGCAAAAAAGTATTTAGTCAGTCACCAATTGTGCAAGTTCTCCCACTTAAAAAGATGAGAGAGACCTGTAATTTTCATCATAGGTACACCAACTATGAGAGACAAAATGAGAAAAAAAAATCCAGAAACTCACATTGTCTGATTTTTAAAGAATTTATTTGCAAATTATGGTGGAAAATAAGTATTTGGTCAATAACAAAAGTCCATCTCAATACTTTGTTATATACCCTTTGTTGGCAATGACAGAGGTCAAACATTTTCTGTAAGTCTTCACAAGGTTTTCACACACTGTTGCTGGTATTTTGGCCCATTCCTCCATGCAGATCTCCTCTAGAGCAGTGATGTTTTGGGGCTGTCGCTGGGCAACATGGACTTTCAGCTCCCTCCAAAGATTTTCTATGGGGTTGAGATCTGGAGACTGGCTAGGCCACTCCAGGACCTTGAAATGCTTCTTACAAAGCCACTCCTTCATTGCCCGGGCGGTGTGTTTGGGATCATTGTCATGCTGAAAGACCCAGCCACGTTTCATCTTCAATGCCCTTGCTGATGGAAGGTGGTTTTCACTCAAAATCTCATGATACATGGCCCCATTCATTCTTTCCTTTACACGGATCAGTCGTCCTGGTCCCTTTGCAGAAAAACAGCCCCAAAGCATGATGTTTCCACCCCCATGCTTCACAGTAGGTATGGTGTTCTTTGGATGCAACTCAGCATTCTTTCTCCTCCAAACACGACAAGTTGAGTTTTTACCAAAAAGTTCTATTTTGGTTTCATCTGACCATATGCCATTCTCCCAATCCTCTTCTGGATCATCCAAATGCTCTCTAGCAAACTTCAGACGGGCCTGGACATGTACTGGCTTAAGCAGGGGGACACGTCTGGGACTGCAGGATTTGAGTCCCTGGTGGCGTAGTGTGTTACTGATGGTAGCCTTTGTTACTTTGGTCCCAGCTCTCTGCAGGTCATTCACTAGGTCCCCCCGTGTGGTTCTGGGATTTTTGCTCACCGTTCTTGTGATCATTTTGACCCCACGGGGTGAGATCTTGCGTGGAGCCCCAGATTGAGGGAGATTATCAGTGGTCTTGTATGTCTTCCATTTTCTAATAATTGCTCCCACAGTTGATTTCTTCACACCAAGCTGCTTACCGATTGCTGATTCAGTCTTCCCAGCCTGGTGCAGGTCTACAATTTTGTTTCTGGTGTCCTTTGACAGCTCTTTGGTCTTGGCCATAGTGGAGTTTGGAGTGTGACTGTTTGAGGTTGTGGACAGGTGTCTTTTATACTGATAACGAGTTCAAACAGGTGCCATTAATACAGGTAACGAGTGGAGGACAGAGGAGCCTCTTAAAGAAGATGTTACAGGTCTGTGAGAGCCAGAAATCTTGTTTGTTTGGAGGTGACCAAATACTTATTTTACTGAGGAATTTACCAATTAATTCATTAAAAATCCTACAATCTGATTTCCTGGATTCTTTCCCCCCATTCTGTCTCTCATAGTTGAAGTGTACCTATGATGAAAATTACAGGCCTCTCTCATCTTTTTAAGTGGGAGAACTTGCACAATTGGTGGCTGACTAAATACTTTTTTGCCCCACTGTATGCTTATAAACCTTTTGCTCTGTCAGGTTAATTTGTAGTTACGTCTACCATCCTGATCTAAATTCAAAACTTTGAAACTTCCTGAGTTCCTCGAAGGAATACGAAAAATAAGGTTTGGTCCTTCGTATTATTTGTTTATCTCTTCTAATGTGCACTTCATAAAATCATTTGGTCAATGTCACATGATGTCCATATTGTATTAACGTTCACACCAATGCACTGCAATCGCATATATCAGGCCTGGCCCACAAGACATCACTCTCAAATAAAAATCGCCATAATTGCACACATTTATCACATTACAGTATGTGTGACAGGCATCCAACAGATATTACCACTTCATTTACAAAGCAACTCTTATTCACTCGTGAAAAGTGAAAATGCAGGTCAGCAAAGTTGTAAAAGTATAACAAAAACTGTTACTACTACACATTCAAAACTAATTTAATGGCATACACCTTTTAAAGCTATCTTGTTCCAGTCCCAGCATTACAAAGATAAAATCCTTCTTACTTTACTTCTGAGCAAACCGTGTTATGACCTGCACATAAGCCTGCTCTTTGACTTTGTATGTGTATTTTTATAAACTTTCAGTTCAATTAAATTAGGTTTTATTTACGTAGTGCTTTTAAGAATAGACACTGTCACAAGGCAGCTTCACCAAAGAACTTTGCTTTACATAAACCTTGCAAGCTTGATTTTGAGGATAAGAGTTAATAGGACATCCATTGATAAGTAACAGGAGGAAGAAAAAAAAAACTAACCAAGTGCTCCCTCCAATTAGAGCCTCCCAATAATGGCGGCCGCTGTCGATGTACACGTTTCCTACGACACCGTAGCTGCTTTGGCTGCTGAAGCGCTCTTGTCCGTGACTCTTCTTTGAAGATATCTCATCACGCTCCACCGTCAGGTTGTCATGGGACACTTTTAGCTTCCTGTGTGCAGACTTTGGGTCAAGCTTAAATGGCTGACCTGGGGAATCAATGTAACAGATAGAATGTCAGGGTTGTAAAGCACTCCTGGTGTGCAACCAGTAGAAGTTAAATTTATCTAATTAGCAGAAATGACTAATAAAACATTTATATTACAGAGAGTATAAATGGGTGGGTTCAGTTTGGAGAAAAGGACTTTGTGTTCTGTGGTAATTCTTCAAGCTGAGAGTGGAAAAATTCTTCGAGCTGGGCAAAAAATTCTGATAAATTTGTCTTTTATTTGGATTTAAATGTACGTTCGTAACCCTCCGTACAACTGTTACGTGCGAAACAGGTGTGCCGCCCACGGTTAGAGTCAATTTATGCATTTTAATTTTTTTTCTGCATGATATTTGAAATGGGGCAGCACAGTGGTGTAGTGGTTAGCGCTGTCGCCTCACAGCAAGAAGGTCCGGGTTCGAGCCCCGTGGCCGGCGAGGGCCTTTCTGTGTGGAGTTTGCATGTTCTCCCCGTGTCCGCGTGGGTTTCCTCCGGGTGCTCTGGTTTCCCCCACAGTCCAAAGACATGCAGGTTAGGTTAACTGGTGACTCTAAATTGACCGTAGGTGTGAATGTGAGTGTGAATGGTTGTCTGTGTCTATGTGTCAGCCCTGTGATGACCTGGCGACTTGTCCAGGGTGTACCCTGCCTTTCGCCCGTAGTCAGCTGGGATAGGCTCCAGCTTGCCTGCGAACCTGTAGAACAGGATAAAGCGGCTAGAGATAATGAGATGAGATATTTGAAATTCTTTCCTTTCTCTATTAAGAAGAGTTCCTATGTTATTATTTCTCTATGAGAAATCATGACCGACTATTTTTGCAAATCTTTTGGCTCAAAAATTAGTGTCCAGGTTACACGCGTGATGCCAGATTTTCACTGTTTTCAGTGTGGTTTCCTGCACAGCACAGCGGGAGAGTTATCTCCCCTTCTGATGCATATACCAGGGTCCTATAACTATGAATTATAACCCATATTTAAAGTGCTCTTTGCAGTTTTAAATTTTGAGTAGCATGTCACAAAGTAGTAACCGCTTATCATAGAAAGAGCCAGAATATAGACAGGATTCAATTTCCCTTCCATTGCAATGACAACGCTTGGTTTAATTCTAGCGAGGTGGAAATTTTGATTTCATGCAAAATGCAAAGTGCCCTGACGATTTGGAATTTTAAACAAATTCACAGAATGAGGTTTACTCTCAAACTCTTACCATGTGCTTTTTTTTAACTTTCTCTTTTGTCTTTTTATGTCCCTGAGTGTATTCATATGTTCCTCATTTTACCCCTCATTAGTCTGCACATTTAAAGCCTCTGTGTGTCTTGTATTGTTTGATTGTTTGTTAATTCCATCTCATCCAGCTCATGACTCTTTGTCCAAATTCCAATTTCATGGAAATGGACTACCCATCAATGCACCTGGCTGTGTTTTTGATTCCTGTTATGCATAACACTAATTGTGGATTAAGGATCAATCCAGTACATGCCCTGTTGTTTGCAGCGTACTGAGTTATATCAATTATAATAGGTGAGTTTAGTCCCTGTTACAGTTCCTCTATCTTTTATTTGCACTCACATCTGTGCACACATACCTTCCATTAAGAGACTCAACCACCAGTGTGAAGGAGCTACTGTACTTATATTTTCTGTTTCTGTAATGGGACAGTGTAGTGGTTAGCACTGTCGCCTCACAGCAAGAAGGTCCTGGGTTCGAGCCCAGCGGCCAACGGGGGCCTTTCTGTGTGGAGTTTGGATGTTCTCCCCGTGTCTGCGTGGAGTTCTTCCGGGTGCTCTGGTTTCCCCCACAGTCCAAAGACATGCAATTAGGTCAACATGGGGCGGCCTCAGGCTGAGGTGCGCTTGAGCGAGGCAACTAACCCCCAACTGCTCCCCGGGCACTGTAGCACGGCTGCCCACTGCTCTGGGTATGTGTGTGAATGTGTGTGTTCACTGCTTCAGATGGGTTAAATGCAGACACACTGTAAAAAATTATTTGTTGTTTTCACTTAAAGTTAGTACCCGGGTAAATAACTTAATACAATGAGGTGAACAATTTAACTTGCTATATGCATTTCAATGAACTCAAAATTTTAAGGCAGCCCGGGTACTAACTTTTTTTAAGTTAAAACAACAAATCATTTTTTACAGTGCAGGAATTTCACAAGTGCACATGTGATGAATAAACCTCTTCTTCTTCTTCTTCTAAATATTGTTTGTTTCTGATGAAGATAATGGATATTGGGAATTTTAAAATAAATTTCCATCTACAGTATACTATACATTCAAAAGATATAGCCCAGGTTAACGAGACATCCAATATGCATAGTCAATTTTGTTCTTAAAAATGTGTAAGACAGTATTTCTTATACCATACTGCTTAAAAATCTTAGGCACCCTATTTTTTGAGTACAAACTTTATTATAGATTTTTATGTTATGACATTTACATTATCGAGTCAGTACAAAGGCATTTTAAATCTCCAAACATTAGTTTTCCAGTGCAAAATTAAATGTTATCGAAAAATGTTTGTATGTCAGTAAAGAAAGCAGCATATTAAAGGTGGGGTATGAGATTTTGGAATAACGGTTCCCGCAAGCCATATTTTGAAAAGAAACCCGCCCGCCCTCGCCATGCTCCCACCCCCCACGTCTCCACCCCTCCTCCCCCTTATAAAGCCTGAGAAGGTCAGCCTTTATAATGGGTGTCTATTGCGTTACACACCAGTGGAGAGTGTATAGAGCTTGGAAAAATAGCTCAAACTTTCTCATTTAAACTGTGTTTTCAGCCCCAATTTTCACTCCATACACACAATTTTCTCAAAAGTAGTAGCCACACTTGTCCTGATTCACACAATGTGTCTACCTACACGATAGGACTTGCAGTTTTTGAATGAGAAGCCTGAAAGTGAGGAGAGGACAGCCGCGCAGCCACATAGACTGCCATTATAAACTTGGCAGAAAAGTCACTCGTTTTTAACTCGCTCTAGTGACCTCATTTTTTAGACTACAGACAAAAAAATTACATCAGTGTGTTCAGGAGAGCCTTGTGGCGCTCACTGTGAAAGAATTTTGTGAATATCTCCTTCCGTTTTCGTGTAAATCCCCGTTGTTTGGAGGGAGCGCACTGAGAAAATCCTATGCTCTGTATGACACTCTGCTCGCTCGCTCTCTCTCTCACACACACACACACACACACACACACACACACACACACACACACACACACACACACAGAAGGGCCGGGCTGCTCGCGGGCTTCAGTCTGATTGACGTGTCAGTATCCAATCATTTTGAGGTGGTACCTCGATAGGATTGGATGGCGTTTTTCCTTTATTTTACACTGTAGACTGGATTAAAATATTTCATTTTTGGGTCAAATCTTCTATTGTACTGCTTGCAACATGGGTGTGAGGAGCTTTTCAAGTAATATGGTAAAAAATACTCCTGAAAAAAATCTCATACCCCACCTTTAAGTAAGAGCTCACTTATCAGACAAAAAACATAATGAAGGCTGCTGGGTTTTGCTGCAAAAATAAGAAACAAGAGTAACAAAAGGGGTGTTCACACGGCAACTTTTACTCCGGTGTAGCACCGGGGCTGCCCCGGTAGAGCGTTCACACGGTACAAAGTTATACCGGTGTAGCCCCTGAAAGCTGCTTAAACCGGTACAAATCTAACCCTGCTCAGGAGGTGGTTTAAGAAATTTACTCTGGAGTAAATGCTAGTTTGCAGGGCAGCACCGATATAAAATGGGACGTCTGAACGCTACAGGGGTAGACTCGCTACGCGTGAGAAGAGTTGATTACATACGGGCATTGCATAATTTGCATCCTGGTATTTTGCGCTTCCAAAATGGCGAATATCAACAACAACAGAACTGCGTATCTTCATCCACGTTGTTTTCCCGGTGCTTGGTGATGCCATGACAACCGTCCCCATGGCCATGAACGACACGAAGTCGTCGATTTGTTGCCGAATGAATTGTAGAATGCGTTGTTTTCGTGCTCTCTTGTACTTGCGCAACCTTTCCTTTCTCTCTTTTACCCTTTTATGGTGTCTGATAGACCACAACGTAGAAAGTTTGTCTGGAGAAGTATAAACCATGGTTTTTCAATATATCAATCACAAACAAGGCGGGAAAAGGAAGTACATTTTCACGCATATTTCATTTCCGCATTATTACTATCGTATAGCACGGTCGCAAAAACTGCCGTGTGAACGCAAGTGGGGCTGCACCGGTGTTAACATGCTTCTCTCTAGTCAGCAGGTTTGTGACGTGTGAACGCTCCACAAAATTTACACCGGTGTAAGATATATCGCAACAAAATACATCGGTGCAGCATCGATGCAAATATGTGCCGTGTGAACACCCCTTAAGTCTCCAGAAGAACTGTGGCTGTTTCTGCAAGATGCTCAGTAAAACTTACCAACTCATTTACTTTCAAACTGCTCTAATTGTACCTCAGAATTTAAGTAGTGAAATAAAGTGCCTTTATTTCACTATTTTTGAAGGGATCTTTGCTTGACAGACTTGTTTTGCATGTGTCTAAGACCTTTGCACGTGTATATACACACACGCAACTAATACACTTGTGTACAACCCCAAATCAAAAAAAAAAAAAAGTTGGGATGGTATGCTGAAATTAAAACTGAAAATAATGATTTGTAAATAATCTTTGACCTGTATTGCACTGAAAATAATACAGCAACACATTCATTTCTTAATTTACCTCATGAATTTTATTATTTTTTAAAAATAACACTTTTAAATTTTGATTCCTGCAACACATTTTGAAAAAAAAAAAAGTTGGGACAATAAAGTATTTACCACTTTATAACGTTGCCATTCCTTCTCACAGCAATTACAAGATGTTTAGGGACTGAAGACACCAAGTGATGACGTGTTTCAGGTGTTATTTTGTCCCATTCTTCCTGCAAACAGGTTGGGCAAGAGTACGGGTTTGTCATCATGCTTTTCGTTTCACAATTCGCCACACGTTCTCTGTTGGGGACAGAGGGGACAGGCACCCTCTTCTTCCCCAGCCCTGCCTTTGTAATGTGTGCAGAATGTGGCTTTGAATTGTCTTGTTGAAATATCCCTGGAAAAGATGTCGTCTTGAAGGCAACATATGTTGCTCCAAAACCCCAATGTCCTTTTCTGCATTAATGCTACCTTCAGAGAAGTGTAAGTTACCTTTGCCAAGGGCAATGACACAACCCCATACCATGACACACCCTGACTTGTTGCTGATAACAGTCTGGATGGTCCTTTTTGTCTTTGGAATATAAGGCTTCCTTTTTGCGCAGTGACGTTTTAATTGGCATTTGTGGATGCAACGCTGTATTGTAGTGCTTGACAAAAGTAATCCCGAGCCCATGTCTTTATATCAGCTATAGATGAATGACGGGGGCGGCACGGTGGTGTAGTGGTTAGCGCTGTTGCCTCACAGCAAGAAGGTCCGGGTTCGAGCCCCATGGCCGGCGAGGGCCTTTCTGTGTGGAGTTTGCATGTTCTCCCCGTGTCCGCGTGGGTTTGCTCTGGGTGCTCCGGTTTCCCCAACAGTCCAAAGACATGCAGGTTAGGTTAACTGGTGACTCTAAATTGACCGTAGGTGTGAATGTGAGTGTGAATGGTTGTCTGTGTCTATGTGTCAGCCCTGCGATGACCTGGCGACTTGTCCAGGGTGTACCCCGCCTTTCGCCTGTAGTCAGCTGGGATAGGCTCCAGCTTGCCTGCGACCCTGTAGAACAGGATAAAGCGGCTAGAGATAATGAGATGAGATGAGATGAATGACGGTTCTTGATGCAGTGCCGTCTGAGGGATCAAGGCTTGCACCCTTGCCCTTTATGCACCAAAATTCCTCCAGATTCCTTGAATCATTTAATGATATGCACTGTAGAGGGTGAAACATACAAATCCCTTCATATCTTACTTTGAGGAATATTGTTTTAAATGCTTTAATCATTTTCTCATGCATTTGTTGACAAACTGCAGATCCCCGGCCCATCTTTGCTCCTCAAAGGCTAGGCCTTTTCCGGATACTGATTTTGTACCAAATTATGATTAGTCACCTTTTGGCTTCGCCTGTTTCAAATCACATCATTATTTAATTGTTTTACCTCCTTACTAGCCCGAAATTGTCCCGTCCCAACTATTTTTGGAATGTGTTGCAGGCCTGTAATGCAGGAATGGATGTATATTAACAAATAAAATGAAGTTGACCAGACAAAATATGAAATATCTTGTGTTCATACTGTCTCCAGTGAAATACAAATCAAAGTAAATTTAGAAATCACTGCTTTCTTTCTTTTTTTGTGTGTATGCATTTTCCAGACCATCCCAACGTTTTCTGATTTTGGGGTTGTATGTCATAAAACCAGGGCTTTGAACCGGTTCAAGGAACGAAAACGAAAACCGGGAACTTTTTCTATTTCACATGGAACAGAAACGAAACCAGAAACTTTATTATTTTTTATGTTCCGGAACAGAAACGCTTATTAAAAATAATGGTAACCGGTTAATACCGGTTTTTATTTCGTTCCTCAAAGTTTCCGTAGCCTACAAATAAAATAGCCATTCTTCTCCTGCGCAAGTTTCTATGACCCGCTGGGGTTCACTTCCTGTGTGACGTTCGCTGACTGAATGGCGAGAGTGGGAAGGTGGACTACTATCACTTCTCCATGTGATAATAAGTGAATTACTGAGTGTCTGAGCAAAGAAGAGCCTGAACGTTGCAACCTCCCTACTGGCTGTTTGTAAAAGTGTATCAATTGTTGCCCTTCCCACGGGAATCATTGCGGGCTCGAGAGACGAGACCTGACGAGTTAGTTCGTTGGTAGTAGAACAAAATGTCTGGACACAAATCGGGTTTTCAGAAAAGGAAAGAAAATAAACGGAGGGTCGAAAATACAAAAAAGGAGGCAGAAAATGCAAAACGAGTTTTAAGGTAGGACAAATGGTTACTTTTCTGAGGCAGCCCGCCGTGGCTGCCTGCAGGCTTATTTATTATAGCCCATTTAGTTAAAATAGTTGATATAAAATGTTTATAGTTATAGTTATGTGATGGTTGTCCTGATTTAGACTGGTGTTTTTTTTTTGGGGGGGGTTTGCGCGATGTTGCACCCGGGTCCAGATTAGGGCAGAACCGGCCCTGGCTACATTTCAGGTGTAGTTTGTTTTATGTATGTATGTACTTGCATAGATGTGTACTTGGTCTTCCAATATGGCGCCTAACAAAATCTCGCGGCGCGGTGACGTCATGCGGTAGCCCTCTATAGGGCCTGACTAGCCTTTGGTAACACACTAAACGAATTATCTTTCATTTTTGGCACTTTTTCTGTTTGTGTAGATGGGAAGACATACTGAGAATCCAAATCGCCAACATTTGAAATAATAATTGTTTTGAATTATTTCTTGTCTTATTTAATGAAGGTTGTAATAGAATTAGTCTACATTTGGCTTAAGCTGGATGAGACAGAGACATAATTTTATAGCCATTTGTTAAACCGCTGACAGGGAACGTAATTAACCGTTCCGGGAACGAAATTTTTTTGTTCTAACCGGTTCGGGAACATCCATTTAATGGTGGAACCCAAAACCGGAAACGTTAAAATTCCGTTTCTGTTCGGAACGAACCAATAGGAAAAAAATTCTGGTTCAAAGCCCTGCATAAAACTGCTGTTTATTAAAATATAGATTGGGTGTACTAGTATCATTCTAGTACTCTAATAGTAATAATTCTAATACTTAACACTAGGACTTATTCTTATTGTAATTATTCAAAAAAGCCTGGACTTGTATATGTTGATGTTAACAAAGAGTTTTAGTAAATTGTCTTAACACAGTTATCACACAAGCCCAGTACATTTTACTTGCCTTCCAAAATCGATTCTTTGGAGTCATTTCGAATACCAAAAAGACACTGTGTATGGTCTTACTGTTAGTTTTGAGTGTTCCAGGTTCACTGCTGCGACTTCCTGCCTGATTAATGGCCTTGACAATGAAGATGTACTTGGTGCCACTCTGTAGGCCATGAACGGTGTAGTGGTTCTGCTTGATATTAGGAACAATCATCCAACTGTCAGCAGAGTTGCAGAGACCTAGATAGGGAAGTTAAATGTTTCATTGTTCATGTTATATAACCTAATGCACACTGAATACACTCATTTCTGATTCTCTAGAGACCAAGTGTCAAACTCAAAGTGGAAACTTACAAAAAATTATATTGAATATATACTGAAAAAGAAAGGATGAAGATACAGTTATGTGCCAATTCTTCTAAAATCTCATTCTTACAAACATGTTTTTAAGATTAAAAAAAAAAAAACTATACAGTTTATATGAGGGATTGCAAAAGACTATTAATTTTTACTGGTCAAACGATACGTCTGCATTTATGACTCACCATTTCACTGTTTCTTTGACTGCCCGAGCTTTTTAATACCCTTACAGTAGCGACTGTATGAATGAATGTACGAGTCGATTCAATGAATTTATATAACCTAAGTTCTGAAGGTAGAATATGTCATGGACATTTTTTTCCTGTTTCTGTTTTCATTTCAATATCCTGCCGTACCTTCAGAGCTTGGGTGTAAATCAATAGAACATATAATTTATGGCCCTTCAAAGGCTCACAAAAGTAATCATGTGGCTCTTGGTTGTTTATTGATCCTGACTGTAATAAAAATTTGGAATAGAATCCACTCATCTCTCCAGATTATAGCCTGTCTTAAGGGTGTAATGAAGAGCAATAATGCAGATGCTGCTGCAGTGGCTCTGATAATGTTAAGCATTGATTCTATTTTTGAGATTCAGTTCATTCAGGCTTGGTAGCTGGGGTGCTCATTCACATTGTATATGGATCAAATGCATATATTGGATGGAAAGATAGTGCATTATGATGCCATGATATATACTGGGCAATATACCACTTGTATTTTTCAGATGAGCAACAGCCGGGACATGGAAATTCAAAACCATGACATAAATCTCTATATATCACTTGCAAGGAAATCAGTGAACTGTTTTGATAAATTTGGGTACCTTTTTGTTTGTGAATGTGTCTATATAATAAAAAGAACATCACAACTTAGCCTGAAGATATGAGCTAGCAATATGCTAACAATATTGCATGCTATCAAACCAAATGAATGAAACACGCTGGAAGGGAACAGAATATGTGTTTTTATTCCATTGAGAAAGTGTCTTGCATGTATAATAATTGCCGATATTTCACTCCAATGTCACTCCCAGTGTCTTCCCATTGACTAGACACGTGTTGTCAAAATGGTGAAGCGGTTCAAAATTAGAATTCTTTTGATTAACTTGCATATTTTTTGTGGCTGTGTCCATAAATATAAAGATCATCACACAGGTGTGCGAAGATATGAAGTTTATCTTCTCGTGTTAAAAATAGTTTCAGTCATTCGCTTTGCTCACTCATGAATATATACATCCACCACTCGAAGATAAACTTCATATCCTGTGTGTGTGTGTGTGTGTATTAGGGCTGCGTACCTAAACGTAACATCAGGTACAGGTACCGGTACAGAGGTTTAGGTACAGGTCCGGACCTGTACCTGAACAATTTGACAAATTCTTCTGAACTTCTTCAATAATGACAGAAACATTAATAAACTGTTGACAACTTGTCAGTATCTTTATTCAAAGAAAACCGAACATAACTAGGTTTCCTGCCTCACTTCTCAGTCACCCTCTCAGTCTCACACTATAGTTAACTTGGGACAAAAAGTCATAAGTTGTCTCACAGCGAGAAGTGACTACACTAGAGTACTACAGACTACGCGCAGTCCGCGGCCTTTAACTTACGCGGCAAAATTACACAAAGCAACAAAGGCCGCCAATGCCAGCAAAGGGAAAAATGGCTGACCTGCTTTTGAGTCTTTTTGACCAATCAGAACGCTGGATCAGCCAAGCTCTCGCAATGTCTCGTGAGACTGTGGCGAGAGGATCTCAAATCAAAGATGGCTCCGATTTCAAGTTTCAGCGCGGCATTTTACGTCTTTTCCAGTGCTAAATTTTCGTCTTTGTGGTAGGATTTACGCATCTTCAGTCACAAAATAAGCAGATACTTGGTGTAAATTTATATCGGTACAGTACCGGTACTTCATGATCCAGTATTTTGGATCTGTACCGAATCGATTTTCACAGTACAGTACCGGTACACAGTACCGGTATGCAGCCCTAGTGTGTGTGTGTGTGTGTGTATATATATATATACACACACACATTCACTGGATATGAGCAATCGCACGCACTGATTGGCTATTCTACTACTAGGATATCTGCTCATATACCGTGAGTAGAGAAAAACAAAATGGCGGCACACATCAAGTCAGATATATCACTTTATCAAAGACATAGAAAGTGATATAAACTCAAATATGTTTTTGTACTGACTCAATAATGTAGAAGTCATAACATAGAAATCTATCACAAAGTTTGTATGAAAAAAAATAGGGTGCCTTTTGCACAGTACTTGTGTGTGTATGTATGTATATGAAATTCTTGATATGTCTTACTTACTGACAATGTTTGACTGGCCAGTAAAGATGGTGTACTGAAGCTCATAAGAAACTACAGAGAATTCATCATCAGATGTCCAGTGCACAGTGATGGTGTCATAGGATGCCGTGCAGAGCTCTTCTCGGATACCTGGAGGGCTTGGTGCTGGAATAACAATCATGATGAAAAAACAACAAAGAGGATTCTGCTTTAACTTAACGAATCATTTTAAAACTTAACAAAGAGAGAAGCAACACAAGATGAAATACGCACATTTTCTATGAAAAAAGGAAAAACTCATTCATGCCACAGTGATGATATTTGGGTTATTTTGACCTGACAGTAACAGGTTGAAGTAATTGCAAGTTAAATTAAAGGACCAGTGATGGAATTAAATTAATTATAGCGCCATTAACTTGGGTTTTACTCAAAATCTATAAACCTGGAGCACTTTGTCATTACACATAAAAGCATCATTTAATCATTTGGACATTTATTAACTTTGAGTGTCTGAAGACTGATGATCCCTATTTGAGTCTCACTACTTGCTCTCCACTTATTCTCCTTTGATTGCCCTTCAGCTCTATGGTGTGTATTTTATGAAGGAACTGCAGCTCATTTGACTTAAAAGCTGTGCTACACTCTTTCTTGTCATGTTCACTTTACCGTAGCACATTATTCTTACTGCTACTGATTTTTAAGCATGCAATGCCTAAAGACTTCTCATCACTAGCTTAGTGAGCTCTTTGTCTGAACAAGGAACTGAATACAACAGAAATATGAGTGCATCTCAAAAAATTAGAATATTGTGAAAGTTTTTTTTGGTAATTTAATTCAAAAAGGTAAACTTTTATGTATTTTATATTAATTGCACATAAAATTACATTCCAAGCCTTTTTTCTTTTAATTTTGATGATTATGGCATATAGCTCATGAAAATCAGAAATCCAATTTCTCAAATGATTAGAATAGTTCTTAAGAGCCCATGTTTATCTTCCTCTTGAGAATACTCCATAGATTCTCTATGGGGTGCAGGTCAGGTGAGTTGGTTGCCCAATCAAGCACAGTAATATCATGGTCAGCAAACCATTTGGCAGTAGTTCTGGCATTGTGGGCAGGTGTAAAGTCCTGCTGGAAAAGGAAATTGGCATCTCCATAAAGCTTGTCAGCAGATGGAACCATGAAGTGCTCTAAGATCTCCTGGTAGACGGCTGCGTTGACCTTGGACTTGATAAAATACAGTGGACCAACACCAGCAGAGGACATGGCACCCTAAATCATCACATACTGAGGAAACTTCACATTGGACTTCAAACACCTTGGATTCTGTCCACTCTTCCTCCAGACTCGAAAAATTTATATTCATCTGAAAAGAGGACTTTGGACCACTGAGCAACAGTCCAGTTCTTTCTCTTCTTAGCCCAGGTAAGACACTCCTGATGTTGTCTCTGGTTCAGGAGTGGCTTGATATTAGGAATGTGACAGTTGTAGCCCCTTTTCTGAAGATGTCTGTGTGTGGTGGCTCTTGATGCACTGACACCAGCCTCAGTCCCCTCCTTGTGAAGCTCTATCAAGTTCTTGAATCGACTTTTCTTGACAGTCCTCTCAAGGCTGCGCTCATGCCTGTTGCTTGTGCACCTTTTCCAGCCAACCTTTTCAGCAATGACCTTCTGCGGCTTACCCTCCTTGTGCAGGGTGTCGATGATCATTTTCTGGACAACTTTCAAGTTAGCAGTCATACCCATGATTGTGGTTGTGTGTACTGAACTAGACCAATAGATACACAGTATTTATACTGTTTTACTCAAACTCGAAATGAAATATTCTCATAAATTGAGATACTGGATTTCTGATTTTCATGACCTATAAGCCATAATAATCAAAATGGGAAAAAAAGGCTTGAAATATTTCACTTTACATGTAATGAATATATGACCGTTTACCTTTTTGAATTAAATTACAAAAAATAGCATTTTCATGATATTCAAACTTTTCTGAGATGCACTAGTAATAGAAAAGTAAAATATTGGAGCATCTTCATCACACACAGTGTAAATTATGAATCTGTGATTTTTATCTCATGACTAGTCATCTAATTCTGCAAACAATTATTTTTATAATCAAATAATCTGTCATATGTTTTGGATAATCAATTAATCTATTGGTTATTTTTGCTGCAATTACAATAACTAAATGAAATCAAAATTAAATAATTTTGAATATAGTCCCTTTTTGTTTGTTTGTTTTGTGATTTATTTCTCCAAATGGTACTAAATCTGTTGCCTTCACATCTACATGGCCTTACCATTAAAACCAGTCGAAACTTTTAATCTCATTAAACTATTAAACTAGTATGTCACTTATTTACCTTCTTTCACTGAACCGTTGGAAGTTTATGAAGCAGCTTTGATTACATATCATCATCAAATTGTACAGTCACTTACCAAGCAGGAGTTTTGGGGTGTTTTTTCTTTTAAATAGTTGTGCATCATCAATGTGTTGCTGTCTCGTGCGTTGTGCAAACTGCATTTAATCATGCTTTTGTGTTTAGAATTAAAACAAACAAACAAAACAAAAACCCCTGTACTTTTACCATTCAAGCTATTGCCATCTTTTACTGCTCTCTCATTGCCATTGTTATTAAGTTCAATCTGTGCCATATATGCGATAGTAATTCTATGGTACTCGACAGATGCATCATTACTGAGATTAAATGAGACATGTCAGCAGTCAGAAATGATCACTGAGCAAAGGGGAAAAGCATGCAGCAAGGGTGACTGCATACCAGTGGCGGCTGCTGGTTTTTAAAACAGGGGAAGCCCATTTTACGTATTCATCGTAAAACCTGTAGGCCGGATATCAAAGCATAGAAAGGTGTGCCCCATTAGCATAGTGAACTAGACAACCCCACCTAGTGGCAGAAAGTATTTTTGCTTGTACATTTCATGTTATAGTCTGGCTTGCCAGGCTAGTGCCTCATATCCTTAATCAAAAATATCAAACATCCAAAAATCACTGGCTATTCAACGAAGAGCCTTGAACATCATACCCTGACATGCAACACAGAGTCTTTAACACAACACCCAGCTGTGCAACACATCCTTGAACACATTCTGCAACACAGTCTGGAAATTCATAACCAGGTAGGCTATGCAACACACAGAACCTTGAATATTATACCCAGGTATAACCTATAACACAGAGCCCACCATTCTCTTAACATTACTGAACAATATACACACTTCAGATTCATGAACATTATATGATGCACACTATTTATACACAAATTCTGCCCTCCGCTCCTTTTCCAGAAAATGGTCTGTGACCCTGTCATACCAGCTGGTTGTGCTTTCCAGAGACTTCACCAATTTCTGTTAGCAGCTAGCACTGCAGATCCCAATAAGGCTCAAGCTAGCCTACAACCAGATTGAACTACAAATGAAATAAACGAGTGAATTCACGAATGATCAAACTGATAGAATGGATGAAAGTTAACGGAGCACAACGAGTAATATTTACATTTATTTACAGAGTAATGTACAGAGACATCAATGAGAAGAAACGTTTATACGAAAAGAAAGTCGGACAGCACTTTGGCACACGACTACACTTTCTCGACATCCGCTGGGGACTCACTGATCATACTTCCGTGTTCCTCGCCGACGTCGAAGTACAGAGCCCGCCCTCCTCATGTCTTTCAAACACTACCTCCAATAATCCTTCATCAGCCCGGCTTCTTGTCCCTCCCACTGTCTCGTTTAGTCCCAGAGAAGCCCGGCTTCCCTGGAAGTGACGATTTTGTCAATTTTAACCAATAACAGCTAGCCGAAATTGGCTGTTCAGAGCCGTCTCGTAGACTGCAACAGATACCCGGCTGCCAGCCATAGAGCCCATTGAAATAAGAAAGGTTACAGCCAGTGTTGCCAGATTGGGCGGTTTTAAGTGCATTTTGGCGGGTTTTGAACATATTTTGGCTGGAAAACATCAGCAGTATCTGGCAACGCTGGTTACAGCCTGGCAGCAAAGGTGATTCTCGTAGCGAACTGCAAGTTCGTCAGACATCACTCAAATAAGTTACAGGATAGTTATGAACGTAAATACAATCTTGGGCATATATTATGTTATGCAAGTTATTGTTTTAATGAGAATTCAACGTCATAAATGGCGCAGTTTGGGGAGAGAATTTTAGGGGAAGCTCGGCTTCCCTTGTTGTCTCTGAGAAATCGCCCCTGCTGCATACATTTTATTTATTCCAAAATAAAATCGGCACTAATCTGCTTTTTTCCACCACTTTTGATGATTTAATAATTAATTAATTAGTAATATTCTAAACCGAACCCTTACTTCCACCTTCTGACTTGTTAACATCTAAACAGGCAGCCTTTCTGTTGCAAGTGTAATCACATCAAACATCAGAAAAATGTGATCTCAGTTACTTTGACCATGGCATGGTTGATGGTGCCAGACAGACTGGTTCAATTGTTGAAACTGGGCAGCTGAATATTGGAAGACCAGGCAGCCTTTTTTCCAGTCTTTACAGGTGAACCTGTGCCGACTATAGTCCTTGATTCCAGTTATTGGCTGACAGGACTGGAATCTGATGTGGTACTCTGCTTTTGTAGCCCATCCACCTCAAGGTTTGGCATGTTTTGCATTACATTTCAGGCATTTAGCAGATGCTCTTATCCAGAGCGACATAAACACACCCAGAGCAGCCTGGGGAGCAATTGGGGGTTGGGTGCCTTGCTCAAGGGCACTTTAGCCATTCCTGCTGGTCCAGAGAATCAAACTGGCGACCTTTTGGTCCCAAAGCTGCTTCTCTAACCTTTAGACCACGGCTTCCATGGCTTTTGCATTTTGAGATGCTTTTCTGCTCATCACGGTTGTAAAAAGTGGTTATTTGAGTTACTGTAGCGATCTGGCCATTGTCGTTTGACATTCGTAATCAATAAGCCATTTCAACCCTCATCGCTGATGCTTGTTTGATGTTTTTTGTTTGTTTTCACACCATTCTGTATAAGCTCTAGAGGCTGTTGTGCATGAAAACCCCAGGAGATTAGCAGTGTCTGAAATATTCAAACCAGCCTGTCTGGCACCACAGTGAGAGTCGCTGAGATCACATTTCCCCCTATTCTGATGTTTGATGTGAATATTAACTGAAGCTCTTGACCAATATCTGCATGATTTTAAGCATGGAACTTCTTCAACATGATTGCCAAGTGCATGAATATGCAGGTGTTCCTATAATGTGGCCGGTGATTTGTAGATAATTTATGCTGGAACAATATATGTGCAATTACCTGTGAGGTAATCAAGACTTTCTAGCATCTTCTTCTCTCTGGTAAAATCCAGTGCGAAGGTGTCAAATGTGTCTGTCAGATTAATCTCAGGTATCAGGACCTGAGAGGACGCTGTAGCCATCGAGACTCTGAAAAAGTAGAAGTATCAAGTACCGAGTATTCTTTATCCATAATATTTGGATATAACGTTTGTTGATAGTGTTCATATTAAAAATCTTTGCTCACCGCTCTGAGATGCTCTTGGCAGTCTGGAGGAAGCGAGCATGATCGGTTTCTTTCAGCGTCTGGTCTGCTTGAGTTATGAGAGCAGATGATCGCTCTATGCACTGTTTGCAGTTCGCGATTTGTTGTGCTAGTTTACGCAGTCGAACCGTCTACAGACAGAAAGTGTTACTTGAGTCCAGTAATTACCATCAATCCACCTAATGTCATGAAAAATCTGGAGGAATTATAATAACTGAAAGAAATTTCATCTGATTCCAAACACAGAAGTATTTGCAATAGTGAGACTCTTTTATTACAGTACAATGTAGGTATAATGTAATACAGTAATGTAAGTATATTGTGATGTATAGTTGCTTGGGGAATTAAGTGAATGTGATTAATTAATCTGACTGTCAAGTCAGTTAGCAGTATGTTTTAGGTACGAATTAACATTTACTCTAAAGAGAGATTTACTAACCCCATTTCCAGAAAAGTTGGGACATTTTCTAAAATGCAATAAAAACAAAAATCTGTGATTTGTTAATTCATGCGAACCTTTATTGAACTGACGAAAGTACAAATAAAAGATTTTCAATGGTTTTTCTGACTAACTTAATTGTATTTTGTAAATATAAACGAAGTGAGAATTTGATGTGTGCAACACACTCAAAAATAGTGGGACAGAGGCAAAATTAGACTGAAAAGTTTATAAGATATTCAAGGAACACTATTTGGAAGATTCCACAATAAGCAGGTTAATTGCTATCATGACTGGGTATAAAAGGAGCATGCACCAAAGGTTCAGTCTTTGCAAGCAAGGATGGGTTGTGGCTCACTCCTTTGTGTCAAAATTCGTGAGAGAATTGTTAGTAAATTAAAAAAGAACATTTCTTAACACAAGATTTTAGGTCTTTCAAAATCTACAGTACATAATATTGTGAAAAGATTCAAGGAATTCAGAGACATCTCAGGGCATAAAGGGCAAGGTTGGAAACCACTGTTGAATGTGTGTGACCTTCTAGCTGTAAGGCAACACTTCCTGAGAAACCGTCATGCTAATGTGACAAATATGGGCTCAGGGGTACTTTGGAAAACCGTTGTCACTTAAGACAGTCTGCCATTGCATCCAGAAATGCAACCTGAAACTGTGCTACTCAAGGAGGAAGCCATTCATCAGTTCTATGCAGAAATCAAAGGTGAACACAACCATCCAGTTTGTTATCAGAGAAAGGTGCAAAAGCCAGCATCTGTGATGGTACGGGGGGCATCAGTGCCCACGGCATGGGTGAGTTGCATGTGTGTGTGAAGGTACCACTGATATATTGGGGCATATATTGGGATTTTAGAGAGATGTTTATCAAAGTGACATCTCTTCCCAGGAAGTCCATGCTTATCAGCAGGACAATGCCAGGCCTCATTCTGCATGGGCTACAACAGCGTGGCTTTGTAGACAGAGTGTGTGTGCTTGACTGGCCTGCTGCCAGCGCTTGACTGGCCTGCTGCCAGTGCAGATCTGTCTCCGACTGAGGATGTATGGCACATCCTCAATACAATTAAATATTGTACAATTGTACAATACTTGATTGTACAAAATACAATTAAGTTGGTCAGTAAAGCTATTGAAAATCGTTTCTTTGTACTTTTGTCAGGTAAATAAAGGTTTATGTGAATTAACAAATCACACATTTTTGTTTTTATTCATACCTGCAAACTAGTCGCTTTTCGGCGAAATTCGCTGTTTTGCAAACAAAATATGTCATTCTCGTGATTCATCTAGATCCGAAGAGTTTTTTTTTTTTTGGGGGGGGGGGGGGATCAGCGGTGGATGGGACTTTCAGTAAAATGGGATTGCCATCTTCACAAGAGTCATTTGGCCAATCACACGCTACTCATTTGGCCAATCACAAACATCCAAGTCAATCCATCTTTCCCACGGCAAACTAAACCTTTGCCTGACTAAACCATAGACCGTAAACATACGACCTGCGTCAGAGACGTCAGAGATCTATGGACACTAGCGACAGACTTGAGGTAAGTCTCGTTATCTCCCAACAATGTAATATGCTGTGTAAATTAAACTTGGTTTCTCAAAGATAATCCTACTTTAGCAACGTTACGTGTGTCGTGACATGAAACCTTTTCCAACATGTTTAATGTTATACATAATGTAAAGTTTTTCAGCTTGTATGCTAACGTTAGCTAGGATGTCAGCTACCATCAGTGAATTGTGTGTTAACGTTAACCTTTCATGCCAGTCGGTTCAGTTCGAATAATTTTTGTGAAGGCTATTTCTACTGTATCCGTACTGTTATCTGATGATAATGCGACATTGTCACAAGATGAGGAATGAAAACGAACACGTAACATTAACGTTAGTACACTGGCGTTTTTTAAGTGATTGAAACACCGTCTCTGGCGGATCATTTAACATGGATGGATGTAGTTAGAGTTAGCCTTTACAAACGTTTATGGTAACAAAAAGGAGCCCTGACCCAGCCGGTAATATTTGATCAATTCTCTTCCAGAAAGAGGGAGCTTAAAGAGGAAGATGCTGTTTATGTAGTAAAGCTTGATGCAGGTCTGAGGTGCAGGTGGAGCTGGGCCTGGCTAAAAATTGAGGTCAAGACTGAAGTGAAGGGAGTTCAGCACAGCTTCCCGCTGTCACAGTTTTTTCATAAGATAGACAAAGCCGGGTATGCCAAAAAGAAATAAATTACAGCAACAAAGGCTCTCATGCTCTTTTGGCACACTGCCAAACAGAGGTGCACCGTCAAAAAGTGTGCACTGTTATGACCACATCCAGTGTCCTTCCAGTCCCAGAGCAAAGTGCTTCCAAGGGGCCTGATGTCATGAGGGAGCGAGTTAGGGTGCCTGTACCATACCTACATTTCAGTGAGTTGCCAATGCAGAGGTGTGTATACGTAGATTAGGCTAAATAGGCTAGGCTTGTAGTTTTCTGTAATTCTACCATTTCACTGTTTAACAGCTTACTTGATATTTGCCAGTAGGCTAATGTTAGGCAAAATAGGAGTAGACTAGCCTACATTACCAAAAAATATTGTACATTGCATGTTTAGTTAATTTAGAGATTAACTACCGTAGCCTAGATCATGTCTATTGGAATGAGGATCCGATCTTAACAACTTTGTAATAGCAGGAAGTTTGTGAATATTAAACCAGCTTTAATAATGTAAATATAATAATAATAATAATAATAATAATAATAATAATAATAATAATTTCTTTGTTTAGGCAATGGTTCTGGCTACTCTTGCTGAATATTCACTTCCTTTCACCTTTGCACCAGTGATGGTGAACCTGGCCCAAGTGCTGGCTGAAGACAAAGTAGCCCTTAGTGGGCTGAAGCTAAACTGGCCATGGAACGGCTTGTCCAGGCCAAAAAAATGAAGAAATGAGATTTACTATTAGTAAATTACTCAGCTTGACATTGTTGTTACTTGATTGTGGTTGATTTTGTTGATTGACCATCAGCCATTTTGCACTGATTGACCAAAAAACAAGGTTATGTTAATAAACAGGTTTTTTGTTTACCTGTAGCTATGTTGCACCTTTTTTCGGAGAGGGGGTGGGCTCGGGTTTTGGTTTACGTTGGGGGGGGGGTAAAAAGTTTGTCACTTTTTTCAGACCTTCTGAGTTTGCAGGTATGTTTATTGCGTTTTGGAAAATGTCCCAACTTTTCTGGAAATGGGGTTAGTAGGTCATGAGGTTAACTTGCTGATTAACTTGCCTTCCCCTCTTTGATTTTGGCACCAATAATTTGCCAATGCCAGGCCTCATTCTGCATGGGCTACAACAGCGTGTGTGTGTGCTTGACTGGCCTGCTGCCAGTGCAGATCTGTCTCCTATTGAGGATGTATGCCACATCATGAAAAGGACAATCAGACAACCATGACCACAGATTGTTGAGCAGCTGAAGTCTTTTATCAAGCAAGAATGGACAAAAATTCCAATCGCAAAACTGCAATAATTAGTATCCTCAGTTTCCATATGACTAAAAAGTGTTATTACAGTGGTGCTTGAAAGTTTGTGAACCCTTTAGAATTTTCTATATTTCTGCATAAATATGAACTAAAACATCATCAAATTTTCACACAAGTCGTGAAAGTAGATAAATAGAACCCAGTTAAACAAATGAGACAAAAATATTATACTTGGTCATTTATTTATTGAGGAAAATGATCCAATATTATATATCTGTGAGCAGCAAAAGTATGTGAACCTTTGCTTTCAGTATCTGGTGTGACCCCCTTGTGCAGCAATAACTGCAACTAAACATTTCCGGTAACTGTTGATCAGTCCTGCACACCGGCTTGGAGGAATTTTAGCCCATTCCTCCGTACAGAACAGCTTCAACTCTGGGATGTTGGTGGGTTTCCTCACATGAACTGCTTGCTTCAGGTCCTTCCACAACATTTCCACTGGATTAAGGTCAGGACTTTGACTTGGCTATTACAAAACATTAACTTTATTTTTCTTTAACCATTTTTTGGTAGAACAACTTGTGTGCTTAGGGTTATTGTCGTGCTGTATGATCCACATTTTCTTGAGATTCAGTTCATGGACAGATGTCCTGACATTTTCCTTTAGAATTCACTGGTATAATTTAGAATTCATTGTTCCATCAATGATGGCAAGCCGTCCTGACCCAGATGGAGCAAAACAGGCCCAAACCATGAGACTACCACCACCATGTTTCACAGATGGGATAAGGTTCTTATGCTGGAATGCAGTGTTTTCCTTTCTCCAAACATAACGCTTCTCATTTAAACCAAAAAGTTCTATTTTGGTGCATCCATCCACAAAACATTTTCCCAATAGCCTTCTGGCTTGTCCACATGATCTTTAGCAAACTGCAAATGAGCAGCAATGTTCTTTTTGGAGAGCAGTGGCTTTCTCCTTGCAACCCTGCCATGCACACCATTGTTGTTCAGTGTTCTCCTGATGATGGACTCATGAACATTAACATTAGCCAATGTGAGAAAGGCCTTCAGTTGCTTAGAAGTTACCCTGGGGTCCTTTGTGACCTCGCCGAGTATTACACGCCTTGCTCTTGGAGTGATCTTTGTTGGTCGACCACTCCTGGGGAGGGTAACAGTGGTCTTGAATTTCTCCATTTGTACACAATCTATCTGACTGTGGATCGGTGGATTCCAAACTCTTTAGAGATGGTTTTATAGCCTTTTCCAGCCTGATGAGCATCAACAACACTTTTTCTGAGGTCTTCAGAAATCTCCTTTGTTTGTGCCATGATACACTTCCACAAACATGTGTTGTGAAGATCAGACTTTGATAGATCCCTGTTCTTTAAATAAAACAGGGTGCCCACTCACACCTGATTGTCATCCCATTGATTGAAAACACCTGACTCTAATTTCACCTTCAAATTAACTGCTAATCCTAGAGGTTCACATACTTTTGCCACTCACAGATATGTAATATTGGATCATTTTCCTCAATAAATAAATGACCAAGTATAATATTTTTTGTCTTATTTGTTTAACTGGGTTCTCTTTATCTACTTTTAGGACTTGTGTGAAAATCTGATGTTGTTTTAGGTCATATTTATGGAGAAATATAGAAAATTCTAAAGGGTTCACAAACTTTCAAGCACCACTGTAAAAGGAAAGGTGTTGTAACACAACGGTAGTAATGCCTCTGTCCCAACTTTTTGAGTGTGTTGCAGGCATCAAATTCTAACTTTGTTTATATTTACAAAATACAATTAAGTTGGTCAGTAAAACTATTGAAAATCGTTTCTTTGTACTTTTGTCAGTTAAATAAAGGTTCATGTGAATTAACAAATCACACATTTTTGTTTTTATTGCATTTTGGAAAATATCCCAACTTTTCTGGAAATGGGGTTAGTAGGTCATGAGGTTAACTTGCTGATTAACTTGCCTTCCCCTCTTTGATTTTAGCACCAATAATTTGTCTCCTCTCCTGAATTATGCTGATCAAGATGTCGCATTCTTCCATCAGCTTTCCTTCCTGTCGTGATGCATTCACCTAATAAAAACACACACCCAGAAATGTATTTTAGGAAAAACATAGCACTGCTCAGCCAAAAACGTCACTTATATCAAGCTGTCGCATGTTTCAGAAGAATTCTTTTAACGGTCTATACGTGCAGTTACTTTAGAATAAAATGATGAGGGGAAATAAACTCTTAAAGCACTAAAAAATTCAGTCCTTCTGAGTCATGTTAGATTACTCTGTATTGTGTGTGAAGAACTGTGAAGCTGTTATGTTTTGCAGAATCATAATGGTAAGGATGGTAAGGTTTTCTTTTTATTCACAAAACAGGTGAAACCAGATATAATGGGATACATGTTTTTTGTCTCTCTTGAGAGAAATACATATATGCTACCACATTAAATATATTTTTTTAAACTTGCAGTATATTAGGAAATAAGCAAAGCTATCTTAATATATCTAGTATTGCATGAATTCACCCATATGTTTTACGCTTCCGTATAGTTTTTCCTTCAAAGATGAAAAATAGATTGCAAGGAAAAACATAGTTTCCACTATGCTTATTCAATTTTACATTATATAATAAAAATTTAGTTGAGTAGTTGATATTTTCATAGATGGTGCTTTCTTATACCAAAGCGTTTCTTAGATTTTAAGTTAATCTATTTTTAAAAATAGTAAAAATGAATGAATAATGAATATAACTTCAACCATGTGAAACCACCTTTTTTTTTTTCCAGTGCTTGTCTTCATGGGGTGTAAAAATGATGTGTTGAGATATGAAAGAGGTGATTGTTAAAGGTTTGTGAGACCTTTGAGGTGTAATAACTTCTCTCTGGCTGTTTTTTTTTACTATGTAAAAGAACTTATTCAGTCATGGTTCAGTTCTTTCAACACACTAATTAAGCTCCATGACTTTTGAACATGACCATCAACAGTTTCACCTTAGAGTGAATTTTTTTTTTTTTTGAGTTGTGCTCATTTTTTCCCATGTCTTTCACAGACGTGTTCTGTCTTCTGGTTATTAATAAGGCCTAAAAGCCTTTAAACGACTCCAGTGGGGAGAGTTAAATGATTTGGTAAATAAATATTGAAATACTATGCATTCTGATTTGAAAATAGGAGTTATAAAATACTGCTTTATAAGACAATATATGTATTTGTACATTGTGATCACTAATTTCTCGCTAGTTCCTTTTTAACTGTTTGCTTATAATATTGACCCAAGCCATCTAAATTTGATTTAATAGCAAGATTGGGTTTCACATTTTTAAGACTCACACATGGACAGGAAAAAGCTCAATACAGAGAGAGAGAGAGAGAGAGAGAGAGAGAGATGTAGGTCATCACTAAGCCTTCGTGTGGTTAATGTGATGAAATGGTGCTCGACGGAGCCAGAAGTGATTTGTTTAACCCTGAGGAGATGCGGCTTGACAAAAGCCCACATTGAAAGGCAGACAGAAAGCCACAGAAAGTGGTAGGTTGTTTTTTATTGTAAAATATTTATCTAAATACACAGTTCCTGTCCATGATATTTCTGACCATAAAACTTTAAGTAAGGGCAGCACGGTGGTGTAGTGGTTAGCGCTGTTGCCTCACAGCAAGAAGGTCCGGGTTTGAGCCCCGTGGCCGGCGAGGGCCTTTCTGTGCGGAGTTTGCATGTTCTCCCCGTGTCCGCATGGGTTTCCTCTTGGTGCTCCGGTTTCCCCCACAGTCCAAAGACATGCAGGTTAGGTTAACTGGTGACTCTAAATTGACCGTAGGTGTGAATGTGAGTGTGAATGGTTGTCTGTGTCTATGTGTCAGCCCTGTGATGACCTGGCGACTTGTCCAGGGTGTACGCTGCCTTTCGCCCGTAGTCAGCTGGGATAGGCTCCAGCTTGCCTGCGACCCTGTAGAACAGGATAAAGCGGCTAGAGATAATGAGATGAGATGAGAAGATGCATGGGGCAAGCCCAAAATAACTTCACTCTGCAACACCATGCCATCATGAAAGGCTCACTTATTACTCATTTACCAACTACTGAAGGCTAGCACATGCTTCCTCTGAGACACGTGAAACTAGCCAACCACATCTTTTCAAACTATATCACCAGGCAACGTAGCACACTCAGAGGAAAGCACTATCTGCCCTCTTCCACATACATGAGCCCAGAAATGCCTGTGATTACTAGTGTCACTGTGATTGACAGGGGAAAGAAAGCATGCTGTCCCAACCATGCAGGTTCCCAGGTACTGAAGGCTGTAGCATCATGATGGTTTGAGACACATGATTCTTTTAGTTGTACATAAAGGAATGAGCACTCTAATTTAGATGAGCCAGTTGACCTAATCCACGTCTTTGGACTGTCAGAGGAAACCCACGCAGGCACAGGGAGATCATGCAAACTCCGCACAGAAAGACCTCAGTTAGCCGCCAGGTCCAAATCCAGAACCTTCTGTGAGGCGATAGCACTAACCACTGCGCCACCCTATCGTCCAACATGATGCTAATTAGATCAGAGGTGGATTTGAGGTCATTTTGATTTGCATTGAAAATTACTGTTATCAATATCAGTCGTCGTCTTCTTTCGGCTGCTCCCATTAGGGGTCGCCACAGAAAATCTGTTCCGCTTATTTGATTTGGCATAGGTTTTTAGACCGGATGCCCTTCCTGATGCAACCCTCCCCAGTCTATCTGTGTTTGGGACCAGCACTAAGTATACACTGGCTTGTGCAACCCCAGTAGTTGGGTATTTTACCTAATCTGCATGTCTTTGAACTGTGGAGGAAACCGGAGCACCCGGAGGAAACCCACACAGACACAGAGAGAACATGCAAACTCTACACAGAAAGGTCCTCTTCGGTCGTGAGGTTCGAGCCCGAAACCTTCTTGCTGAGAGGTGACAGTGCGAACCACCACACCACCATGCCGCCCAATATTAAGAGATGTCTATCGAACGAATATTCAACTTTTTTGATCAACATGCCCAACAACCACTTTCATATTTATAGCAAAGTATTCACAAATACATATAATGGAGGTATTATACTAATTGTTCACAGAAGTATCATAGCTCTCTGTGAGTGGTGTTACTATTTATTAATGCTTTTGGACTTGGATCAAAATGTGACATATTTCCTCTAAACAGACCTCAAAATGTACAAGATTTCAGTTTAAAATACAAAGAAATGATGTTAGCTATATTTCCCATGTGCATGTTGAATAATTATTAAGCTCTTTAAATATTTTTATTAAACAGGCTAATAGCAATGAGAATATTTCTCATCTCCTGAAATAGTCTGGTATGGAAACTGAAACATGAATAATGAGGTCTAGTCACATCCAGTTTTAACCTGAATAAAGGTTCATGATTTTATTGTTAAAATTGTTCGCTTGTTGTGCCAAACTATACTCATTCGGACATGTAGTTGGTTATATAAATTTGCTGGTCGCGTAGCTGTAAGAGATATTTGGATGCATATCATGATTCTTTATTGTAGATACACTAAGTGTAACAAACAAAGGCATTACCAGCTTGTTTTAATGGTGAGATTTGCACCACACAAACACTATGCGTATTTGTACTACTACGGTACATTATGGTCCTTTTTTGCTCCCCTCCTCATTTACTGTGCTTGTGTAATGTAGCACTGGAAGGGCTCACAACCTCACTTCAGTGTGCAATATGCAGAAAGATACTAAAAATTTGACTTTGAATACTATCACCAGATTCAAATAAATATAAAACGTAAAGTAAAAATGAAATATTTAAAAATATTAAAGGAAGGCCATGAGATGAGACTCACCTCTACATGCTGACAGGTCTGAATCAGCTTCCCCATTAATGATTCCAACTCATTACTCCTCTTGATCAAATTGCTGAGGTTGGAGTCCAATGTGTGCTGTAAGAAAAAGAGCACAGTATACTTCCTTAGATGTATATGTACTGAGCATAGAAATTCAGATCCCTCAAAATTCACTGACCTCCAGATACTCCCTTTCTGCCCAAGATCTCCTCATCATGACTGCTCGACTACAGTCGTAAATAGTGACTGGAGCGAACGCAACAGGGAAGGAGACTGAGTAAAATAAAAAAATAACTTGGCCCACTCGACTGTTAAATTCAGATAAAATAGCCCACTTCTGACATTGTGTCCACCTATCATGTGCAGTGCCTCTTATATAAGATATTTTCGCCCAGAAACAAGCCTTTTTTTTTTTTTTGTGCATGGCATCTTGTTTCTTCTTGCAAATTTTATCGATATGCCTTCAATGCTGAATATTGTTATACATCAGTCAGGGGGGAAAAAATATAACAGGGAATTAAAATTGCAAAAGCATACTGCATAACAAAAGGGACCCAGGAGCAGTCTTTTGATTACATTTATTCAAACACTATGGTCATAATCCTACGGACCAAATCAAACAGAGTAAGCCAAGACAAATCCATAATATTAATTAAAACAGATAGGCAGTGGTCCAAACCAGAAATGAACTGAAACACAAAGGAGTAATGAAGAAGTAGGAAGCTAAGCAATAAAACCAGTGAACAATGGAAAGTTAATCTTAAAGGTCATAGGCAACGGTCGGAGGTGGAATGTAGAATATCAACTTTATTGTCTAGATTCTGAAATTAATTAATTTAGTGTTACAATACAAACAAGACAGTGCAACTGATGTTAACAGTTCAGCTTTCTCATTACAATATTATTAGTTGATATTAATAACAATCTGAGTCATTGGTGGTTCATTCATTCTGCTCACTACAGATATAGGCCTATATATTTTTTGTGTATAGTTAATTTCCATTGTATGTTGTACTGAAATTAAGTCATTTAGTCAGCTCTCACAAGAAATTAAAAAGTTGGACCAGGGTCTTAAATCTTATTCAGTTAAAATTAGGCTAAATAAAAAGCCTCAACTTGAAACAGTCTAGTCTGGATTTCTTTTTCAACGCTTCAAGGGGTAGATCTTGCTTGCCATCTAGGCAGAGGTTAGGGATCTCGGGCATAAAAAGGTTGGTGACCACTGGTCTAGAAGAACAACCCAAAAAGCGAATTAAATTTTCCTAGTGTCTAATTTGCACCCTAAAATTGAATAAAACGGTTAAAATATACTGTTTTGCCCAATTTCTGAAGGTTTGTTTACATCTCACTTATGCGCACTTTCACCGCCAGGGGACCGTCGTCGTGACGTCGTTTAAGCCCAACAGACTGGGAGCAGCTCTGTGTTTACTTGCGAACCGAGCACACGTGTACGGACTTTGGTCGTGAGAGTTTGTGTAAAATGTCTGAAAGCGATAGCAATTTTGAAGTAGGAACTCTCCAAATTAAATATCGAGAGGTATAAACCATATATGTACGAACCTATGGCCGTTGTGAAGCAATCGGTGAATGTGGCTCACTGGTTTGACCGTGCAGCCTCGGAATCGGACAGCGACTCGGCCAACTCTGATCGCAGTGACCCCGGACCTCAACAAGACTCGCGCCCAAACGATTTATCCTGGTAGTTATGATAAATTCCTACTTTCGTCATAATACTAAATAAGATCCCTTTTGAAGAATAATTAAACCGCCCTCCATATTGGATATAGGGAACGATTACTGGACAGTGCACCGGTAGGCCACGTTAGCCTGCCATCCACAGCATTATACTATTTATAGCCAACTCTAAGCGAGGAAATATCCCTTTGTCTTATTTCCACAATGATTGTACAGGATCCCTCAGGATTCTTGACTTGTCAATTGCAAGCAAAAGTAAAAATGTTTACCTCCAATTTTCTCCTTTTTGCTTGAGCATTGCTGGTCTGTTTCTTCTTTGACTGCTTGGTTTTGTTTCACGCGCACAATCCACTCTCTCTGCCTCGTCTCCTCTTCTGGAAAAAAACAACCCTCTGGTTTCATGCGCACAATCCACTCTCTCTGCCTCGTCTCCTCTTTCGGAAAAAGCCAACCCTCTCGCTCCGCCTCTTCTCCTTTTTCGGAAAAAGCCAACCCTCTCGCTCCGCCTCTTCTCTCTCGGTAAAAGGTAAAAACTTCTTCCTGAACCGGTCCCGTTGTTAGAGTTCACTGCACAACAATAAGGCATGGTTTTTCTTTGGAAAGTCCCGAACGCATGTCTGGACTCAAGCCGAACGGCAATGCAAGTAAACGGAAGTGGACTCAACTCAAGCGGTTTGTTTGTCTTAAATGACGTCACACGCCGAGTGGTCACGAAAATAGCCAAACAGAAATTTGCCACGATCCGCGCTAACTTATTTTAATTATTACTTATTAACAATACTTCTTGGGACCAGAAGAAAATTACAGAGGTTTTTTTTTTAACATTATAAAGTTTCAAATGTGCATAAAATTAAAACCACTGCCTATGAGCTTTAAATACTCATGCTAGACCACAAGCATACAAGTGTCTGAGATTCACTTGTACTGTAGGACAGTCATGGTTACGACTAATCACTCATGCTAATTAACAGTGAAAACCCAAGGTGCTGAAGAAAGACGCAAATAATGAAAGATAAATGTACAGTACATCCAGATTAAATAAATAAATAAATAAATAAATAAATAATCAATTCTTACAGGGCTGCCTGTAAAATTTTTATTCACAATAAAATAATGATAATCATTCACTTTAGAACGATTCTGATTAAGTCAGTCAGCTTAAATCCTTCTAGCGGTGGATTTAAAGCAGGATTTTCAAACACTAATTTAGTTCAGCCTCGGACTGAATTCATTTTATACCATTGTCCTGACTCTGTGTGGCGAGGAAAGGACATAACAGCTGCCATTAGCTCAAATTGCGTGTTTCGCTCAGTCCCTCATTCAATTTCTGTTTTTATTCCTTTTAACACCGTATGTGGTCCGTTTTTGTTTGTTTCAAAAGGGCAGTGGGTTGGTTCTCTCGTTCCTGACTGTGCCTATCCACTTCAGTCTCTTCTGGAAATGAATGCCGTGTGGCGCTCTACGTTCTGTATGTGCAGTCCTAATACTAGCCAGCTGTCTTTGTCTGAGACAAACATGTTGATTATGTTTGAGACAAGCAGCTTTGAGCAATTGTCGGCACCCATGCTTAGCTATATTCATCTCCGAGGGAGGGGTGGCCACAATCATGTGCGATAACACAGGGGAATAGAACTGGATTTGTTTAGACAGATTTAAAAATACAAATCTATCAAAATCCAGTTTGCAAAGCCATAAAGCTGCAGAACAAAGCAAATGATAACCTCATATTACTAACAAATTGTTGCCTTGCAGATGCCTGGAAAACCCCACTGATTTCACATGATTTCACAAGAGCAGGATTGGAAACTGCCTGAAATGATGGACATTTTCAATTCGTGTGTGTGTGTGTGTGTCTGTATTTTAGGAAGGAAGCCTTTATCCTTGAATTTTTATGGAGCTGTGCCAGAGGGTGAGGAAGAGAGAGCTGTGCTACACTCCTGTATTTCCAGTAAACTATTTTGCTTTTCATCTGCCTTATGCACATCTCATTTTAACCAAAGCAATAAAATATTTTTTTTTTTTTTGGGGGGGGCAATAATGGCAAATTGCAATATGAAAACACATGTATGACAACATATATACGTGTGTGTGTGTGTGTGTGTGTGTGTGTGTGTGTGTATACACTACCGTTCAAAAGTTTGGGGTCACCCAGACAATTTTGTGTTTTCCATGAAAAGTCACACTTTTATTTACCACCATAAGTTGTAAAACGAATAGAAAATATAGTCAAGACATTTTTCTGGCCATTTTGAGCATTTAATCGACCCCACAAATGTGATGCTCCAGAAACTCAATCTGCTCAAAGGAAGGTCAGTTTTATAGCTTCTCTAAAGAGCTCAACTGTTTTCAGCTGTGCTAACATGATTGTACAAGGGTTTTCTAATCATCCATTAGCCTTCTGAGGCAATGAGCAAACACATTGTACCATTAGAACACTGGAGTGAGAGTTGCTGGAAATGGGCCTCTATACACCTATGGAGATATTGCACCAAAAACCACACATTTGCAGCTAGAATAGTCATTTACCACATTAGCAATGTATAGAGTGGATTTCTGATTAGTTTAAAGTGATCTTCATTGAAAAGAACAGTGCTTTTCTTTCAAAAATAAGGACATTTCAAAGTGACCCCAAACTTTTGAACGGTAGTGTGTGTGTGTGTGTGTATATATATATATAATATCCCATATAAAATCACGATGGAATTACAGCAGCAGTACTAATCTGCGACCTAAACCATGAGACATCCAAGAAGAGACCACTCTATTTTTGGCCACTTCCTTTTGGTTTCCTCCCATCCAGGCGTCACTGTAATCAAATCTCAACACGTCAAGGAGAAGTGTGTAGGGTAAATACACAAAAGGAAATGATGTGCTATGAAAATGAAATGATGTTAAGGAAACAATTATAGTTAGATGGGATTTGCTGCATAAAATATGTAAAAAAAAAATGTTAACTGGGATTTATCAAGACTGGCTGATTAATCCGCATGAATAAACTAGTTGATTATAGTTTTACATTACACTACGTTAATGGCATTTAGCAGATGCTCTTATCCAGAGTACAAAATATTCAGAGCAGCCTGGGGAGCAGTTGGGGTTTAGGTGCCTTGCTCAAGAGCACTTCAGACATTCCTGCAAGTCCAGGGAATCAACCTTTTGGTCCCAAAGCGGCTTCTCTAACCATTAAGCCATGGCTCCCCCCCAACAGATGAACCATGAACCATCAGTTTTACTGGCTGAAGTTCAGCTGTATTTTTTCCCCCTGAGTTATTCTTAAAATTCTGCTATTAAATTTAAATTTCTTATAAAGCTAATGACTCATATTTTTACCCTCACACAACATGTGCTCCATGGAACAAAAAGTAATCCAACTAAATACTGCATCTTCCATTGTACTGTGTATAATAATGAAATATGAAAAAAAAAACCTAATTTTAGGGATGCACTAAATGGCCACCAAATACACAAACACTGAAAATAACAAAAATGAGCACATCTGCGTTTGTCAGTGATGAATCATTTGAGCCAATATGCTTTGTTGTTTTTGTTGTTCTCCTCACCGTGTTCCCACAGGAAGTGACAGAATGTGACAAAGTGACAGGAAGTCACTTGTTCTCAATGAATCTTGGTGATTCACACATTGTCAGGTGTTAAATCACATCAGGTCGAGCTAAGTAGCAGGTCTTGTCCTTGAAATAAAGTTGAGCAGAATTTATGCAGGGCGGCACGGTGGTGTAGTGGTTAGCGCTGTCGCCTCACAGCAAGAAGGTCCTGGGTTCGAGCCCCGGGGCCGGCGAGGGCTTTTCTGTGTGGAGTTTGCATGTTCTCCCCGTGTCCGCGTGGGTTTCCTCCGGGTGCTCCGGTTTCCCCCACAGTCCAAAGACATGCAGGTTAGGTTAACTGGTGACTCTAAATTGACCGTAGGTGTGAGTGTGAATGGTTGTCTGTGTCTATGTGTCAGCCCTGTGATGACCTGGCGACTTGTCCAGGGTGTACCCCGCCTTTCGCCCGTAGTCAGCTGGGATAGGCTCCAGCTTGCCTGCGACCCTGTAGAAGGATAAAGCGGCTAGAGATGATGAGATGAGATGAGAATTTATGCAAATGAGAAGCTGTGAGGCAGAGGGAATTTTTTTTTTTGTTGTTTTGAACCTTAACCATCTCTTGTTGGCTTTGATCAGAAATATTCCTTCTCTGATGAGGCTGATTAGTGCATTAACAACCTTGAACAGCTTTCACAGTTAAGCAAACTAGTTAAATCATCATGTAAAGTTCAGTGCGTCTATTGTTTCTATGTAGTCTATTCATTCGATGGCAAATATTAGCTGCTGAGATTTAAACTGGTTTGTTAACCCTCTGGGGTCAAGAGCTTCGCTGGCAAAGCTTGGCAGGTTTAGAATGAATAGGTCATGTATTTAGAGAAATATCTTTGTGAGTTTTTATCATGCAAGCATAAACACCCATCAGGAAAGAAAAAATTACACATTGCATTAGCTGGGCATCATCCTGGAAACCATAGCAAAGAATGTTTTCCATGAGTGAAGGAAGCCTACTAGTGGCCAACATAACAGTTTGGGTGACGTGAATGGAAAAAAAATCCAACATATGGGATTCACAAATGAGCTGCTGTCACAATTATACAATACGGCAGCAACCCTGAACGCTGGCACACACTGACATTGCACACCTGCTTTGGTGTGTCATTAGACCCATTTATACCAGACCTTGCTGATCTTGTGTTCCAAACTATGACTGTCATTGCCAAACAAAGTGGGGCAACCATTAGTATTGTCAGGCCGGTGTCCTGTTTGTTTTCCCTGAGCCACTCTGCCAGAGGTATGTCCTCATCACACTGACATCTGTTTCTAGTGTCTGGCCAGATCTTTGGGCCAAAAGGCCCTGGATGAAAGCTTTTCAGCCTCAGAATTTCAATTTGTTGCTTAAATTTCAGGTTCATGTCCTTAGAACATGACCCAAAGGCTTCTGCGTCAGCTTTGCCACCAGAAAGCTCAGCTGTCATTTCCCTCTGTGGGACTCCACTGCATGTGTCACACTTGCATGCCCCAGGGTGCTGCTCCTACTATTGTAGATGAGCAGAAACAGGAACATTTTCTCATTTGGCAAATGAGTCACAACCAAAGTGACGGAGTAGATGAGGGTTAAACCAACAGAATTTGAACTCTCAACCTGCTGATCAGTAGTCAAGTCAAGTTTATTTGTACAGCGCTTTTAACAATAAAAATTGTCGCAAAGCAGCTTTACAGAATTTGAACGACTTAAAACATGAGCTAATTTTGTCCCTAATCTATCCCCAATGAGCAAGCCTGTGGTGACGATGGCAGGGAAAAACTCCCTCAGACGACATGAGGAATGCCCCTTTTCCACCAAAGCAGTTCCAGGGCTGGTTTGGGGCCAGTGCTTAGTTTGGAACCGGGTTTTCTGTTTCCACTGACAAAGAACTGGCTCTGGGGCCAGAAAAACCGGTTCCAGGCTAGCACCAACTCTCTGCTGGGCCAGAGGAAAGAACCGCTTACGTCAGCGGGGGGGGCGGAGTTGTTAAGACCGACAACAATAACAAGACCGCGAAAGATCGCCATTTTTAAGCGACGAGAAGCAGCAGCTGTACAAATGCGAAGTCATCCATTATTATTGTTGTTGTTGTTGCTGCTGCTGCTTCTTCCGTGTTGTTTTTGCTTTGATATTCACGCCAAGGTTTATGCAAACGTAGCGACGTAACTGACGTATACAGCGACATAATGACGTATACAACAACGTAACGGACGTATACAGCGACGTAATGATGTGTCTTCTCTTAGCACCGCGAGCGATGGAAAAGCAAGCTGGTTCTCAGCTGGCTCGCAAGTTGAACGAGTTGTGAACCAGCACCAGCCCCGAACCAGCCCTGGAACTGATTTGGTGGAAAAGGGGTAGAAGAAACCTCGAGAGGAACCAGACTCAAAAGGGAACCCATCCTCATTTGGGCAACAACAGACAGCATGACTATAACATTAACAGTTTTAACAAATGATCAGTATCCCGGCGGCACGGTGGTGTAGTGGTTAGTGCTGTCGCCTCACAGCAAGAAGGTCCTGGGTTCAAGCCCCGTGGCCAGCGAGGGCCTTTCTGTGTGGAGTTTGCATGTTCTCCCCGTGTCCGCGTGGGTTTCCTCCGGGTGCTCCAGTTTCCCCCACAGTCCAAAGACATGCAGGTTAGGTTAACTGGTGACTCTAAATTGACCGTAGGTGTGAATGTGAGTGTGAATGGTTGTCTGTGTCTATGTGTCAGCCCTGTGATGACCTGGTGACTTGTCCAGGGTGTACCCCACCTTTCGTCCGTAGTCAGCTGGGATAGGCTCCAGCTTGCCTGCGACCCTGTAGAAGGATAAAGCAGCTAGAGATAATGTGATGTGTGATGTGATGTGATCAGTATCCCAAAGCCTTAACCACTGAGCCACCACTGAACTGTTATCAGTTTTATTCCACAACTGCCGCCGATGCACTTGGATGTGAGTACTCCATCACCCACAACAGTTAAAGGTTTTTGCAGTGGTCACAAAACTACGATACCAATTCACCCTCAGAGTCCCATTTTCAAAATGCTTTTAGATGATTAAAAAAAAAATCACAGGTTCTGGTAGAAAAAAAATATATTTCTAACACTCCTGACCATTTCAAGTGGCAGCATTGGCTCCATAATTAAGGTTCTGGGTTCCTGATCGGGTCAGGTTTTCAAGCCCCAGCACTACCAAGCTGCCACTGCTGGGCCCTTGATCATGGCTGACTTCCTAACAAGTTGGAGATATATAAGGATACGTGAAGAAAAGAATTTCACTGTGCTTTAATGTATATGGGACAAATAAATGAGTCTTCTGCTTCTTCAAATGTTATGCATGGCAGATGCAAGAACCCATGACTGGTTTTGATGTAAAGGATATGGTTTCCTTTATTTTTCATTTATGGGCCAAGTGCTTCTTTTCATCCTCTCCTATCAGGACAGCAGAATGTTTCAACAACCACTTGGCCTTTGCTGGAGGCCAGGAACAATATTTTGTATGTGTGGCTTCTGTGCTTCTCTTTGAATAAGATGTATATCCTTTTGTATCTGTATTGTTATGCTTGGGCAGTGCTTCTATTTTTCTGAGATCTGTGCAGCAGCCTTGCATTGGTCAGCCTGTACTTTTTCCTTCTTGTTAATGTAGTTTGCCTGCTTTCAGTGTGCTCTACATTACTTACTGGCTGCACTGATACAGGTTTAGATTCCTCGTGACTGCAGAGGCATCCACCATCCACTAATGCTTTCAGCAGAGCCTCTGGCAATATGGACTGTCAATTCTAAGACACATATTATACATCTCAGGGTGACATTTTTTTTTCTTTATTTTTGTGCTCAATTCTTGGTCAAAACACAAACATGATGATTTCCACTCGTGCTTTCAACACTGGTCTTAGTGGGCTTCCACTTAATCATAGAACCACGGTTACACTCATAATGAGTGTTTTGAGGTCAGAGAAGATAAGAGAGTCTTAATCATAATCTCTGAAAAGCAAAAGGCCAGATGGCTGGTCTGAGCACGAGCCCCAGTAAATGTCGTACATGCTCTGTTTTTTTTTTTTTTTCTTGCAAATGAACCAGGTGAGGACCTTAATTAGGGAATTATAGCTTTGGAAAATTACCAAATTAAAATTTTGATCTTTTTAGGTTTGCATTGCCCAAATAAAAACGCCCATCCTCTGAACATCTTTTGTCTCATCTCATTATCTCTAGCCGCTTTATCCTGTTCTACAGGGTCGCAGGCGAGCTGGAGCCTATCCCAGCTGACTACGGGCAAAAGGCAGGGTACACCCTGGACAAGTCGCCAGGTCATCACAGGGCTGACACATAGACACAGACAACCATTCACACTCACATTCACACCTACGGTCAATTTAGAGTCACCAGTTAACCTAACCTGCATGTCTTTGGACTGTGGGGGAAACCGGAGCACCTGGAGGAAACCCACGCGGACAACATGCAAACTCCGCACAGAAAGGCCCTCGCCGGCCATGGGGCTCGAACCCGGACCTTCTTGCTGTGAGGTGACAGCGCTAACCACTACACCACCGTGCCGCCCCACATCTTTTGTATACTTCTCATATATTTAATAAACTAAATTGCACTTAGGGCGGCATGGTGGTGTAGTGGTTAGCACTGTCGCTTCACAGCAAGAAGGTTCTGGGTTCGAGCCCAGTGGCTGATGGGGGCCTTTCTGTGTGGAGTTTGCATGTTCTCCCCGTGTACGCACGGGTTTCCCCCACAGTCCAAAGACATGCAGGTTAGGCTAATTGGTGGCTCTAAATTGACCGTAGGTGTGAATGTGAGTGTGAATAGTTGCGTGTCTCTATATGTCAGCCCTGTGATGACCCGGCGACTTGTCCAGGGTGTACCCTGCCTCTCACCCATAGTCAGCTGGGATAGGCTCCAGCTTACCCGCGACCCTGCACAGGATAAACAGTTACGGATAATGGATGGATGGATGGAAATTACACTTAATAAACAATGTTGAAATCTCATCTGATAACATTATCCCCTCTCTCTAACCTTTGTAATAAATGTGTATAAAACCTTTGTATAAATTTGTAATAATAGGACCATCTTGGCACTATATTTATCCCATTACCTAGCTGTTTATTCTGTAGTTCATACCTGATGGTCTCATTAATCATATAATTATATTATATGTAAAGTAATTAAGGTCAGTACTTATAGCAGCAGAAGTACTGTATTTATCCCTTCTAAGAACTCAAACTACAAGACCTAAAGATACTGTCATAACCCGGTCATGATGGCGAGCTTTGTTTCTAAAAAGTCTGGGAAGTTGCTCATTTTTAATATTAAAAATGAGCACCCTTGTGCACTGGTACTTGTGTAATTTACATATTATTATGACTAATATTAATGCTGATGCCTAATGACTAATTGACTCCAATGCAACATTTATTGTTTTCATTTGTTGAGTTATGATTAAAATTTAGAAAGAATCCCAAAAAAGTTCTCAGCAGTCAATGGTTAGTTCTTCAAACCTGGCATACTGTTCTTTTCAAAGCCATTCTGCTCTCACGACTGCTTTTATTTTTCTCATCATTTCAGGAACAAGCCATAAAACATAAACTCCATGACCTGACAGTGTCCTTCACAGAACTGATCCTACACTTCAGCACTGTCCCACAAGAGTCATCATTCTAACAAATAACAGATGCCAACAACTGTATAAAAGAAAAAAAAAGTCATTGTTGTTTGTAATGTCGTATTTACTGTGATGAAGGAACAGTATAAGTTGGCTGTTGGTGTGTGAACCATGTTCATGCCTCAGATTGACTAATCAAAAACTAATTTTACAAAGTGAATCATTTTGGATTTTGGAAACTATGATTAAATATGGATTCATTCATTCATTCATCCATTTGCTGTGGATCCAAAGCCTATCCTGGTAACACTGGGTATGTGGCTAGACTACACCCTGGATGGGTCGCTAGTTCTTCTCAGGGAACCACACACACGTTCACACCTACTGGAATGTGTTCAAGAGTTGGGAGGAAACCGAACGACCCAGATGAAACCCACACAGACACAGGGACAGCATGGACAGAAACTCAGCACGGACAGTAAACTAAGCTCTGGATCGAACCAGGGGTCTTGGAGTTGTGAGGGATCAACACTACCTGCGTCACCATTGTGCTAATTAAAATATGAGTTTAAGAAAAAGCTCATATAAAGTCATCCAGAATAAGCTGTTAAACGTACCTTTAGTTTCTCATAGCGCTCATTTAGCGCTGCCACCTGGTGGTCACGGTGACGTCCGACTAGCTTGCAGAGAGAGCAGATGAGCTGCTCATCCGTGACACAGTACATGTTCACTTTCTCCTCTTCATGTTCGAGGCACTGCAGACCTCTGAGATGCGAGTCAGGCAAAGGTTCAATGAGGCGATGTCCAGTGAATGGTTTCTTGTTGGGGTGGGTGGCGCGTAGGCACTCCTCGCAGTAAGACACCTCACATGTTACGCAAGTCTTCACAGCACACTGTGGCGGTTCCTGCTCACAAAACTGGCACTGCACCAGCTCAGTGGGTGAGGAGGGTGCAGTGGCAGTCGTCATGGCGCCTAGAGGGCTGTCGCCTGGTGAACTGTGCCCGCTGGAGGACAGAAGAAGAGTAGCAGAAGTCGAAGCCCTTTGGACACGATCGATGATGTTTTGGAGGGTGACGTTGCGCTTGAGTGCATCCAGGCCACGCTGTGGGCTCAGTGAGATGGCATAGCGGCACGTAGGGCACTGAAAAGCGCAGATGGCGTCGGATGGCTCACCTGAGGTGCAATGCGAGACCAGGATGCGGCGAGCACAATTGAAGCACAGACTGTGGGCACAGGGCAGCAGCAGGGGGTCCTCAAACAGCTCCAGGCAGATCGGGCACGTCAGCTCCGACTCCAGGGTTTCCATCCTTTTTAGGTGGAGCGAAGAGGGAATGGCATTAGCAAAATCCAGGAGCGCCAGGCAGCTATCTGAGAAAGATGGCATACAGAGAGAATTCAGGTGAAAGTTATCAAGCATTTCATGGAGCGTGTATAATAGTATAATATAATCCTCAGTGATTTATTTTCGGTTTTAAGTAGATTAACCTGTAGATTCATCATGTGTGCAAAAGACAAAAGCATCAACATTCACAGTAAAGTATCATTAACATTCATTTCTTAAAATAACGTTCTCTTATCTCTGTTTAACAAATATGCCCAAAGTATGTTGACGTAAAAGATATATATGCTCATTCAACTGCAGGACAATTTGAAGTTCCTGAACATTTCCAAAGAACTTTCTTTTTTTTTTTTTTAATTAGCATCATATTATAAGAGCTATTACCAAAGGAGAAATCCATCAACACATCCATAGATATGTCAGGCACGTCCTAAACAAGCCAATACATTTGTCATAATTAGCCATGACACTTCCTCTCTCATCACTGAAAAACTCTATCTGTGAAACATCCACCCCTGCACTAACCATCAGACTACATCAGACCAGATGCTTGAACTCTTCAGAAACCCTGAAGCATGCTATTAATATTTAAATGTGTCACAAAAATATTTCAACAAGCTACTCTGACTTGCGAAGACAGAAATTACATTATGACCCTCACAGAATGGATTTCATTTTCTGCAGATCATTTGCTTTAAAACTACACATGGAGGATTTCGATTCTTTCAGTGTATTTCAGACAGATGCACTTGTTTAGAGTGTTTTTCAAGGCTAGCGTCACTGACCTACATCTCAGTTGAGCCATCCTGTCCTTCAACACCCACCCTCTCTGTCATGTTTTTTTTTAAATAAAAAAAAAAAAAATCAAATAATAATCTTGATCTTCAAGAGTAGTAATCTCTTAAAGGGCTTTAAATACGTGACATATTGTATATTAAATTGAATCGCAGTATAAGTCAACAGCAAAGCCAAAAATAAAAGCAAGCCTGAACGTGAATATATTTGTTCTGTCTATGCAATAGAGGTGAAATATATGTTTTTTATACAGAAAAAAACAGCCACAAGTGACAAGTCACCTCAATCTGATGGCGCCTTGAAGAAATGATTTACTCTGGCAGTGCACACACATTTGCAGAGACTCCTATAAACACCAATACTTTTCACATTTTATCAGTACCCACCAATGGATTTCTCCCGAGACCAGGCTTCAGCGACATCTCTCCTGATGATCAAGCCCAGCGACCCAAATTGAGAAAGTGACGAGAGGCTCAACACGCAGAGCCTCATGTAGACAGCTTTGTCTAAAGCAGCCTAACAGCTTGCATCGTTTCAGTCCTACTCAGCACACACACACACACACACACACACACACACACACTTCCATTCTAATTGGCTTAGTTCTGGGATGGTAGTTGTGTCTAATGTCTGTTTCGGCCTGTCTCTTGTTTCACCTCCGAACAGGAAAAATAAGCTTTATCCCGACAATTCCAGGAAAGTCAGTTTCCTCCACCCTGTGGCTTGGGCAGCCAGAGGTGTGTGCGTGGTGGGGGTGGTAGGGAACAGAGGAACTGACAAAGTCAAAGATATGTGAAGAACTGGAAGTGCATTCCAGCACAGAGAATAGTTCATTTAAGCGCACAACATACTGATGGAAATCTGTTGTGAGTGAATGTGAAGAATAGAATGAGGATGAAAGAGTTGCCCTCTTGTTGCCCATTGTGTGTGAATGAGGGATTAAATCATAGAGGAAAAAACACCAGGAGTTCAGGCTGGCATGTACACTACACACACGCGGCAACTCAAAAGTGTGTGCGGCTTTCCTGTTTTTTTTTTTTATTATTATTTTACAATTATTCAGTTAAATGGAAATTTAACTACAGACAATAGCGTGGAACAAACAGGTCACAGGTGGTAGAGGAAGGAGCTCATTACTACATATTGACATCCTGAGGTTTGATTATGGAGTGAAATTAATGGGAATGGCATGTCGAGTGAAAAAAATAAGTCAGCGGGATTTGAATCCACTTTTTAAACTACTACGGTTTACATTTAAACGTGACTGTAGCTTGCAGCACATTTTGCATCCTTGTGAATAGAAAGCGAGTGGAAAATAGAATACATTCAGTGACCTTTTAATCTAACATTCCTGTAGCAGACTGTAATCAATGCACTTTCTTCGTGGGTATGAATTGCACCCAAATTCTTGCTGAATCCAGCAACCAAACGAGGAATCATTTTTTTTTCCTTGCACATGAACTACATTTGACCCTTTTCTGTGGGATCACCTGAATGCCATGCGCGCTTTTCTGCTTGCTTGTTCACATGTGGCAGAATCACAGGACATTGGTAGGTCTAAACATGAGTCAGAGCTGAGCCATCCTTCAAAAGGGGATGATCTATAACCATAAAGCACATCCTGCACTTTTAAAGCTAGACTGTCTTTCAGATTTTTCAAGTAGAGGTCACAAAAAGAATTTCCCCCGACACTAGGGTGCATCAGTTGCCCCCTAAAAATGAAAAGTTCCTCCGATCATGATGCATTTTTTGTTTTTATGTTCCTTTTGGGAAGAAAACACACTGGGTGAAATATTTTGACAAAATTCAAAAGTTTAATGGTGGCACCAGGAGCTCAAAGTTATGGAAAAAGCTGCTATTTTATGACTTTTATGACAAAATTTCGATCACTTTTCATGAAACATTATGGCACCTTATAGAGTATACCAAATATCTTAGATACACATTTTTAGTACATATTCTAAATATATCATCAAGCACAGTTTGAGTTTTAGCTGTTCATTGAATCATTGTTCAACTACTTTTAAACAATACAAATGTATTATGAATCACATTAATGCTTCTCAATCCCTTGCAAAGGTTCTTAACATGATCTCTGGGTCACAAGAAATCAATAAATGGAGTCCAACATTGTGATTCAAACCTTACGCGAAAACATAAAGCGTTTTCTGGCAAAAAATGAACCTCATGGTGCCACCATTAGACTTTTGAATATGGTCAAAAAATTTTACAGGATGTCTTTATTGGCGAAAAGGAACACCCAAACAAAAATGCATCAGATTTTATGAAAGTGAGGGCAACTGATGCACCCTACCCGACACTGAATTATTTTTGGTTAATGGACTGAAAGCGACTGAATTCGAATCACAGACTTCCAATTTTATTAGGTTTTTTTTATTAACTAGAACAATTGATGAATTTAGGGCCGTGTGGCCCTAAATTCTCCGTGATTTTTTTTCTTGCTTAACCATTATGCAATAGAGATCTTGCAGTCACGTGACCGGAAAGTACACAACCGCCATCTTGTCGGTAAAAAACACCGCTGAATACCGCTGCACTCGTGTACAGAATGGATCAATTTCAACCGACGGACTACACGGCTCATTTTTCTAATGAACAGATAACTAGATATATGTCTAAAATAAACGAGCTACAGATTAGTGACCCTTATGGCTTACCGGACGGAGTTTTCACGACCGGATTTTGAACTGCCAGCGGAATACCCGGACGTGTATAATTACCTCATTAACTTTCCCTCTGTTCAGTGGTGAAGCACTGCGTGCCTATAAATCTCTGGACAGTTATCTTTACAGAAATTCAGGATTTGTCAGCGACTCAGATGTGGCATCTTGTAAACAAGAATCCTCATTGGACGGGTAAGTCACTTAAGTATTGAGTATAGCACTGACCAGCCGATTATAGAATAAGGTAATTCCAGCTGTAATTCCAAATCGTCCGTCTTGTTTACATGGATCTGGCGTTGGAGAGGTAAAGGCTTAGCAGTGGAGGTTTGAGTAACTGTTTTCTGAGCTTAGTCAACAAGCCGGCTCTGCAGCCTCGCTTTTGCTTCCGCTCCCGGCGCCGCCTCCTTCGCTTTGCTTCCGATAACAATCCAGGGAGACCCCGCTGGTCTCGCTATCTCGTCCGGAATGTTGTGCATGCGATGGAAATCGCTACAAACCGTCATTTTTTGCTGGAAACCAATGTCCAGTAAGTCCATATGGTTGTAGTGGATATTGAAGTCCGGTACAGACGAACAACACGCAAAAATACACATAAAAAACATAAAAAACGTGCACAGGTAGGGAGAGCTTGTAGCCGCAGCCTTTGTAGTAGAATTGTATATAGTAGGGTTTTCCAGAAGAAAAGGTAGAAGTAGAACCAGAAGTAGAAGGCGGAATATGGCGTTTGACCGACAAGATGGCGTCTGTCACAATCTGGATCGGCTGTGACGTCACATGCAAGTGCTCCATACAAGATACTACGTCATGCAGTACGTGGTGGGCTTTCCCTGTTTGCGCAAGGCGTTGTGGGATACAAATTTGAAACAGGAGAGAAAAATGGCGGAAGTGAGTGTGCGAATGAAACATGAAAGACCAAATACAGTCACAGAAAGTGAGAAGAAAAGATGTTATGTTGCGAAGGAAAGGAAATGCAGGACCAAACTAATAAATATCGGCGGTCAGCGAGCACCTCGGTGTGATCAGCTGTTCGATTAGCGACAGAATGATGGAACTGTCAGTGCACGGTCAAAGGTAAACCTGTAGATGGCAGTAATGCAACACTGTGGACACCAGCTACCATAAAACCCAAAAGATGAAGAAGACCAAGACTAAGGTGCATGTGCACACGGACTTCCTCTGTCTGCTTGACTGCGTGAAGCGAGTGATTTCATGCACATTATTTGCTCGGGAATCCCCTTAAATTAAATAACTTCCCAGCCACAGAATGGCCTGATATATATATATATGTATATATATTTAGATATTACAAAAATAAACCTATCACAATAACCAAATTTTAGAGGGAACTAAATTTCACTGATTTTATGAAATCAAAAGGTCATCTACTTTTAATATTTTTTAGGGCTTTTTTCACCTTTATTATTGGATAGGACAGTGTAGAGACAGGAAATGAGCGGGAGAGAAAGACGGGGAGGGATCGGGAAACGACCTCAGGTCAGAATCAAACCTGGGTCCCCGGATTTATGGTATGGCACCTTATCCACCTGAGCCACGGCGCCCCACTTTTAATATTTAGATGGATTCAGACAGCATGCTCTTAATGCCAGTTTGGAAATTCATTCTCAGTTATTCAGACTCTGACAGGCGCGGTTTTAAGGGGTGGCAAAAGGTGGCAGTTGCCACTGTAAAAATATGTCTTGCCACCACAGTTGCCCCCCTATTTTAAAAAGAATTATTTATTAAAACACATTTTTGAAATTCAGTTATCTATCTACAGAGGTACTAAGCCCTCATCTCATCTCTACCTACCGTTATTTACGTTATTTCACACCCCACCCCACCCCCGGAATTTTGAAATGATTTCACCCAGAGAGAGATGTTCTTCTGTTATGATTCTTCTGAATGCTTGACTTCTGATGAGGCAACGTGCTGGAGCAAAGAGGTTGCTCAAATTGTTTTCACCTGATAGAACATAGTCTTGTCCTTTCTATGTTAAATGCATTTTGGTACTCAATTATTCTTTTAGCCCAGCTATCTTTATTATCAATATTTTTTTATATTGGTTGGTCAGCAACTAGACTAGCATGCTAGTCTTGCTCCACTAGCATAGAAGCTTTAGTTATCAATCAGAGACGTTAGTTTTTCTAGAACGTTAGTTTTTTGTTGGATGCAGTAGGCTATATAGTCATTGGTTGGATGTATGGAGTGCTGTCTCGCTAGGTTCCGGTAGTAGCTATACCTGTAAGTTATGTTTTACTTTCTGTGTATGCTGACTTTGTTAGGACTGTTAATGTTATAGTCAGGCTGTCTGTTGTTGCCCAAATGAGGATGGGTTCCCTTTTGAGTCTGGTTCCTCTCAAGGTTTCTTCCTCATGTCATCTGAGGGAATTTTTCCTTGCCACCGTCGCCACAGGCTTGCTCGTTGGGGATAGATTAGGGATAAAATTAGTTCATGTTTTAAGTCGTTCAAATTCTGTAAAGCTGCTTTGTGACAATGTTTATTGTTAAAAGCGCTATACAAATAAACTTGACTTAATAGTTTTGTAAAGTGATAGGCTTTAGAAAGTAGACAACTTGTGTGTTGTGTGTTAGCATTACTAGCTGTGTGTCAGCCTAGCTCGCGTTTTCGCCTGTGTGCTATTTAGTTTAGTGATATACTTAATTTGCTTCTTTTAGTTTTACGGAAATCGAGGATGAACACATCTGTATAAGTTTGAAGTCTTCAGTAAAGACCCACAATCTAAACCGTTCGCTATCTGTCTATTTTTTGATACATCGCTAGGGCAGAATAGTTCCATTCATTGCTTGGGAATATACTTTCAGAAAAGATGGTTTAGATGGTTGAATCCGTTTTCCTTGATGGTACAATAGCTCAATACATATTTGACAAGATGACTTGATTGTGAGTCTTTCTTGAGCGTAAGTTAAAATGATTTCTACAATTTGCATAAACTGCTGCATCGACAACCTATGCCCCTCTCCTGGAACCTATGCCCCTCCTTTGCCACCCGAAGGAAAAATCTCTGGAGCCGCCACTGGACTCTGAATGACACTTGGCTGCTGTAGCATGGAAAAAAAATCTGACTAAAATATTGAAAATTATACTTAATATCCACCTTTTATACATAATTGCTAGTCTGCCAAGCTCTGTGAAACTAAAAGGGCTAATAAACATGTTTCATACCTAGTCATTGCCTCTAACTTAAAACATGATAAAAGCAGCTCACTGGCTTTTTGTTCAAGAGTATTTTTAAGGGCACTTCAATAATATCTTGTGCACTTTGAGTCCAAACTTTCTGACTCCTTTGACTTTCCATGCTTTGTACATACTGTAACCTGACCATTTTGTGTTTTATTTGGCAACAACATT